>NC_134806.1:8493779-8496279 GCF_046742065.1 Oratosquilla oratoria | reverse complement strand
ATTTGTGGCGATTTGTCTCATGCTTGCGAGGCCCCTAAGGTCATCTGCTTGTATATTTAGATTTGGACTCAACTCTTTAATGTATAATGCTTCTAAGATTGGGAGACTTCTATCATGTTTTCTTCTAGGATGCTTCTTGTTATTGTTATGCCGTGGACTTTTCTTACATGGTTTTTAAGGACTCCTGATGTCAGGTGGTATGGAAGGCGACGGGATAACCTCATTGTCGTCATGCCAATATAGGTGGAGGGGAGGCCTTCACAGTTCCTTCGTGCACAAATAAACCTATAGATGACATGTGATTTCTGAAGTTCCCTTCTCTTTTGGTAGGTGCTGTTTTTAAGAAGGTGAATGGTCTTCCTTGTTTTATAATAAATAACAAAGTTAGTTATTTTCTCAGGGTTGACTGGTTTAGTGTTCCTCTTTATATATGCACACATTACTTAT
The DNA here is from genome assembly GCF_046742065.1 of Oratosquilla oratoria. NCBI lineage: Eukaryota > Metazoa > Arthropoda > Malacostraca > Stomatopoda > Squillidae > Oratosquilla > Oratosquilla oratoria. Next base: position 8,495,832 of record NC_134806.1, on the reverse strand, counting down.
ATGCATGAGAGAAGCAGCTGTATTCTCTCGTAAAATATTGTTTAACAACTTCCTATTTATAGTAAGTAGTATTGGGGACATCCAAATGTGACTCGAAAATCACCAGAAACGTATAAATATATTTGCTTATTTTCATATCCATGAAATTTTGTTTACAAGCAATCGTTCTTATTGAAGAGATCGTATTGCACCTATTAATATATCAAACCTTTAACAACGAGAAATTTATTTGTACATTTCTCACATGTCGTGCACAAGTTTATTACGCCAACAAGATTATTTATAATGTTCTGAAAAGATTTTGGTCTGTACTTGCATGTATTCAAAAATATCCTTCGCATCTTGACTTTTTATATATTTTTCATCAATTCTATCCTTACTTAGAAGGTGCCACAGATATATCTGGTGCAGAGGGAAACATAATAGCCTTTGATATGGCTCAGGTTTTCATCTCCCCACTATTCAACAACTCAACACCATAGAAACAGACCCATTCCTTCAACGGCACCAGCCTTTTCACACTAGTAGTGCTCTAGATCCAACCTTTACCAAGAGACTCGTCTGGAAAACCCGTATCTCTTTTATTGTTTCAACAGCTTTAATGAAGTTAGGTGCCGCCACCCCCCTTTCTCTCTCTCTCTCTCTCTCTCTCTCTCTCTCTCTCTCTCTCTCTCTCTCTCTCTCTCTCTTTGTGTGTGTGTGTGTGTGTGTGTGTGTGTGTGTGTGTGTGTGTGTGTGTGTGTGTGTGTGTGTGTGTGTGTGTGTGTGTGTGTGTGTGTGTGTGTCTCCAACTCAGCTGCTGACACTGCTGCTCTGGGGGACTTCGCTCTAGCTGTCCACGTGCGCGCGTTCTCGTGGCTCTACGGGTACGGTCGATATCTGTTTGCTCAGTGTACATATGTTGGTGGTTTTTTATGTTTACTGTGTGTGTGTGTGTGTGTGTGTGTGTGTGTGTGTGTGTGTGTGTGTGTGTGTGTGTGTGTGTGTGTGTGTGTGTGTGTGTGTGTGTGTGTGTGTGTGTGTGTGTGTGTGTGTGTGTGTGTGTGTGTGTGTGTGTGTGTGTATGTGTGTGTGTGTTTGTGTATGTGTATGTGTGTGAGGGTATGTGTCTGAAGATATGTGTGTATGTACGTATGTGTTCATCTGGGTACAGTATATTCATCTAATTGAATAAAACGGGATTAAATTAATCTTGCAAAATCTTGTATTTTTCAATCACCTATTTAAATTGAACTGTAACCTATTCTGAATCACTAGAACTGCTTTGAATCTAGGCCACTGAGAACACATGACAATCCCAACTATTGTTTGGTCTGCATCGTCCCCGAAGGGATAGAACAATGGTCTTGTAGTGGATTGAAATCGTTCACTTTCTTACTTTAACCAAATGGGATGGCAGCAATATTTCACCCAGATTATACATGTGAAGGCATACACAAAATCATGAAAACAAACTTGCAAACTTGTAGTACAGTACATGCTGAGAAGCAAATATACATACATACACATATATGGATATCATAGGCACATATATATATATACATACATACATATACGTACATGCATATATGTATATATATACACACACATACATACACATATACAGATATGTACGAGACCTGCATATAAGCATACATACATGCATACATACATATATACATTCGCACACGTATACATGTGTAAACATCTATGGGGAAAAGACTGAAATAACAATAGCGGAAGTGGAGTAACGGCACTAAGCCAAGGCAAAAGCATACTTCATTGAGAGTCTGACAGAAAGGAAACATTCTAGAAAGTTTCCCGAAATCCAAACGGGAAAGGAAAATATAAAAGTATAATAGATGCACCACCATATACAAAAACGGTGGAAAATTAGTGACGTAAAAGGATCCTAAATGGCACAAGGGAATTAAATAATTCAAAATAAAAGAACGCTAATGATTATTCAGAACAGAGGTTCTGAAAACAGAGTGAAACAAATAGACAAGAGGAAAGTAATGAGGCAAGACAGCGTTGAAAAGTGGGTGCTCAAGGAGTATGTAGAGGAATTAAG
>NC_134806.1:8483779-8486279 GCF_046742065.1 Oratosquilla oratoria | reverse complement strand
GACAGACGTCCCCCAAATCAGGCTCGCCCAAAGTTGCTCGACAAAGAAACTAAAGAAAGTATTGCTAAAAAGAGACAGGCTTATAAGAAATATAAGTGCTCGGGTGCATCTAATGACTATGAAAATTATGTATCAATACAGAGAGATTTAAAAAAGACAATAAGAAAAAAAAACGACAATACGAAATGAACATCGCTGATAAATCCAAAGAGAATCCCAAAGAATTCTATAGTTACATTAAAGATAAAAAGGTTGTTAGGAATCACATTGGTCCACTATTATCTGCTGATGGTCAACTTGAATATTCAAATGAAGGAATGTGTAATATCTCGAACAATTATTTTAGCTCGGTATTCGTAAACAAAACACCTCAAGTGAACTCCAAACTGAAACCTGTGAAAAGTCTAGGGTAAACTTACTACGGTTTATATAACAAAAGAAAGAATTAAAAGGTGTATAGATAAACTCAAATTTAATAAAACACCAGGGCCTGACGGTTGGCATCCAAGAATCTTAAAGGAAATGAAAAATGAGATTGTTGTTCCATTAGAAATTATTTTCAAGAAATCCATCATATCCGGAGATGTCCCAAGAGAATGGAAGCTAGCTAACGTTACTCCCATATTCAAAAAAGGTGACTAAAAGAAGCCAAATAACTATAGGCCTATAAGTTTGACTTCAATCGTAGGAAAAAAGATGGAAACTATCATCAGAGATGCTATCGAACATCATTTAGAAAGTAACCGTTTGATAAATGATAACCAGCATGGTTTCAGAAGGAAACGTTCTTGCGTGACTAACTTACTCGAATTCTACAACACAATTATCTCGAATTATTACAAAAGAAACAATATAGATTTAATAAATCTAGACTTTGCAAAAGCTTTTGATACCGTCCCACACGAAAGACTACTTACTAACTTAGCTTTACACGGAATAAGTGGTAGCCTATTAAGTTCGACTAGTAATTGGTTGAATGGTCGAAAACAGAGAGTTGTTTTAAATGGAAAAACTTCTAGATGGAAAAATGTTACAAGTGGAGTTCCTCAGGGCTCCGTTCTTGAGCCACTTCTATTCATAGTATATATAAATGATATAGACCATGGACTAAAATCTACTGTTTCCAAATTTGCTGATGATACAAAACTGTGCGGAATGGTAAATGATCACTTAAACCAATTGGATATTCAAGATTTAGATAAATTACAGCAATGGTCTGAAAAGTGGTTAATGAAATTTAACACAAGTAAATGCAAGATAATACACATAGGTAAAAATAACAGTAAGTACGATTACAAGTTATTTAGAAATTCGTTACCAAAAGTGGATAGTGAAAAAGATATCGACGTAATTATCAGTAAGGACCTCAATTCATCCAAGCAGTGTATTTCAACCTCTGAGGAAGCAAATAAGATTCTAGGACTGATTGCGCGATCTTTTGATTTCAAAAGTCCATCACTCATTAACAAGCTATATAAATCGTTAGTTCGTCCACATTTGGAATATGCTGTTTCCGTATGGTCACCAAATCTCATTAAAGACATTGACAGATTGGAAAAAGTACAACGACGAGCCACAAAACTGATCCCAAATATCAAAAATAAATCATACGAAAATAAACTAAAACATATGAATCTGTTTTCCCTAAAAATGCGTAGACTCATAGGTGACTTAATACAGCAAATTGACAACATCAAGAGTGACAAAATGTTCACATTGAATGAGAACCAGACAAGAAACAATGGTCTCAAACAGTCCGGGAATAGATTCATTTTGGAAGTAGGTAGAAACAACTTTGCCAACCGTGTAGTTAATGAATGGAATATACTTCCTGCACAGGTAGTGCAATGTAGTTCAGATCTAAGCTTTAAGAATCATTTAGATAAGCACCTAAGCAAGATGCTGTAATGATTATAATTTATTTTATATTATTTGTTTTTGTTCTGTTATCATTTGTCTGTTTGATTTTCATTTATTATTAGTTATATGTCAATTTATTATTATTTACTATTTACCTGTTTCTTTATTATTTAACTATACCTATGCATTTATTTGTGTATTTTATTTGTTATTAACATTATTATAGTTATTATTTATTATTTCATTATTATGATTTTTTTCGCATCCGACCTAGATATGGACCAAAAGGTCTCCTGTCGGCATGCTCCGTCTTTGTAATCCTTTGTAATCCTTTGATATATGTTATATATATATATATATATATATATATATATATATATATATATATATATATTGATAAGTATTTTAGACAAATTATTTGGATGATGGAGAACATAAACACAGGGGAAGGCTCGGAACCCTATGCACTCTAACGTTTCGTTCGCGTAGAACTTCTTCAGAGAGTGTATGTAGAACTGCAATTGGAGTTTATGTACTAAATCTAATTATCTTTTCGGACACTTGGGAAAGGTCGTTTTTCTGGCGTGTTTTTAGAATTAAAATACTAGTTTCTTTAGCTAAATTGATAAACCCTCTTCGA
>NC_134806.1:8438779-8448779 GCF_046742065.1 Oratosquilla oratoria | reverse complement strand
CCTATATCGATAGAGATGAACACCTCTGCAGGGTCACCCATATCTAATAGGTCTTGCACGAAAGATGAGACAAAGATCAGCTCGCAAACACAGTCGCAGGACGCAAAACTAATTGGCACGTCCCTAGTGGCGGTACCCAAAAGATACATAGGGCTATACCGAATGTATTGAATAAGCTGGCACCAAAGAAATATGTAACTAGAAACTAGGTGACAAATGAAATTACTGCCTCAGCCTCCCCAAACAGCTATGGTTTGCACAACTAATAAAACAATGGACCTTCCTTTTAGATTATCAATTCCTAAAGGCCGAACTGCTTTGTCTTCATCGATTGTGGTAGCATGCTTCTGAATGGAAACAGTGTACAAGCAGACCTTAGTCTTGGACATCAAACAAATTTAACAATATGACGATCTACACCTTCAACGTGAGAATGCTGTCAGAAGACCACAAGCCATTGAGTTTGGTGGAAGAAATGGAACACATCCACCTAGACATCGTGGTACTGAGTGAAGTTTATAAGGAGGAAAGAAAGTTCATGCAGTCATCACCTGTTTTTCTATTAGATATAAAGACGAGAAAAGATCCATTTCTTTTCAATATAAATCAAGAGATTGTTGGTAACGTAATGAAATAAAGTAGTGTGTCAGATGGGGAAGCCTGGATAATAATTAAGCTATTTAAAATGTACGCTTTGATAATAATTCAGAGTTCAGACGATGAAGCTGAGTCTTTCTGTGATGAAATAATTCATGTCATAAATAGAGAAAAAATAAATACACGTTGGTAATCGGTGACTTCAATGATAAAGTGAGGAAAAGCACGGCAGTTGAATCGGGCATTGGAAAATTTGGAGTAGGGTGAGAGAGAGATGCTGGTCAATTTTGCTCGTCACACATTTCAAAATGAGTCAGTAGAACTTAGTAATGTACCGGAAGTTGCAAATGAAGAAGTAGTGTTCGCTCTGAAAACCATGAAACAAAGAAAAACACATAAGATGATATATCGATAGATCTTTTGAAAGACATATGAGAAAAGTTTGTTGTAGATTAAGTAAATCTAATATATACTGCAAGTCAAGAATGTGTTCCTGAATCATGGTGGAATGATACATTGATTTTACTTCACAAGAAAACAGACATGAATGATTTCAGTGACTCGCAACCGATTTTTTTTTCAAATGTATACAAAGTATTTCCCAAGATTCTTACATATCAAAAGATAGACGAAAACCACCCAAAAGAATAGTCAGGCTTTAAAGGCCAATACTTGACACTAGACCATTTGCAAACGATAAATCAACTAATGAAGAAAACGACAGACACAATAAACATCTGTGTTCAACTTTTGTAGAGTAATGGCAATACTGAATTCTATACACAAACAAGGAGTAAATGAACACATTGTAAGCGTTTAACAGAACATTTATGCAAAATGCACTATTATAACTTCACCAATTAAAAGTACAGAAAAGGTAAGAATCAAGAAAGGAGTACGATAAGGCAAAACAATTTCACCTAAGCTAGATACAGTTTGTGTGGAAGAGATTCACAGAAAACGGAGTTGGAAAGGGAAAGGTACATAAATGGGGGTTATTTCTTTCACTTCATATTTGTTGATAACCTCCTCATTTTAGAAACAGACTTGCAAGATATGCTGAGTAATGTGAAGAAGGAAAGTCTCAAATAAGATTTGAAGATAAATAAAACCAAAACCAAAGAAATTCTCAACTCGAATGTTCAAAGTAATTATAAATGATAGTAAGAGTTTTGAAGAAGTTGAACAGTATAATTATAAAGGTCAGATGCTAAAACTGACGAAAGATAATGAAAATTAGATTAAAAGGTGTATCACAATTGGTTAGAAAATGTTGAGTAAATATGAGCATAGCTGGAAGCTCTCTGCCTAAGTGTCTTAAACATAACGTTTACAATCAGTGTAGAATGCCAGCTTATGTGAAACTTGGAATCCGACGAGAGTGATGGAGACGAATCTAAGGAGTGTGCAAATAAAAATGGAGAAATCAGTGCTGAGAATCACGCTGAGAGACTGGAAGGGGGCAAGTTGTGTGAGAACAATTAGAATGAAAAATATTGTGGAGGTGGCAAAAGAGAAGACCTTAAATAGTGTAGAGAAATTAGCCAAACATGACGGGCGACGGAATAAGTGTTGCTTAACGCCGCGAGACGGGAAGCATGGGGGAGATTAGACAGTGGAGGGACGATATATATATATATATATATATATATATATATATATTATATATATATATATATATATGATGTAAGCGGAATAGGAAACACAGGAGTCTTAGTCTTGAGTTTATTCCTGACTAGTTTCGCAGGTATGCTTTTTCAAAGGAATATGTGTACAAACGGGCTGTGGGCATTATATACATGGGGTGGACCTCACCACCTCTCCGAGTTACCATAGTTGGTGACGAATGTGAACATCACATTGTGGCTAACGTAACAATGAAGAAACCGTGACAATAGCATCGTTTACAAAATTCCCTGCAAAGGATGTGACTGTGCATACTACGGAGAGACATACAGAGGACTTAACAACAGACTCAGGAAACACAAAGCGGACATTAGACACCACCGAGAAACCAACGCTCTAGTTAACCACATTGACACAGAGGGACATTTGGCTAACTGAGAGGGTTCCACCACTCTAGCTAAAGGACTACACAAGAAACAACGGAAAATAATTGAATCACTTTACATTGCCAACCACAAAAACACAAACAAGAGAACTGGTGACTTGAAATGGACAAAATCTACCGCGACACTTGCCCTCCAAGAATGGCTTCCCAGACCCTAAGTAGATACCTTTTTCCCACTTCGGCCTACCCTCTCCAGCTTTCTTCCTTTCACTCTGAAGTTCCTCCATGCTACCTTGCCCCAACTTTTTATCATGATTTATGCTTTTAATACTATTTGTTACTATTTATTTTCAACACTATTATTATTATCATTGTTATTATAACTATTATTTATTTATTATTACTATCATTATATATATTTATGATTTTATCATTTTTATTATTACCATCATTATTATTATTACTTTCATTATCTTTATTATTATTATTGTTATTATTATTGTTACTATTATTATTTAAATATTTAATTTTTCGTTTTTATTATCATTGTTATCACTATTATTGTCATAATTACTATTAATAATTTTTATTTCTTGGTTATTAGTATTATCATTTTTATTATATTTATATTTTTATTTTTATTATTATTATTACTTTTATTTTATTGTTATTATTTTCATTATTATTATTATTACTTCTACTGTATTGCTATTATCATTTTTGTTATTATTGTTAATATTATTATTTAAATATTTATCTTCATTGTTATCATTACTATTGTTACATTTTCTATTAATAATTTCTTTGTTATTAGTGTTATCATATTTAATTGTAAAAATTTCTTCATTGTTACGTTAGCCACAATGTGATGTTCACATTCGTCACCAACTATGGTAACTCGGAGAGGTGGTGAGGTCCACCCTATGTATATAATGCCCACAGCCCGTTTGTACACATATTCCTTTGAAAAAGCATACCTGCGAAACTAGTCAGGAATAAACTCAAGACTAAGACTCCTGTGTTTCCTATTCCGCTTACATCAACCTGTCAGAATGTCTCAATATATATATATATATATATATATATATATATATATATATATGTATATATATATGTATACATATATATATATATATATGTGTGTGTGTGTGTGTGTGTGTGTGTGTGTGTGTGTGTGTGTGTGTGTGTGTGTGTGTGTGTGTGTGTGTGTGTGTGTGTGTGTGTGTGTGTGTGTGTGTGTGTTTGTGTTTGTGTGTTGAGACATTATGACACTGGTCTAGGGCCGAGTTTGTTCCTGACCGGTTTCGCTTATAGCTTCTTCATAGGATTGAAACTCCTGGATAACCCCGACGATATGCATAGTAGACCCGACAACACAATCCCACCAACTAGGCAGGGGACGCGGGTGGGTGGATCTGCAAATGAATAATTAATTCCTTGAAAATAAAATAAAATAAAATAAGATAAAGTAAGATAAGATAAAATAAAATAAAATAAAGTAAAATGCGTTTTCCAAATCACGTTTTAAAAACTAGCAAAAGTGTAGAAATGATGAGAAAACTTACGTGAGTGTAGAATGTGTGGAACCTGCCGGACAAAAGATCATCGGACATTTCTCCACCGATCTAAGTCGGCGCCGTCTTTGTGTTACTCCTAATAGCTGCATATTTCGCTATGTATTTTGACCATTTTATGTCCCCTACTTTTTGGTTCATGTTGTCTTCGGTATAAGGCCTCAATTACCTTTGTCTCCTTGCTAGGCCTTTTCTCAATACTTTTGCCTCTTGCCAATTGGGTAGATGTTTTTCTTTGTCTGCGTGGCCCATCATAAAGTAAGTAACGATCTAAATGTAGTTTACAAGATCCCCTGTAGCAAATGTAAGAAGGCGTACTTTGGCGAAAGGCATAGAGGTCTTCAAAATTAAGGAGCATAAGGCGGATTTGAGAAACCATCGCCTCTCAAATGCGCTGTTGGGCCACGCAGACAAAGAAAAACATCTACCCAATTGGCAAGAGGCAAAGGTATTGAGAAAAGGCCTAGCAAGGAGACAAAGGTAATTGAGGCCTTATACATAGCTACCGAAGACAGCATGAACCAAAAAGTAGGGGACATAAAATGGTCAAAATACATAGCGAAATACGCAGCTATTAGGTGTAACACAGAGACGGCGCCGACTTAGATCGGTGGAGAAATGTCCGATGATCTATTGTCCGGCAGGTTTCACACATTCTACACTCACGTAAGTTTTATCATCATTTTTACAGTTTTACTCGTTTTAGTACGTGATTTGGGAAACGCATTTTATTTTATTTTATTTTATCTTATTAATTTTCAAGGAATTAATTATTTATTCATTTACAGGTCTCTGTCCACCCACCCGCGTCCCCTGCCTAGTTGGTGGGATTGTGGTGTCGGGTCTACTATGTATACCGTCAGCGTTATCCAGGAGTATCAATCCTCTGAAGAAGCTATAAGCGAAACCGGTCAGGAATAAACTCGGCCCTAAACTCGTCATATTCTTCCACCTTCCTCATATATATATATATATATATATATATACATATATACTGTACATATGTATATATACTTTATATATATATATATATATATATATATATATATATGCCTGTACCTACATACATACAAATACACACGCATATATGTATATATATATGTATTATATATACTTATATATATGTATATATATATATATATATATATATATATATATATATATATATATATATATATATATATATATAATTTATCTTATTTGTTCTCAAGGTCTCGTTTCGCATTCCTTCCTTTACAGCCTATTTTGCCCAGTTCATCCGCAGTTTTGAGTTATTATCTAGTATTTTTTCACCATTACTCTTTTGCAGTGGTAACTATCTAAACAAAATATAAAACAATTTCTTTATAGCAGTAATATATATATATATATATATATATATATTATATATATATATGTATATATATATATATATATATATATATATATATATATATATATATATAAATGAATTCAAAGTTTCCACTTGATGAAATGACCCAATATTATATTGGGAAGGTCGGATGTTACCTCCAATGTCATCAAAAGCAAATAGAGTGTAAAACGAAATCCTTCTGATACGAAATTTCCATTTGATTTGATGCCCACTTTCCATCTGTCCCTGTTGTCCTTTGTCTTCGGGAGACTTATTTTCTTCTTGAGACTGAATTTAGTTTTGCAGTTTATCATTCTATGGTCACTGCCTATACCTAGCTATAACAATAACATTGCTAACTATGTTGCTCCATTTCCTAATATGAAATTTATTCCATTCTTTGTTGTTCCATTTGTACTTCTCCAAGTCAATGGTACTGTCTAATGTAGGTTTTATGGTCTCTTGCAGTCTCCTCCGTTCTAATGTACAAATTACGTCCTACACGCTATTGAAAGTGTCCATTATTTTTATGTTCTGCTATAAAAACAAGTTACATCTTACTTCTGTAATTTTTTTGCCTACTCCTTTGTAGCGCACAATTGAATTGTCATGTCCTTCTCTACTTTATCATCAGTGTCACCCACTACCAACGTGTATCTATCTCCTTTCTATCCATTACCCTAATTATACAGTATCATCATGGAACGACAATTTCATCGTCTGAAACTGACTTACTTTCAGTGTATCTTTTCACATTGACCAATCGAAATCCAAGCTACCCTGTCAGATATTTCTTAATTAATCAAGACATCTATTCCATTGAATCTTTCCTTCTCTTTACCTCTATAGTGTAACAGGTGGTGTCCATCTTGTCGCTGCACGAGCTTTTCTTCCTTTTGACCTCAGTCAGTCCCACGATATCCCAGCTGATGTTTTTTGATTTCCTCCATCAAATTCTCCAACTTGTGGTCTTCTAAGTATTCTCATATTGTAAGTGTATATCCTCATCTTCTTAAGGTTGTTTACTTCCGAAAACTTAAATCTGTTTGGATCGTGATTATTCACATTTGGTGGCACCTATTCATAAGCACATGAGGTAATATAGTTGGTCCTTGATTCAACAAGAACAAACGTGATAAGATTGGCTATACTATTCATAATTATTTAGAAGGTTGTGGCAGTAGTCTCACATCTTTGCAACAAAGTTTCTAGTGACATACATCTTTAGTTCCACTTTATTCAATATATTCGGTTGAGCCCTATGTATAAATATGGTGCCAAATGGTACACGCCGTTGTTATTATGACGGGATCCCAAATATCTACGAGAAGTTTCCTTGTTTACCACCAAAGACCTGTGCCAGTCGGCAATGAATCCTGCGACTGTGTGTAATCTGATCTTCGTCTCATCCTTCGTATAAAACCTTCTCTATATGGTGACCCTGCAGAGATTCTCATCTGTTAAATTATATAGTTCTTGTAGTCATCAACATACTCAAACCTGTCTACAAACGTCAATGTGTCAGCTCTCAAATGAATAAACACACACACACACACACATACACACACACACACACACACACATACACACACACACACACATATGTATATACATATATATATGTATCTATATGTATATATATATATATATATATATATGTATGTATACATGTATATAGATATATATATATATATATATATATATAGATTGTGTGTGTGTGTGTGTGTGTGTGTGTGTGTGTGTGTGTGTGTGTGTGTGTGTGTGTGTGTGTGTGTGTGTGTGTGTGTGTGTGTGTGTGTGTGTGTGTGTGTGTGTGTGTGTGTGTGTGTGTGTGTGTGTGTTTTACAGGGAATATGTGTAATTACCTACTTCATGAAATCCCTGAAAAATTTAGTAAGTTCATGAAACCACTGCAACCATCACTAATTGCAGATAATCTCTAAAATTTTGAGGGATTTCGTATAAATACCTATTTTCAAATCAGTGGATGTGTGAAATATTTGATGACAAGCTAATAATAAATCTAACAATAACTACGTGAATGTATGAAATGGTTGATGAAAAGCGACCAACTATTACATCCCAGCAGTTCGATTTCGTGGATGGCGCACATGCGCACGCGCAGTTTCCAAGCATCTGACAACTGTCAATTGTGTTTGGTGTCGTGTAACGTTATTGCAACAGATTGTTATGGATTCCAATATGCCCGAGAATAAAGGAGAAATTTTCAAAAAGCTTCTCTTCGAGAGATAAGAACAAATTAAAAAAAAAAACTACTTCCCAAGGAGGAATACTTCAAGATCATCGAGGAAGTTCAGATTGCAAACAGCCTTACGGACACCTAACAACGTAAACAGTATTATGAACTTACCAAGTAAATTAAAAAAGCGTTTATAAAGTGTTTTGGAAACGCATTCTCGAGTGGGAGAGAGAACATTATGCAAGGTAGCTTTTGCAACACTTAAGTACCATCTAATGCAATTTAGCGTAATTGTGGCGTCTATCCACCCACTACCTCCACTCCTACCCTTCCGGGTTGAAAGTGGTTACCCTCTGAATGTCTTCTCCGCATCATTGCTCACCCTCTTAGAAGGTTTAACTTCGGTTTTAGGAAGACTCTGCAGCAGACCTGCTGTGGATGTCAACCTTAACCAAATACTACCACAGTTACGTTCATACAAATATGATTTTTTATGTCATATTGTTGGACCCACGACGGGGTTTCTGTCAATGACTGCCCATACTAATGGCGAAGTTGAGATTTGTGGGAAGTGGAGCCGAGAAACCAAGTTGGGAATCTAGCATTCCAAATTGCCCCCACGGAAAATACCCTCACCCTCTTTTGCTGTTCTGCGAGGACTGTTCACATTGGGGAGGTGGATATTCGACCTGGGAGGAACTTGGGCATTCTTAGCTGATAGGTAGATCTCACGGCCTACAAGTGTGGCAGAAGGGGGTTAGGGTCGGTTCTGTTAGGGCAGAGTACCTCCAGCCGGAACCTCCTTACTAAGTCTGTTCTTTCTTTTTTTCTTTCTTAGTAATAAACCGCATTAAAAGGCAAAAACTGCCCACTAACACTGGGTAGGAATATAAGAGAAAGTATAAATAAAAAGTCTGGGCTATCTGGTATCAAGGAGATAATGAAACACCCTTTTCTTAAAAAAAATATTATAGCTATCAGGAAAAACATGAGGTGGTTCATTGTCTATTGAAGGTACGATGTTTTTAGTGTAGAGATGTAGAGAAGCTAATAAGAAAGAAGATTCCTGATGACTCAACTATCTACTTCGCGACTGTAGAAGACATATTTGAAATCACCAGACGTGCTTACCGGTCATGGAGGAAAAGATCGCATACTTAAGGAACTGTCAAAAAAAGCACGCTAACATAACCACGTGGGCTGTGGAGACATACAAATCATTCTGCCTTGAGTGTCAACGGAAGGCCAAGAAACAAGTTGCAGCTGGTGTGGTTGTGAAACCCATGGTTAGCTTCCAGAACAACTCAAGAGGACAAGTCGACCTCACTGACACGCAATCACTGTCCGTTAAAAATTGCAAGCGGATCATGGTTTGCCAGGATCATCTCACCAAATTCTGTGTACTTCGTGCTATTACATCTAAGAGAGCGGCAGAAGTTACTTTTCAGCTGATGGACATATTCTTGCCGCGAGGAGCACCAGTCATACTTCGGTCTGACAGTGGCAGTGAGTTCACCGCTCATCTCATCACTGAACTGAAAGATGTGTGGCCCTCCTTCAAACTCATACTTGGTAGACCGTGCCATCCGCAGTGGAGAGGGCCAACAGTGATATAAAAGACATGCTTACTTCCCGGCTTGCAAACAACAACACTAGAGAATGGACTGTTAGCATAAAGTCTGTACAACTCCAAAAGAAGCCGAGTCTTCATGCAGGTATCAAGCGCAGCTCATACGAACCCTTAATTTGGTTGCCCTGCATAAGATTAGCTTCATTTCCTCTACACTTACGGATGACATCACTGAAAGACTGGAAACAGAAAATGAGCTATTTAAGCTCGTCAGCAACCCCACCTCAACAGATGACAACAACCCCACCTCGGCAATCCGACCTTGGCAGATAATGTCAACACCCCCACCTCAGCAAGTGACAATAACTCAGAAGACGATGTCAACAACCCCACCTCTGCAGCTGACGCCAATAACACAACGTAACATTGTTTTTCAAAAGTTTGTTTATTGTATTTTTTTTTAGAGTTTAATAATCCATTTTTCCTGCTGATTTCAAATATGCAATTATTTTTTCTGTATCATCGACCGTTATAGAAATACATATAATTTCAATGTTACCATGTATATTTTGGAATTGTTATGTGGTCTGCTACTAAATGTTTATCTAATTTTCTCTTTCAGATCAATGACTGAACTATTTACCTGTTAAGATGGCTACTAGAGGATGTGAAAATTCTCCTGATACATTTTGCT
>NC_134806.1:8426279-8428779 GCF_046742065.1 Oratosquilla oratoria | reverse complement strand
GGAGCAAAATGACTACTACCACCGTGATCAGCACGAAAAATTGGTCTAGAAAATGATACTGTCATTTATGTTGCATTTTTGATGCAGCCCAAGGAAATAATAATAGACAAACAAACAAATAATAACAAACAAATAAATAATATAAAATGAATAGCAGGCATTACAGAATCTTGCTTGGGTGTTTATCTAAACGAATCTTAAAGCTTCGAACTGAACTACATTGCACTGTCTCTGCAGGAAGTTTATTCCTTTCATTAAGTAACGGTTGGCGAAGTTGTTTCTACCCAGTTCCAAATTAAATCTATTTCCTGGCAGTTTGAGGCCATTTTTTCTTGTCAGATTCTCATTCAGTGTGACAATGTTGTCACTTTTGATGTTGTCAATTCCCTTTAGAATATTAAAGACCAGTATCAAGTTACCTCCGAATCTACGCTTTAGGGAAAACAGATTCATATGTTTTAGATTACTCTCCATTCTAAAGAGAACATTGAACTCTTAATTTCTGGTCTCTTTCTGGGTGTGTTTGAAACTTTGCTGGTAGTTACGTATAAGTCAGTTAATCTTTTTTAGTTATAGATATTAATGTATGATCGATGAAAGTATATAATGTAAATATATGCCTGTGCGGGCAATTTGAAGTATGTATTTTGATATAGCCCTACATGAACCATGTACGTATATCTTTAATTTTGTCCCCCCCCTACAAAAAAATCTGCCCCTTTCCCCACACAAAAACTCATTTGGACACTCCTGCCTCCTTAAATCTCTCCTCATTGACCACCTCATTGAATCTATCTCTTCCGTGGATATTCTCCACAATGATAGAAGCGCTGACAAATACTCGTATTGGTGATGAAATACCATTCCTTTCAATCCCCACACTTTCTAGTTATGCGGGTTATCATATTAACTAGAAAAACATCAAATGCAGGACCCTCACGACCGTTCACATAGTTCGTGCGTGACAGTTAATGTTCCGAGCAAACTCCGAAAGCTCCGAGATGTTTTTGGTCCAACGAAGAACGAATAAGAAAAATAAGACACCAAATTTCAACCCGTATGTTGCTCACGTCACAGTGCTCGTGCGCGCGCGCTTCGCGCGCAAAAAAAAAATCAGAAACCCTCACTGCAGTTCAGCGCTTTCCACTGAACGCTTTCGCTTTGCGCCTGGTCGTGATTCTCTTACGATGTTATTGCGGAAATAGTTTGTGCTTGACCGTTAATGTGAAGTACGCGCTCCGAATGGTGTACGATTTTTTTATCCAACAAAGAATGAAGAATTATTATACCAAATTTCAACAGGCATATTGATTCGCGTGAAACCCAATTGAACCCAATCAGAATCTCTAACTGCGTGAGGGAATTATTTTAATTAATTACCTACATTAAATATTTGATTATATATTTTCATTATTTTAGTTAATTTATGCGACATTCTGCTTTCATCGTTCACTTGTTTTTATCTGAAAAGTAAATTTCTCTTTTTTTCAAATTTTATATTTCATTATTTTATTAATAAATTGAAAAAAATGGGCTACTATGTCTTTTATCTTGTTCCACTGGCGGAGAGACAAGAATGCCGCCGCTGTGTTTCCCCAGTTCGTGTGTGTGTATGTTTGCGTATATATATATATATATGTATATATATATATATATATACATATATACATATATATATATATATATATATACATACACACACATTCGTATATATGTATATGAGTGTGTGTGTGTGTGTGTGTGTGTGTGTGTGTGTGTGTGTGTGTGTGTGTGTGTGTGTGTGTGTGTGTGTGTGTGTGTGTGTGTGTGTGTGTGTAATATATATATATATATATATAAAAATATATATATATATATATATATATATATATATATATCACGTAGAAACCATTGTTGGAGTAGAAAAGACTGGAAACGGGGAATCTATATATTTCCTCTTCAGTAGATACAATTAAGAGAGGATTGCAGTTTGCAATCGAAATATATAGATTCCCCGTTTCCAGTCTTTTCTACTCCAACAGTGGTTTCTACGTGATTGACAAATGTGTGATTACATTTTTCACCTGTAATATTTATATACATATATATATATATATAATATATATTTATATATACATATATATATATATATATATATATATATATATATATATATATATATTGTGATGGCCCACCATCCTCCATGTATTTAAAATGTCTGTATATGTATAATACTCTGTACTTGTTGGATAATTATGTATGTACTGTAAATTGCTTGTATACGTGTGGTCGTTTCTACTCCTTACTCGTCCGACAGACTTAAACTAGTTCTGTCCGGCTCATCCTTCTCCTTCCTCCCGTCCTCGCCAACACTATATATATTACATTCCGCCGGCTTCTAAGCGGACAATTTTCGTTGGCTATCGAGGCGTAACTTCCCTCCCCATCGCTTTCGCTCTAATCCCGTTGTGTACCCACGTAACTGTAATCTCATGACTTGGTTTCGGTTCAGGTTGAGGAA
>NC_134806.1:8418779-8421279 GCF_046742065.1 Oratosquilla oratoria | reverse complement strand
CCTTAATGCTAGGGTAGGAAATGATCCAATTGATGGAGTGGTTGGGAAATGTGGAGTTCCAGGAAAAAATCTTAGTGGAGAGTTGATGGTGGAAATGTGTCTAGAAAGAGAGTTGATGATAGAAAATACAGTGCTTGGGAAGAAAGTCAAGCATAAGTACTCATGGGAGAGGGTGGTGGAGGGAAGGGTGGTAGATAGAGCTTTAATGGACTATGTAGTGGTAAATAGGATTATGATAGGAAGAGTTAAGGATGTACATGTGCTAAGGGGAGAGGGTGGGGGAATATCAGATCATTTTTTGGTGGAAGGTAAGTTGAGAGTGGAGGACAGATGGAGAAAGAGGAAAGGGACAAAATGTAGGGAGGTGCTTAGAGTGAACTCTTTAAATGAAGAGGAAAAGGAGAAGGAGTACAAGAAGAAGCTGAAGGAGGAGTGGGAGGGAGTGAAGGATAGAGTAGAGGTAGGTGTGGAGGAGGAATGGGGATGGTTCAAGGAGGGAGTCACAAAGTGTGCAAAGATGGTGTGTGGAACAAGAAGGACAGGAGGAAATAGAAGGAAAGGTAGTGAATGGTGGGATGAGGAAATGAAGAAGGTTGTAGAAGAGAAGAAGCGAGCTTACACAGATTGGTTACAAAATAGGACAGGAGAGTCATATGAGACGTACAAAGAAAATAATAGAGAAGTGAAGAAAAAGGTAAAGGAGGCAAAGAGGAGAACAGATGTAAAATGGGGTAAGAGTATGACAGAAAAATTTGAAAGTAGAGAAGAAAAGATAAAAGGTGCAGATGGAGAGATGATAATGGAAGAGAAGGCAGTAAGGGGAAGATGGGCAGAATATTTTAGGGAGTTGCTAAATGTGAAGGAGGATAGGGAGGGAAAGATAGCTGCAGTGGGAAATGCTAAGAAAATGAGAGTGATGAGTGAGGAAAATGGAGGAGAAATAAGGAAGGATGAAGTGAAGGCAGCAGTTAAGATGATGAAAGCAGGTAAGGCACCTGGTCTGGATGGATGCCATGCAGAATGTCTTAGAAAAGGAGGTACAGTGATGGTGGACAGGCTGGTGAGGTTATTTAATGTTTGCTGGAGAGAAGGTAGAGTGCCGGAGGACTGAAGGAGTGCTTGCATAGTTCCACTTTACAAGGGAAAGGGGGAAAAGTGTGAATGTAGTAGTTTCAGAGGGATTAGCTTGTTAAGTGTAGTTGGGAAGGCTTATGGGAGGATCTTGATTGAGAGGATTAGGAGAGGAACAGAGGCAGTAATTGGTGAGGAACAGTGTGGATTTAGGACAGGTAGAGGTTGTGTAGATCAGATCTTTGTGGTAAGACAGATATGTGAGAAAGCTATAGGAAAGGGGAAGGATGTTTTTTGGGCCTTTATGGATCTGAAAAAGACTTACGACAGGGTAGACAGAAAGGCACTGTGGGAGGTTATGCGGATATACGGGATAGAAGGAAAGCTTCTCGGAGCTGTCAAGAGTTTTTATGAGAGTAGTAGAGCTTGTGTCAGGATTAGAAATGGAGAGAGTGAGTGGTTTGAGGTAAAGGTGGGACTTCATCAAGGATGCGTTATGTCACCCTGGCTGTTCAACTTATACATGGATGGGTAGTGCGAAAGGTAAATGCAAGGGTAGTGGGTCAGGGATTGGAGATGGTTAAAGAAAATGGAGAAAATTGGGAGGTGAGCCAGCTGTTGTTTACGGACGACACTGCGCTTGCGGGAGGATCGGAGGAGGGATTGAGGAAGTTGGTGACAGAGTTTGGGAGAGTGTGTGATAGAAGAAAGCTGAAGATAAATGTGGGTAAAAGTAAGGTGATCAGATGTACAAGGGGTGAAAGTGGCAGTAGACTGGAAGTGAGCATTAAGGGAGAGCAACTGGAGGAAGTGGATAGTTTTAGATACTTAGGTGCAAATGTGGTAGGAAAAGATGGAGTAAAGGTGGAGGTAGAATGTAGATTGAGAGAAGCGAGTAAATGCCTTGGTGGATTAAAAAGTGTAATGAGGAATAGACATTTGGGAATGGATGCTAAGAGGAGACTGTATGAAGGAGTAATTGTGCCAACAGCACTGTATGGAGCAGAAACATGGAACATAAGAGAGGAAGAGAGAAGGAGCTTGAATGTGTTTGAGATGAGGTGTCTGAGAAGTATGATGGGGGTTACTAGGCTGGATAGAGTGAGAAATGAGGAGGTGAGGAGGAGAACAGGGGTGGAAAGGGAGTTGGGAGATAGGGTTGATGAAAGAGTATTAGGATGGTTTGGACACATGGAAAGAATGAGTGAAGAAAGACTAGTAAAGGAGGTGTGGAAGGCAGATGTGGAGGGAGTGAACATGAGGGGACGTCCTAGGATGAGATGGATGAATGGGGTGAAGGGGGCTTTGGGGAAGAGGGGAATGTCTGTTGAGGAAGGACAGGAGAGGACAGAAGACAGGGGTGAATGGAGAATGGTTGTATATGGAAGATGTTGTGATGCATGAGGTGGAATGGACGGGGGGATGGGGG
>NC_134806.1:8411279-8416279 GCF_046742065.1 Oratosquilla oratoria | reverse complement strand
GTGTCCAACTGGTGAGGTGGAGATTAGGTGGGCTGCCATGATGATGCTGTGGTGGTCGGTGATTGAATATAACATTCTTGGGGGGCTCTTCCCAAGGAGGTTCAGCAGCGGTTGGAAGTGGTTGCGAAGGATGGGGCATAGGAATAAGCAGTGGAGGAAAGAGACCAGCTCCGTCCCGCAGGCACAGACGGTCTTCAGATAGCGGGTTTTCCAGTGGTTGACACGGATTCTTGAGATGAGGTGAAGAATGTGGGTTGGAAGTGGATGAGGGTGGGTCCAGAGGGTTCCCTTATTGCATGTCTTGATGGGCCAGCCTCGGGTAGCGGCAGTCCCGGCATATTCCTCTGACCAGAGCTCCCATGTTGCTTGGTCAATTTTTTTGTTGGCATCACTTGTTGAAAAGCAGAGCGAGATGCAATCCTCTTCAGAGGTTAGGGCCCCTCGTTTGGCGGCTCGGTCGGCCATCTCGTTTCCATGGATGCCTACATGGGAGGGCACCCACTGGAAACGAAGACGGAGTCTGCGTCGTGCGATTTCTTCTGAAAGGATTAGTATTTCCTTGAGGATTTCCGGTCTTGTTTTGCAGTACTCACTCTGTATTACATTTAGGCTGGACTGGGAGTCCGATAGGATGACTATTTGCGTTGGGGAACGGGGGAGAGTTTTGACTTTATTCAAAGCTTCTCTGATGGCGACGAGTTCGGCAGTTAGGATGGTGGTGGGCGGGAGCTTCACTTCGAAGTGCTCTCGCGTGGTCTCGAAGAACAGTCCTGCTCCTGTTCTGCCGTCACTGAGTACCGATCCGTCTGTGAAGATCTTGAAGTCGTCTGCGTATTCCTTAGCCAGCAGTTCTCGAGTACAGGTGGCGATTTGATGTGGGGGATCTTCTTTTGCTACTCCAGGGACATTGGTTCGTACCTCCGGCGGCTTCATGATCCAGGGTGGGTATGGATCGATTTGGGCTTGGGGGACACGGAGGCGGTCGGCTGGCTCTATTCCCGCTCTTGAACATAGACCGGAGACAGAGGAGACCAGACCATGTCCTGACACAGTAGGTGGGGCTGGGTTCCAGCCTTCGCCTAGTTTAGTGTCCGTGGAGTTAGGTACCCTCGCTGAGCTGAAGAGGTGCCTGCAGGTATCTCACTTCAGGCGATGCCAAAGTGGGAGGATTCCGGCTTCACAGTATACTTGCTCCTGAGGGACAGACTGCGGGAGTCCGAGTCCTAGCCTAAGTGCTTGGCACTCGACTGTAGCCATGCGACGGATGGCCGACATGGGCAGGTCGTGCAAAGCTTGTGCGCCAAACAGAAGCCGGGAGCGGACTAGACTCTGGGTGAGGTGGATAAGTGTTTCTCTCCGCTGCCCCCATGATTCGTGTCGGACGGCCCTAATGAGGTTGAGGGCACGTCTTGCATTATTTATGGCTTGTTGGATCTGACTAGTCCAGCGACCATCTTTTTGAAAGATGACGCCCAGGTATCTGACTGAGGGTGAGGGGGGCACTCCTGTGCCGCAGATGCTGAGGACGTTCCAGGTTGGATAATGGCCTCTGTTGTAGCCAGGAAGGTGCACAGGCATGTACAATGTCTTGTTTGGAGAGAGTAGGAAGCCGAGGCTTTCGAGGTGGCGGACAACACTGTCTACTTGACTCTGGAAGAGGCGGAGTTCTGCCTTGTGTTGGGCAGAGTCCTTCTTCGGACGTCTATGCCTTGATCGGCGCCACACGGCTATATCGTCGGCATAGGCGGTAATGGTGGTGTCCTTCCTCAGCCCTTTCCCGATGTCGGCTAACATTAGGACGAAGAGAGTGGGTGCTACCACTGAGCCTTGGGGAACTCCCATGTCGACAGGCATTCGCCCGCTCAAGACTCCCTTCCAGCGCACTATTATTGAGCGGCCGGAGAGAAAGGAGCGAACGAAGGAATACAACGCTGGGGAGACTCCGATAGATTTAAGCTTCAGCAGAAGTTTGGTGTGCCATACGGTGTCGAAGGCTCGGGCGATGTCCAGGAAGCAGGTGTGCAGAATCCTCTTCTGCCACTGGGCCTTACGGACATGTTCTGCGAGTCGCACGATGTGGTCATTGATGCTTCTTCCTCTTCGGAACCCTGCTTGAAGCTTCGGGAGTGCACCCTTGGTCTCGATGGTGTGAGTAAGGCGATTTAAGACCATCCTCTCGTAGATTTTCCCGACGTGAGAGGTGAGGGATATGGGTCTGTGGCTGGCCACCATGTGACGTGGCTTGTTGTTTTTGGGGATTGGGGTGACCGTGGCTACTTTCCAGGCACCCGGGACTATTCCCTC
This sequence comes from Oratosquilla oratoria, assembly GCF_046742065.1. Classification (NCBI taxonomy): domain Eukaryota; kingdom Metazoa; phylum Arthropoda; class Malacostraca; order Stomatopoda; family Squillidae; genus Oratosquilla; species Oratosquilla oratoria. Next base: position 8,413,975 of record NC_134806.1, on the reverse strand, counting down.
TGCCCAATATTTGTTAAAAATAGACAGGAGGGTGTCCTGGAGTGGAGGAGGGAGATGTCTCAGTAGGGGGTAGGTGATTTCGTCAGCTCCCGGGGATGCCGTGGAACCCTGGGTGACCCTCAAGGCTCTGCGAAGTTCAAACAATGTAAGGTGGGTGTCCGAGCCCTTTGGAGGGGAGAGGTCCATGTGGCTTTCCTCTTCTCGGCGCCTGCTCTGCTGTGCTTCTGGTAGGTGATCCGTGCTACTGGCGTTCCCGAAGTGGTGGAGGAATCCTTCGGCTTTTTCTTCAGGTGTGCGAAGGATTCTCCCGTCTGTGGTGGTCAGGTTCCTGTCGGGGGGGGGGGGTTGTAACGCCTCTTGAGTACCTTGAGTTTCCTCCAGGCTGCACCGAGGTCTTCGTCCTTCCCTTTGGTGTCTTCCCAGTACTGTAGTTTGGCTTGTGCAATAATCTTTTTGCATTGTGCCTTACTTTGTTTCATTGCCTTGTGACTGGCGTCGGAGCCTTCCTCCATGAAGCGTTGATAGGCTCGTCGTTTTCGTTGAACCGCTTCTTTTCACGAAGGAGTCCACCAGGGGTGTCCACGTCTTCCCTGGAGGTCCCTCGTCAGTGGGATGGCTTGGCGTGCTGCGATGAGTAGAAGTTCAGTAAATTCTGCATTGATATCATCCGCTGTTCTGGCGAGGTCCGGACAGTACTGGGAGTTGGCGAGGTATGCTTTGTATTTCTTCCAATCTGCTTTATTGAGATTGAGCTGCTGTCCTGCTGGAGGTAGGTAGGTTGTGGGTGCCAGGTGGATCGTTACTTGTATGGGGAGATGGTCTGAAGAAAGGGGGTCATCCAGGGGGGACCAGTCCGTTGCTCCAGCTAGGTTTGGTGACACAAAGGAGAGATCAATGGCTGACGTACTGTGGGACGAGACATCAGGGATCCTGGTGTGACTGCCGTTGTTGAGAAGGACCAGGTCAACCAGATCCAGCTGTGAGGCTATGGCTGGTGAGGTGTTGGGGTAGCCATCTTCCCACAGGGCGTCTCGGCAATTAAAGTCTCCAAGGACGACCCACTGTCCGGTTAGCTTTGCCAGCCAGTCGAAGTGCCGAGTTGTGGTGGGGTTGTAATAGTTTAGTATGGATATGTCCTGATTGCTTTCCATACTTACAGTAGTGACAACCGCATATCCTTCCTCCAACTTGTCAGGAAGGGTTCCGCGCTAAGACGAGAATCCGTTTGTGACGTACGTGGCAACACGGACTTCCCCGTCTGCGTCCGTCTCGTAAAATGGTGGATAGTGGAAACCCGGGAGGGAGGGGAGTAGCCTAGGCTTACGAACTAGAGATTGTAGAGCAACCACATCGTAGGTGTGCTCGGCGAGGTGTTGGACTAGTAAGTCGCGGGCAGTGTTGATTGCCCGACAATTCCACTGTAGCATCCTAAGCGCAGCCATGGTTGGAGAGGTCCAGTACTGTGTTCAGGATCACGAAGATTCCATCGAGGAGGCGGGCTGCTTGTGGATTGGTCTGGGCAATCTGTTTCTGCCACGCACGCATAGCGTCTTGCATGGCGTTGATGGAACTATCGAGGGTGGGGGTGCCTTCCGCTGGAGGGCTGGGAGCTGCTGGGCCAAGTTTGATTTCAGCTAACGGGGAGTCGTTGGGTGCTGGGGGCTCCGTTTGGGTTGGGGGTGCAAGGGGCGCGGCATCAGAGTGCTCAGACTGGGGTGTCTTAGTTATCTTCCTCCGCTTGCGCAGTTTCTTCTGCTTACTCCTCATCTGTGGGGGGTTAGATATCGGAGCAGTCGCTGTCTCCACCTCTATGTCTTCAGGCGTTTTCCTGTGTGGGTGGGTTTTGGACACGTTGCGGGAGGAGGCTTGTGGTACTGCAGTGAAGTCTCTTCCCATGGCCTTCTCTTCCTTGAGCTGCGTGTTCCACTTTTCTCTGGCAGCTAGGAGAGCTTCTGAGACGGTAGAGTAGCGCTGGTTCTTAAGCTCATGCGCTATCTTCCTGATTGAAATTTCTGGGCAATCAGGGCTTGCTGCAGAGTGATTGCCACAGCAATTGATGCAGAAGAGATGTTTCTCCTGGCAATCTTGCGTGATGTGCCCTTTTCCGCAGCGAGCGCACCGGGGAGACTTGCGTCGGCACTCCTTTTTTGGATGGCCGAGTAGCTGGCAGTTTGTGCATCTCTTTACCGGGGCAACGTAGGGCACCACCTGGTGCTGAGTGTACCCCAACTTTACGGAGGTGGGAAGTTCAGCCGCTAGGAAGGCGACTCGCACAGATCCCGTCTCTACACCGTCTCTGCTCCTTAGGCGTTGAAGAAAATCAATTGGCAGGTCCTGTGCTTCTAGGTCAGCTCGTAGAAGGTGTTCTGCATCGCTGTCTATGGGGACCCCCTTGATTACCCCAACCACGATTGTCTTGGGGATGCGGGTCGATATCTTGATCCTCTGCTTGGAGTCCATCGTCAGCGTTGAAGAACGCAGTAGATTTCCTTGCTGTTTCTCAGAGGTACAGCTGATCAACCACTCCCCACTAGGGATCTGTCGTATACGTTCAACAGGCCCAACTGTGTTTTTGATCATTTGGGCCTGTCTCCAGGAGCCTATCTTAACAAAAGTAGTGGACCCGTCCTCAGGGCGGATTATGACTGGGAATTTGGAGGGTGGTGGTGCAGTAGAGGGTTTCTTGGCTCGATGGC
>NC_134806.1:8381279-8406279 GCF_046742065.1 Oratosquilla oratoria | reverse complement strand
AGGCGGGGAGAAATCCCTTCGGGCTGTGTCAAATTATTTCTCAAACATACTTCCTCACCTTCCATCCTCCACCCACTCCCCCTCGTGCATCACAATATCATCCATACACAACCCTTCTCCATTCACCCCTATCTTTTGTCTTCTCCTGCCCTTCCTCAACAGACATTCCTCTCTTTCGTAATGCCCCTTTTACACCATCCATCTATCTCATCCTAGGATGTCCCTTCATATTCACTCCTTCCACCTCTGCCTTCCATACTTCTCTTACTAATCTTTCTTCACGCATTCTTTCCATGTGTCCAAACCATCCTAATACTCTTTCATCAACCCTATCTCCCAGTTCCCTTTCCACCCATGTTTTCCTCCTCACCTCCTCATTTCTCACTCTATCCAGCCTAGTAACCCCTATTATACCTCTCAGACATTTCATCTCAAACACATTCAAACTCCTCTCTTCCTCCCTTACGTTCCATGTTTCAGCCCCATACAGTGCTGTCGACACAATCACTCCTTCATATAACTTACTCTTAGCATCCATTCCCAGATGTCTATTCCTCATTACACTTTTTAACCCACCAAGGCATTTACTCGCTTCTCTCAATCTACATACTACCTCCACCTTCACTCCTCCCTTTCATGCCACATTTACACCCAAGTATTTAAAACTATCCACTTCCTCCAGTCTCTCTCCCTTAATGCTCACTTCCAATCTGCTGCCACTTTCACCCCTTGTACATCTCATCACCTTACTTTTGCCCACATTTATCTTCAGCTTCTTTCTTTCACACACCTTCTCAAACTCTGTCACTAACTTCCTCAATCCCTCCTCCGATCCTGCTACAAGTGCAGTGTCGTCAGCAAAACAACAACTGGCTTATCTCCTACTTTTCTCCATTTTCTTTAACCATATCCAACCCCTGACCCACTACCCTTGCATTCACCTCTCGCACCACCCCACCCATGTATAGATTGAACAGCCAGGGTGACATAACACATCCCTGATGAAGTCCCACCTTTACCTCAAACCATTCACTCTCTCCATTTCTAATCCTAATACAAGCTCTACTACTCTCATAAAAACTCTTGACTGCTCTTAACAGCTTTTCTCCTATCCCATACAGTATATCTGCAATACCTCCCATACTGCCTTCTTGTCTACCCTGTCGTAAGCCTTTTTCAGATCCATAAAAAAAACATCCTTACCTTTTCCTATAGCTTTCACACATATCTGTCTTACCACAAAAATCTGATCTACACATCCCCTACCTGTCCTAAAACCACACAGTTCTTTGCCAATTACTCCCTCTGTTCCTCTCCTAATCCTCTCAATCAAGGTCCTCCCATAAGCCTTCAAAACTACACTTAACAAGCTAATTCTCTGAAACTATTACACTCACACTTGTCCCCTTTTCCCTTGTAAAGCGGAACTATGCAGGCACTCCTCCAGTCCTCCAGTACTCTACCCTCTCTTAAACAAATATTAAACAACCTCACCAGCCATTCTACCATAACTGTACCTCCTTTCTTCAGACATTCTGCATGGCATCAATCCAATCCAGGTGCCTTACCTGCTCTCATCATCTTAACAGCTGCTTCCACTTCATCTCTCCCTATTTCTCCTCCATTTTCCTCACTCATCAGTCATCACAGTCATTTTCTTAGCGTTTCCCACTGCAACTACCTTCACATTTAGCAACTCCCTAAAATACTCTGCCCACCTTCATCTCACTACCTTCTCTTGCATTATCATCTCTCCATCTGCACCTTTTACCTTTTCTTCTCTACTTGATTCGCCACCTCTTCCTCTTTTAATTTCTTTCCAAAACATCTTTTTATTACTTTCAAAAATTTCTGTCATACTCTTTCCCCATTTCACATCTGCTCTCCTCTTTGCTTCCTTTATCTTATGCTTAACTTCCCTTCTCTTTACTTTGTACCTCTCATACGATTCCCTCGTCCTAATTTGTAGCCAATCTATGAATGCCTGCTTCTTCTCTTCTACACCCTTCTTTGCTTCCTCATCCCACCACTCACTGCCCTTCCTTCTATTTCCCCCCGCCCTCTTTGTTCCACACACCATCTTTGCACACCTTATGACTACCTCCTTGAACCATCCCCATTCCTCCTCCACTCCTAGTTCTACTCTATCCTTCACTCTCTCCTACTCCTCTCTCAGCTTCTTCTTATACTCATTCTCCTTTTCTTTCTCATTTAAGCAGTTCACTCTAAGTACCTCCCTACCTTCTGCCCTTTTCCTCTTTCTCCACCTATTCTCCACTCTCAATTAACCTTCCATCAGAAAATTATCTGATATTCCCCCACTCTCTCCCCTTAGAACATGTACATCCTTAACTCTTCCTACCATACTCCTGGTCACCACTATATAGTCCATTAATGCTCTATCTACCACCCTTCCATCCACAACCCTCTCACATGTGTACTTATGCTTGACTTTCTTCCTAAACAATGTATTTGCTATCATCAACTCTCTTTCTAGATATATCTTCACCATAAATTCTCCACTACGATTTTTACCTGGAACTCCATACTTCCCAATCACTCCGTCTATTGGTTCGTTTCCTACCCTAGCATTAAGGTCTCCTAATGCAACTACATTGACATTTCTCCCTAATCCCTCTATGCACTCATTTAAATCTATCTAAAAAGCCTCCCTTTCCTCTACGCTCTTTTCACTACCATGCCCTTACGCACTTACAAAAACCTTCATCCACATCAATCTTGAAGAAACCTCCTTCTACTCCACTACACGTTTACCTATCTCTTCATTTACTACTATAGCCACCCCTTCTCTCCCTCGTCCTCTTTTCACTCCTGAGAACCTCCAAACTACACTCCCAAACTCACACTCGCCCCTCCCTTTCAATTTAGTTTCACTCAAAGCCAACACACCCATCTTTCTTCTCACAAACATACTGCCCATCTCTTCCCTTTTACTCTCATCTGTACCACATCCATGCACATTAAAAGACCCAAACCTTAGGGTACTGGTTGGAAAATTCCCAGACCCTCTTATGCCTTAAAAAAATATGGGTGACCCTGCAGAGATTTCCTCTATATCGACATAGTTTTTGTAATCATTAAACTTCTCAAGCCTATCCACCAAGTCAAGGTGTCAACTCTTGGATAGGACAGAAAGATGAGACAAAGAGCAATTCACACACACAGTTGCAGAACGCCCTCCTAACTGGCACGTCCCTGGTGGCGAACAGGGAAATTCCTCATAGATATATGTGGTACCGCCATAATGACAGCGTGGACCAATGGGCACCCGATAGATATATAGGGCTCCCCCGAATATAATAAGGTGATACCAGAGAAATATCTCACCAGAAACCAGTTGGCAGGAAGGTGAGATTACTGCCAAATCTCTTCATAGCACAATGAATTACATAACCAAAAACAAAACAGTGCGTTCCTGTTGGATCATCGTCTCCTAAAGGTTCAACCACTTTGCCTTGTGTGTTTATGGGCAGTGTGCCAAAGAATGTAAGCACTGTCCAAGCAAATCCAACATGAAGAAAATGAAGATCTATGCTTACAACGTAAGAACTCTCTCAGAAAATCACATGCTGGAGAGTTTAATGGAAAAACTAGACAACATCAAGTGGGATATCGTAGGATTGAGCGAAGTCCGGTTAGTGGAAGAAAAGCTGATACAATTACAAGATGGTCACCATCTGTTCTACTATAGAGGTAAGGACAAAGAAAGATCCAGTGGAGTAGGATTCTTGATAAACCGAGAGGTTGCTGGTAATGTAATCAAGTTCAGTAATTTATCAGGCAAGGTAGCTTAGATTGTGATTAGGCTGTGTAAAAGGTACACTCGAAAAATAGTTCAGGTTTATGCACCAACTTCACGGAGTTCAGACGATGAAAGTGAGTCGTTCTATGATTATTTAAGTCAGGTAATGGATCAAGAAAAAAGTAAGTACACCTTGGTAATAGGCGACCTTAATGCTTTGGGAAGTTTGGAGTAGGTGAAAGAAATGACAGAGGCGAGATGTTAATAAGTTTTGCAGAGAACTACAACATGAGGATAATGAACACTTTCTTCCAAAAGCGTATAGGTCATAAATGGACGTGGAGAAGGCCAAATGGAAAAACGAAGAACGAAGTAGACTTCATATTAGGAGATGAGAGCAAGAGCGTTAGCAATATTACGGTTATAAATAAAGTCAACATAGGTTGCACAGCTAAATTCATTAATTATCAGACCCGAGAGAAATAAACTAGTTTTAAAAAAGAAAATAACCCTTGCGAAGGTTAATGACAATAAGAAGAAATTTCAGTTATAAATTAAAGATAGATTCGAAGCTATAAGAACTAACGAGGATATCGTCGAAGATATGAATTTGAGTTTAGTGAATATCATTAGGGAATCGGCAGAGAAAGTAGGAAGTACAAAAAGTGTTAGAGAAAACAAATACTCCAAAGCTAATGACCCAATTGAGTTGGGGACGGACAAAAACCCACCACTGTCACCCTCACTCTCTCCTCTTTTATCCCCTCTGCTTCTTTTACTTATTCTTAGGGCCTTCTCCCTCAATCTGTGTAAAAGACCTTCTGGATATCGTAGTTTTTTTAAAATATAAAAAATGTGATTGATCTCTTCCTGGAGGAATTCCTCACTACATATTCGGAAAGCTCTCAGGAAGAAACCAATGGCAATTCCACTTTTAATTCTGTCGTTGTGGGCCGAGTAAAAATTCACGATGTCATCCTTGTTGGTGCTTTTCCTATAAACCGAGAATACGGTCTTATTCCCTTTTCTCCAAACCACCGTGTCCAGGAAGGCCAATCTATTATTTTCTTCATGCTCCATTGTGAACTGAATGTCCTGTTCTATCCCGTTTAACCTATTCAATGTCTGGCGAAACCCTTGTCCGTCAGGTTAGGGTCATTAAGCAAAGCCCACTTGAAAAATTCCCACGACCTGATTGAGAGAATGAGAAATGTGGACCTCACACACAAGACATTAGTTTCGTATGATGTAACAAGTTTATTCACAAATGTTTCTATTGAAGGGGCGTTAAAGGCAGCTAGGGAGGTGGTTTCCAACATGAGAGATGAAGATTTACCTCTAGGTAAGGAAGACTTCTTGAAATTAATTTCCCTGTGTGTGAGATTTGGCTCCTTCGTCTTCAATGACGAGAAATTTTTCCAATGCCGTGGGCTCGCAATGGGGAGTCCCATAAGTGCAGTGTTAGCCTCATTGTACATGGAATTGTTAGAAAGGGATCATTTTGTGAACGTAATGGGCCAGGATTCCACTTGGATGCGTTACGTAGATGACGTTGCTCCGAGGGAAACCGATCTCAACGATAAATTGAATAGGTTAAACGGGATAGAACAGGACATTCAGTTCACAATGGAGCATGAAGAAAAGAATACATTGGCCTTCCTGTCCAGCGGTAACGCGCCTAACTCTGCATATTCCCACATACACACACACACACACACACACACACATACACACACACACACACACACACACACACATATATATATGGAGGTGAGGTGGCAAAATGAACCGTTAAGGCTAGAGTAAGGAGCTTTATTTAGAACTAGACGTTTCGACCTCTTGGGCCTTCCTCAGTAGACTGAGGAAGGCCCAAGAGGTCGAAACGTCTGGTTTTGAATAAAACTCCTTACTAGCCTTAACGTTTCATTTTGCCACCTCACCTCCATATTTGTCTGTCTTTACATATATATATATCTATATATATATATATATATATATATATATATATATACATGTATATATATATATAATATATATATATATATATGCATACATGTATATACACATACATATGTATGTATGTATATATATAAACACACACATATATATATATATATATATATATATATACACACACACATATATATATATATATATATATATATATATATATAATGTATATACATATATATAAATATATATATTGTATACCATATACATACACACAATCTGCATATATATATATATATATATATATATATATATATATACATACACTATGTATGTGTTCACAGTATATAATATAATGTATATATAAACATATTTCTTATTCAAGCACGCTTGTCTCCTTTAATCAGGTACAATTTTCTTCTGCAGTGTTTTTTTATGGTATCCAGTTCAACTATCTTCTGCTTTCACAAATCTTTTGTCAGCGCTTCCTGTCCAACTTTTTGTCTTTTCTTTTAATCGAATATTTATTTCAACACTTTTTCCTTTCCGCTCGAGAACGCTGTTCTCATTTGAAATCACTCAAAAGTTTACGCTTGTTTTTCTCTCTCTTTTTTTTTTTTTTTTATCTTTCCTTCTCCGCACCTTCTGCTTCCTTGTTTGCAAGCTCACATCGCGCCACATTATTTCAATTTTGTTTTAATTTGTACTTTATTCCTGACAACAAACTTCGTAATAGTTCTGAACACAAATGTTAAATTATATTAATAGGACCTCTAATGTTTTTTGTTATTACTATTACTGGGGTAGCGACTGCAGTGATGTGCAGCTAGTACTTCAGGAATTCATATTTGGGGCAATCCTTACGGACCAGAGCCACACGGTGTTCTTCCATGTTAGAGAAAAATCTCTACTTAAAGAGGAATGATGAGCCGCTAATTCTACTATTGATGCGCCACTTATTTCTGCCCCTTTTACTCAATGGTGCCCCAGTGATGGGGTTGCACGGAGCGCCCCCACACCACTGGGGCTAGCAACACTAGAGTCCTTTTATACAGAGAGTTACGACATGACGATACGATAAATGACCCAGAGATCCATTTTGTGGCCAAATCACATTCGCTCTCGCTTACTGTTTATTCTTGTTGTTGATTCTTCGGACCTATTGTATTTGTTCACTAAATATGCCCGGTTGTTGTGCTTTCGGATGTACCAGCAGTCCCTTTATACAGAGTCCCTTTGTACAGAGTTGCGACAATTTTAGACACGCCATCATTTTGTGGCCATTCTGCGGAGTTGTCGCAACTCTGTATAAAGGGACTCTAAGCAACACGACTCAGCTTCAGATGGGTGCCACAAAAATGGCGATCGCCTAGCAGGGTTAGTTACAATTATATCTAGACCACTACAGTGCGCTGTTAGAGAGGGTACTCCGACTGATGAACGTATGGTGTTCGTGAGGTTGAAAAAGAGGCTGGTAGTCCCTGTCTAGAGAAAAAGAAACGAGACCGGCAAGATTGCAAAAATCATCGCAGTAGTGTACTGTTCAGTGTGCCGGGCAAGATGCTCCCCATCTGTTGTTGTTTGCATGGTTTGTTCACATCTGCCTAAAGAGGTTATCGCACTGGGTTATTTTCCCCCAACCACCTCCAGAACTTTTTCCGCCGTAAAATCACTATAGAAAACTATTTTGCTTCCTCAACGAAAATACATAAATGTCATTGGATATGCTGGAGGAAATTTATTTTCCTCCAGATTATCAGATTCCTTCCCGAAAGCTTTAGGACCGCAAATCTGCTCCAACAGTCGGAGGAACAATAACCCAGTGTGATAACAACTTAAGATCCTGAGGCCTGAGTAATCTGTCTACACCCGGTAAGTCAACAACTGATTGGCTCTTGGAGCTTCGTGTTTTTATGAAGTGCCGAGGTGAGTTTCAATAAAAGTTGTTTGCAGCCGATGTTATTTCAAGAAAGCTTTTGACTCACTGCATCGAGGGGTGTTATGGAACTGTCACCATGAACTTGGAAAGCCATCACTTCTAGTTATCCTTCTTTATAATGACATTTTTAAGGTTGTCAACAGAGAGCTCTGCTAAGACAAAGCAGAGAAAGATTATATATTTACGCAGTTACTCCCTACCTAATGAAGTAGTAAATAAATGTTAACCATTCTGCAAGTAGAACTTTAAATCAAGACGAATAAAAGGGACAGCTTAAAGAATGTATTGAACAACAATACGGATCAAGCTTAGATATATTGAACAACCATGAAGTCACAACTCACTCTTGTCTCAACCCCGTCTCTACATGAACCAAGATGGTTTCCATTTTCTACACTTTCAAGTGTAATTTTCCCCCACCTTTGGCTTTTTGCCACCTCGACAACCTTCCCCATATTCCATACCTCATCAGTACATCCAAAAACACTGTTTTTATACGTCCTACGGTAATATCTCTCTAGATACATGAATACCACTTAAACCTTTTCATTTATTTACTTTAAATGGTAACCATCATGCCCAGGTAGAACTTTGCATTTTTTTTTTCTCTCGTAATGTTATCCATTTTCACGAGAACCATGTTCAAAACAAGTATCTTATCACAAAAGTAGTTGGGACTTTTTGACAAAAAATTTGTCGTCTGGTAATTTACATTCTAAAACAGAGCATACAGTGCTTTCTGTTGGTGATAACGTCACAATGCAAACTAACCCAAGCGAAACAGATGATTTCTTCAGCAATATCGAGAGATTTTCATCGTCATTTGAGACTAGTCTCAACTCCCTAGCATCTCTGACAATACGCAAGATATGTGGATAAACGGTATAGTTATGGGCCATCAATTGAACTGAAATATCTCCCAGATTTTTTTTTTTTTTTTATATTGGTACATCAATGATGTTTACCTGTGTCCATATTAGTTCTGCAATGCTGTCTTTGGACACTAAAAAAAACTAAGGGTTATAGACGTGACGCGTTCAATATTTTTGCAGCTTGCTCCCCAAACAACCCTGCGTCACGTTCTCACTACGCCTCTTAGCAGTGTTGCCACTTTTGTAGAGGCGAATTCCCACAGATTAAAGATTTTTTTCCCCACAGATTTCCACAAACTGAAATTAAAATCCCACAAAAATTCCCACAAAATTAATACAGCATTATTTCATATAAATTTATTATTGATGAAGAAAATTAAAAACATTTCCTTACAAAAAAAGCAGTTACTTAATATTTAACGACTATATGAACTTAAAAACTAGGTCTTTCCATTATGACTGTTCTGTAGACAGCCTGCAGCTACAGTAGGCCAACCAAAACTTTGCAATACAAACATCATAATGACAATAATTAGATTCATAGTTACCTAGTCTCAGTTTCTTACTGCATTAAATCAAGATTAATGACATTCTCCTCCTCCTCCTCTCTAGAACCTTTAGCACCGAAATTTCTTATCATGTCATCAGTGGGCTGAAAGTTTACACACGACTGATAATAATGAACCAACCCATACCTTATCTGCAACAATGCCTCTACCGACCTAACCTTTAGACGATTTCTCAGTTTCGAGTAAACAACATTCATTTGAGAGAAAATTCTTTCTACTGAGGCATTTGAAAATGGAAGGGACAATAATGCCAGTACGAGGCCTGAAATGTTTGGGAACATTTTTTGTCCTGCAGAATTTTCCCTTTCATTTACCTCAGTCCAAAAACTTACTACATTACCCAAGCAAATTTTAGGCCACTGCTGAAGACACATTGAACTCCATTCATTTTCAAGACCATCTAGATCCTCAAAGGTAGACCGATACCTAGCACCAATCAGAGCAGCAGGGTCTTTAATCTGCGATGTGGCAATGGAAGGATGGAAATTTTTCAACATCATAAGTATCTCAACATTATCAGGTAAGCGCATCTGAACTTGTTTTATGAGTTCAACCACAAACTCTTTACACCGCTCTTTGATATAGTGAACTTGAGCTACTGTTAAAGAACAAGCAGATGCATATGTGGTGAACTCATATCCAAAGTTCATTGCCTCACATGGCACAACATGATCCAGAAATTTAAGTTTGGGTAGGTTTTCATCAGAACATTTTGACAAGTGCTTTCCATTTACTACAATGTTCATTAGATTACGATACATTGCAATGAGATCCTGTGTTACTTTTGTGACATCTGCAGTTTGTGACTGGAAAATCTTATTAACACTAACTATTTCTTTCAGAGTTTTTCTGACAAACAACAAATACAATTTATTCTGGTCATCTCTGTATGCATCAGACAGGGTTTTCGCTGTGTAACAACGTTCTTTGGAAGCATTCAGGTCAAAATGAAGCTTTAGAGCCTCCCACTGATCGATAATTATACTAACTGCTTCCAACCTTGCCAACCAGCGTGTGCCTGCCAGTCCCGGCACCTTCTTAGGTACACTGTTTTCTAACACTCTGTATATAGCCTGATACTCATTAGTCCTCTTAGGACTAGTAGAAAACCAATTATGAGTTTCTCTAACTACAAAATCAACAATTATAGGAAGGCATTCAGAAGCCTTACTGGCAGCAAGGTGAAGGGAGTGGCACACACACCTAAACAGGGTTAATTCAGGATTATCAACTCTTAAAAGTGTTGAGAGTGAATGAGTTCGACCGATCATCGAACTGGCTCCTTCAGTCCCTAGGCCTATAATTTTTTTCACATCTAGGCCGTCCTCAGCCAAGCATCTTTTAACAGTTTGATAGAGAGTATCAGCTGTAGCATTTTCTATTAGTAGTAGACGATAGAAAGTGTCCACTACAGACTTTTTACTTGTACTGTAAAAACGAATGCAAAGGGCAAGGCAAGATATATTTGCTTTGTTGGTACTCTCATCAACCACCAAGCTAAAAAATTTGTCTCCAATTTCATTTCTTAATTTAACAGCAAAAGATGGAGCAATGACATATTTCTGAAGACGTGCACATTTAGTATGATGCATTCTGAAACCTGTGCGTGATTTCATATCCAACTTAGGCAAAAGTTTACCCAAATGATCTACTGATAAAGCTGAGGCATGTTCAGCTATATAAACTGCTATTCTAAGCTCAGCAATTTTGACTGGATATCTCTCTATGGGACGCATAGCATCTTTGATGGACCTCTAGCTCTTGCTTGTAGAGGATTTAGTGTTATCCACGTGTTTCTTGCTAAGAGAGTGACCAATCACGGATTTCATGTGCGCTTGAAAGGAATTTCCGCAAACTTTGCATCGTGCTTTGCTTGCATCACCTGGGACTGACTGCAGCCAACCTAAAACCAAGAAGTCAAAGTTCTCTGATAAACATACAATAGTTATACCATTTCATCCGGCGGTAATTTATATTACGACTACATAAGCACTGAGAAAACGTAGATCTAGCCTAGCATACACCACACCTTGGTAAAGTAAAATTATCCAGCGGTAATCAATTAATGGATATAAGGAAAGCATACATGTATCTATTTGTATATGCTGTTCATCTATTTTTAACAAGGTAACTTAACAGATTCGAAATTTTTGTCTTTACCTTTAAAACGTTGATCATTTTCCCATGATGGACGGTACCTCTGACTGTATTTCCTTGTACTTTTGTCAGTCATCTTGACTATCACTAGCAAATAAAGTAGGTCCTACAAGCACCGGCCGTCTTGCAGACCGGTATGACTAACAGCAGCTGAGCAACAGAGCTTACTGTATAACTGAAACTGTAGAGTGAAGTAAGCCTCTGGCGAGACTTCCAAAACGTTCCAAGATTCCAACTTGAGCCTCTTGACAAAGGAGTCGAGAGTTTCTACTGGCCAGACCGTGCTTGAACGTATGACGCTTTCGACATATCGCGGAGAGGGTCGACCGTACTTGAACATATGACGTTTTCGGCCTATCACGGGGAGGGTCGACCGTACTTGAACGTATGACGCTTTCGACCTATCGCCGGGAGGGAGGAGAAAACGTTTTCGCTTGGGCTGTGTCTTCATTGTTAAGAAGTAGTCCTCATCCTCCCCCCTACCCAATCCCTTCCGAGTGCCGACTAAACGAGTGATGGAGTCAGATGGACGCGTCCAGGACGCGTGAGTTATGAAACGGACCAAACTATGATCCACCCATTCCCAGCTTACCCATATTATGTACCACAGAATTAGTTCCAGTATTTAGAACTGGCTGATTCAACACAACCTAGTTATGTATTCCAACAATACTTTTTTCAAATTCTCTTATTTATGGAGAATCTTAGTTATTTGTCTGACTAATTGTTGATTCCATAGAATTCCCCACAAACTGTATGGATTCCCACAAAAAATTCCACAAATTAAGAACAAAATTGGTCTCCCCACAAACAGTCCCACGTCAGATCATTTGTCCCACAGATCTATGGGAAAATCCCACAAAGTGGCAACAGTGCCTCTTAGATACCACAAGCTGTAAACAATGGTGTCTACAACGTAATACAGACTTTTTTTCATCTCGGCCCTAGTGTGGCAGCAAAAAGGTTAATTATGGTGATTTGTTACTATCAGACAAAACTAATTATTCTTTACTCGACAAGTTAGATATATTATTATAGATTGTTTACACACTGTATAAAAACGAAAGTTTCACTACAAGTATCGCTAAGTACATAGCAATCCGCTCCAGCAAATAACAAGTTTTTTTTTTTTTTTCTATACTGTACGCTCTATCATCTGTCTTGCTTTATTTTATTTTCCCTTTTGTTATATTCATTCTATATAATACGTTTGTTATTCACTTGTTTTTTTCTGGATTTACTTTTCTAAACTTATTTATCTGATCAGTTTAATAAGATTTCCAAAAACAATATTTCTTATTATTTGCTTTGCATAATACTTTAAAATAGGCTATTTAGTAATATTGTAAGAGAATCTAGCCCCATCATTTGGCCCCCTGTGTATGTTTTGTACGGTTATCAAAAGTTTTCTTCTCCCGCCTTTCTCTTTGAGTTCTGTATATTATTGATATATTATTATTCTCCGCCTATTCTCTATTATTTTCCTCCCAATCTTGTATTTTCCTCAGTAGTTCGTTTTTCGTTTTCATAATTCCTAAATTTGATATTAAGTAGCCTGCGGCACTCGACACGATCACTAAGCATCAAGCATAATGACGATGCATGAAGAATGAACAGAAACTCTAACACCATTGTGAAGCAGATGGCGCCAGGTGTAAGTTTTACGAGAATGGCTGAAGCAGACAAACTATTTGAAGAAGCCGACGTCATTTCAAATTTAAATAAATAAAAGATAAAAGAGGTTTTGTGTAATTTATCTATTGTTGACTTTGGCAAGCACTAAAAACATATTCCGGTAAAATTAGACATCTTTAATTTTCAAAGTTGTTACACTTTAAGATTTTTACCGTAAGGCGACAGAAAGAATATATATGTTTTCTTACCGCAGTATTCTGGAAAATTTTTAATATTTACTTCTATGTAGACTTTCATTATGATGGATTTCATAATTAATTCAGTGGTTTGTCGAGTTACATAGACGAAGAACAATTATGATCCGATAAAGCGATTTCGAAGTCAAGCTTGACCAATGGAAGTACAGTGACTGGACGTTGTGAATATACTGTAACTCTTCTTTTGAACGCTACAGGTAAGCAAGCACACACACACACACACACACACACACTCGACGGCGCAGTGGTAGCGTTCGCAATTGCTGCTACAGCGGTACGAGTTCGAATCCCGCCCAGGGCTAAAATAATTTCAGTATCACTGCTCTGCGAGTCGTTACTCCAGCTCTCGTGTAAGGTCACAGCGTTACCTATAGATCGGTCATATATGAGCTCTGAGCTCTCATCGGGGGGGGGGGGTTAAAAGCTGTCGATCACAAGACCAGCACGTGATCCAAGACTATTCTGAATCACACACACACGCATGCATATGCATGACTCGGTGGCGCGGTTGCTAAAGTTCTCGACTCTCACCACGGCGGTCCGGGTTCGGATCCTGTCCAAGGCTCAAATTATTTCAGTATCGCTGCGCTTCGAGTCGTTACTTCAACTCTCGTGGGTGGGGAGTTGGGTGTGTATGTGCGTGTAGGGCCATACCATTACCCATAGATCGGTCATTCGAGCTCTGAGCTCTCTTTCGGGAGGGAAATAGCTCTCGATCACGAGTCCAACACGTGATCCAAAGACCATGGTGAATCACAAGTACACGCACGTATAAAATTCTGTTATACGATTACCCTATATTTTTCTTTCCTCAGTTCCCATTTTCTCATTTTCCGATATTAGAGAGGTACTTTGCTTCTTAAAAGGTCAAACATTCCGTTTTTGCTTTCGCACGTGTTGTCTCATCTCTGTCGGCCTCTTCTCCACTCAAAATCCACCTTGTCTCATTATTTATCCCTTGTTTAACTGTTACTGATTTTTTTTAATTTTCATTTAGTTTTGCCAGTGATCGAAGTTCAGCTTTATTTGTTGATGCATTATCTTTTTTTTTTTTTTAAGTTGTTGTTGACAAACTTGTGAAGTTTCAACTCACCCACTATTGTTAGGTTACGTTAGGTCAGGTTAGGAAATGACTTCCTAACCTTACAAAAGTGAGCCGAAAATTCACAAATATCCCTTTTTCTAACCCGTTACACAGTAGTGTATTCTTACGATGTTATTTTATGCTTTATTATTTCCACCCGTCTTTCTTGTTTCATATTTCTTGCAATTTCAATATATATATATATATATATATATATATATATATATATATATATATATATATATATATATATATATACATATATAATGCGCCAAAGAGAATTTTCCGATATCTGAAAGTTAAGGTCATACCTTTGAGTAACTCGTTTTCTTCATAACAGTATATCGATGTCGGCACCTTTTTTCTTTGCCTCGCACATAAATATTTCCTTGATTCTTTCCATTGTTATTCAAATATTCTTTCAAGAAGTTAATTAACAACGGCAGCAGCAACTGCTCTACAAGTCAAAGACATATCAGCCTCATCCTCTCACAGAGAAAGATGATCCTACTCTACCAATTTTCACTTTACATATTGAATACTTAAGTTTTATGCATTCAGTACTTTAGACTTAAGCGACACCAATACGGACCAGAACCACGCAGCTTCATTTAGTAATTGGAGACACTTTCACTCAAAGGAAATTTCTGGTCACTTTTGTCTTCTACAATCCCCCCTTTCCCCTTTTTTTTTTTTTTTTTTTTTTTTTTTCCTCCACACATGAACTCCAGAGGCGGCGTCCACGTTATTGCATTCTGTTGGGAGTGGCGGTACCCGGAAATCAGAAGGGGGTGGTGGGTGGCGGGGTGCCACAACCTTGACCCCTGATATTGGTTGCATACATGTACTCATATTGTATACATTCAATCATATAAATACGCGAAAAAAATCTGACACCACTCGTGTGTGTGTGTGTGTGTGTGTGTGTGTGTGTGTGTGTGTGTGTGTGTGTGTGTGTGTGTGTGTGTGTGTGTGTGTGTGTGTGTGTGTGTGTGTGTGTGTGTGTGTTCGTGTGTATTTACCTAGTTGTATATTACGGGAAGGGGAGTTATGCTCGTGATGTCCCGTCTTCATATCTTCATATCTTCATATCTAACTTGTTCCAACTGTCTATTACTCTGTGAGGAAAGCTGTTCTTTTTCAGATCTCTTCTGTAGCTGTCTTTCTTGATTTTCTTTCCATGTCCTCTTGTATTTCTATCATCCCATTTTATTAGATTCTCTCTATCAATAATTTCTATGCCTTTCATGATTCTGTAAATAGTTATCAAATCTCCTCTCTCTCTTCTTTGCTCTAGTGTCTGTAGCTCAAGTTTTGCTAGTCTCTCTTCATATGATAGTTTTGAGAGTGTTGGTGCCAATTTTGTAATTGCTCTTTGTATTCTTTCAAGTTTTTTTTATATATTTTTTGTACTTGGTGACCATATCGTTGCTGCATATTCCAATCTTGGTCTTATCAAAGTGATTAGTATTTTCTTCACCATTTCTTCATCCAGGTATGTAAATGCCACTTTGATTGTTCTTATTAAATTATAAGTTTCACCAAAAATCTTATTCATATGTTTCTCAGGTGACATTATTCATAATAAAGACTCCCAGGTCCTTCTCATTTTCAACTTTTTTTATTCCTTCTTCTCCCAATTTATATGATCCTATTATTCTTTTTTTGCTTTTTCCAAATTCCATTATACTACACTTTTTAGTATTGAACTCAATCTCCCACTTCCTATTCCATTCCCATACTTTATTGAGATCACTCTGTAGTGACTCACAATCTTCTTCCGTGTTCACTTTTTTTAATAGTTTTGCATCATCTGCAAAGAGGCTCATATAACTTTCAATTTCTTCATCCATATCATTAATATATATATATATATATAGCAAACATTATTGGGGCCAGAACTGTTCCTTGTGGAACACCACTTATTACTTCATCCCAATTTGAGTGTTTGTCTCTTATCACTACTCTCATTTTTCTTTCTTGCAAAAAGTCTTCCATCCATTTAAGCAGTTTGCCCTGTATTCTTCCTTCAGTTTCTAATTTCTTAAGCAACTTCTTATGTGGTACTTTGTCAAAAGCTTTTTTTTAGGTCTAGAAATGCACAATCAGCCCATCCATCTCTTTCTTGTATTATATCTATTAGCCTTGAATAGAAACATATTAAATTGGTGACGCATGATCGTCCTTGTCTGAATCCAAATTGCCTTGGATTTAACACTGTTTTTCTCCAAATACTTTACCCATCTACTTTTGACAATTCTTTCACAAATTTTTGCTATTGTACTTGTTAGAGAAACTGGTCTATAGTTGGTAGGGTCTTCTTTATTTCCCCCCTTTATATATAGGTACTATATTTGCTTTTTTCCAATTATTTGGAACATTTCCTGCTTTCAAGGAACTGTTTATTATGCTATGTATTTTGTCTGCCAGTTCATTCCTGCATTCTTTCAAAATCCAGTTTGCTATTTCATCTGGTTCATGCGATGTTCTGACATCAAGATTACTCAAGTGTTTCATTATTTCATTCTTTGTTACTTCTATTTATTTCATAGGGGGGACTTTCTCTTCCCATTCAATCTCTCCAGGTTGTATGTTCTCCCTTGTAAACACTGATTTAAAATGCTTGTTCATAATTTCTGCCATTTCTATTTCCTCTGTGTATTCAACTCCTCCTTGTCTTAATTTCTCTCAATCTTCTTTGTTTTTCAATTTGTTTTGGTTGATCTTTACATTTTTCAATTACATCTTTTTCATATTTTCTCTTTTTCTCTCTTCACACTTGTACATATTCATTTCTATAACAAGTATAAATTTTCCCTTTTTCAGGTCTTTTGTTTTTCTTCCATTTGGTCCAGGCTATATCTCTTTTGTCTTTTAACTCCCTACAACTTTTGTTGTACCAGCACTTTACATATTCTTTTTCTTGTTTTTGTCTTGGGACATATTTTTCCACTCCTTTTTTATAAATTGTTGTCAAAATATTCCATTTCTCTTCCACTGTTGTTCCTTCTTTGTATATTCTTTCCCAGTTTTCTTTTTACATAAGAACATAAGAATAAAGGAGACTGCAAAAGACCATAAGG
The DNA here is from genome assembly GCF_046742065.1 of Oratosquilla oratoria. NCBI lineage: Eukaryota > Metazoa > Arthropoda > Malacostraca > Stomatopoda > Squillidae > Oratosquilla > Oratosquilla oratoria. The sequence continues at coordinate 8,388,970 of NC_134806.1, read as the reverse complement.
CCTACACTAGGCAGCTCCGTATCCATCACCACCTGTCATCCCCATCCATAAAGTTGTCTAATCGTTTTTTAAAACAACTGATAGTTTCAGCGCTTACTACATGGTTACTAAGTTTATTCCATTCATCGACCACCCTATTAGTAAACCAATTCTTGCCTATTTCCTTCTTAAATCTAAATTTGTCCAGTTTATACCCATTACTGCGAGTCCTGCCCTGTTGTTTTATTATGATGACCTTGTTTGCATCACCCTTGTTATAGCCTTTGATCCACTTGAACACTTCTATTAAATCACCCCGCACTCTGCGTCTTTCCAGAGAGTGTAAGTTTAGGTGCCTAAGCCTCTCTTCGTAAGGCAAATTTCCGAGTCCTTGTATCATTTTGGTCATTCTTCTCTGTACTGATTCTAGTGAATATATGTCCATTCTGTAGGACGGAGACCAAAACTGTACCGCATAGTCAAGGATGGGTCTAACTATCGCTAGATAGAGTTTAATAATTACCTCTGCACTTCTATTCGTTACCGTCCTAGCAATCAAGCCTAATGAACTGTTAGCTTTATTTCTGGCGCTAATGCACTGCTTCCTGGTTTTAAGGTCCGGACTCACCAGAACTCCCAAGTCCCTCTCGCACTCAGATTTTTCTAAAAACGTGTTATCTAAGTTGTATCTATTTTCGGGATTGTGTAGCCCTACGTTTAACACGCTACACTTAGAGATATTGAAGTTCATTTGCCATTTCACCGACCATGTTAACAGTTTATTAAGATCATCCTACAGAATATGGGCGTCGTCTCCTGACCTAATTAGGCGTCCTATTTTAGTGTCGTCCGCAAACTTACTAACATCACTATTTAACCCATCGTCTAAGTCGCTTATATATATAATGAACAACATGGGACCCAAAACCGAGCCCTGGGGGACCCCGCTAGTAACATTGCCCCACCTAGATTTTACTCCATTTATGGTGACCCGCTGTTTTCTGTTACTAATCCAAGCTCTAATCCATTCTAACACTTTTCCTCCTATGCCATGGGCTTTGATTATATTTAGTAGTCTCTGGTGTGGCACTTTGTCGAACGCTTTGCCAAAGTCAAGGTAAATAACATCGAGAATTATTTTATTTTATATAAAAAAAATCATACATCATTCTTCCTTTTCTATATTGTTCATTTCTTTTCGTGTATTTTTCCTCGTCTAGTTCCAGTTCAATCAATATGTGGTCACTTTTACTTATTGGTGTCTTATATTTAATCTTTTCCACTATTTTAAGTTCATATGTGATTATTAGGTCTAGTCTCGATAGTTCTTCTTCATTTCTATACCTAGTGTTCTCTTGTATCCATTGTGTCATTGTATGGTCAATAATCATGTCGAGTAGAACATTTCCCCATGAGTCGTCTCCACCCTTTCCTGTCATCTCTTCCCAGCAGACTTCTTTGCAATTAAAGTCGCCCATCATAACTATTCTTCCTCCATCTTCCATTATTTCATTTAATGTTATCCTTCTGTCTTCTAACATACTTTTATGTTCACTCTCTTCCCACGAGGCTGTTTTTGGAGGCACATAATTTATCACAAACTTTCTGCTCTTCTTATCTCTGTCTTCCACTTCTATCATAATCATCTCTACTGTATTCTTTCCATATGTGACACTCCTCACGTTTATATCTTTCTTTGTCAGGAACATAACTCCACCCTCTTGTTTTGTCTCTCTGTTTCTAATCCAATAATTATATGCATCATGTCCTACACTGTTGGGTGGTAGTGGACCTTTTAATTTTGTCTCTACAATTCCCATTATGTCCGGTTCTTTTTCCTTCAGATAATCATTCAGCTCATTCAATCCTGTTATTAATCCATCTATATTTGTGTAAGACACTCTTAATTATCTGCTACTTCCATTGTACTTTCTGTTTCCCTTTTGTTTTTCTCTGGTATGGTCCATCTCCTCACTTTCATATTCACTACTCTCCAATAGAATTTCTCTTTTTCTGTCTCTGTTCCGTTCTCGTTTTTTTTTTTTTTCTTAACTTCTTGTCTTTTCATTTTTTCCTCCTCTCTTTCCTCTCTATTCATTTCTCTTTTTATCCATACCTTTTTATATTGTTCACTTGCTGCTAGTTTCCCTGTTTTTGCTAAGATATTCTCTACCGTCTATTGTGACCTGAATTTAATCTTAATTGGTCTGGTCTTATCTGTACTATATTTTCCGAGTCTAAACATCTCTTCAATTGGTTTCATGATCTCAAGTTCATCTTCCTGAACTAATTCTAGTAAACTGCCTACTTTTTCTTTTTCCTCTTTGATTCTTGTGGTTCTATTAAGATTATACTTATCTTCCATTCCTAATATAATTATACATTTCTTTTTATCTGCTAAGTCTCTTACAATATTCTCCTTCTGTCTCATCACTTTAATAGCTGAGTCTTTAGTTTGTTCTTTCATTTGATGTTTTATTATGTCAGTAAATGCAACTTTACTGTTCTCTTGGATTTTTTTCCAACCCTGTGCTTCTTTTGCTATGGACTTTATTCTCTTTGTTCTTCTTCTTTAATTCCTCATTCTCATCTTTTACTTCTTTTAACTGTCTTTTTAATTCTTCTATTTCTTTAGTTAGGTTTTTGTTCACCTTCTCTAATTCTTCCAATTTGTCAACTCTGCGCAATCTCTGCCATTTTACCGAACCTACTCTCCCAGTGTTCGGTCATTTTCTCAAGTTTTTCCTCTAGTCTTGCTAATCGGGGGAGATTGGTATCCCCCCCCCCTCATTATCCCTGGAAATTGTCATCCTCACCTTCCATTGTGCTGCTCTTATCTATATTTCTAATCTTTATATTTTTGTTAATCCCGTCATCACCAAAATCATCATCGGTCCTTCGCTTGTTTACAAGACGCCTGGCCTCCTGGACCAAGTCCTCCCCTTCCTCATTTCCTTCCATTTCCCTCAGTAATCCCTCCCCTTCTCCTTTTTTTATCACCTTCCCACTACAGCACGAGCTTTCCCCTTCCCTGTAAATACAATAAGGTACTTCCTTGACGTTGAGATCCACGAAAATTTCACTTTTTCTTCGAAACTCCAATCTTCGCCGTCCATCCGACGAATGTGTGTGTGTGTGTGTGTGTGTGTGTGTGTGTGTGTGTGTGTGTGTGTGTGTGTGTGTGTGTGTGTGTGTGTGTGTGTGTGTGTGTGTGTGTGTGTGTGTGTGTGTATTTACCTAGTTGTATTTACCTAGTTGTATTTTACGGGAAGGGGAGCTATGCTCGTGGTGTCCCGTCTTCATATCTCATTTTATCTAAACTGTTTTTAAATTCATGAATTGTTTTTGCACACACCACTTTTTCGTCCAACTTGTTCCAGATGTCTATTACTCTGGGGAAAGCTGTTCTTTTTCAGGTCCCTTCTATAATTGTCTTTCTTGATTTTCTTTCCATGCCCTCTTGAATTTCTACTATCCCATTTTATCATATCCTCTCTATCAATAGTTTCTATGCCTTTCATGATTCTATAAATAGTTATCAAGTCTCCTTTCTCTCTTCTTTGTTCTAATGTCTGTAGTTCAAGTTTTGTTAGCCTTTCTTCATATGATAGCTCTGAGAGGTGTGTGTGTGTGTATGTGTGTGTGTGTGTGTGTGTGTGTGTGTGTGTGTGTGTATGTGTGTGTGTGTGTGTGTGTGTGTGTGTGTGTGTGTGTGTGTGTGTGTGTGTGTGTGTGTGTGTGTGTGTGTGTGTGTGTGTGTGTGTGTGTGTGTGTGTGTGTGAGAGAGAGAGAGAGAGAGAGAGAGAGTGTGTGTGTGTGTGTGTGTCTGTGTGTGTGTGTGTGTGTGTGTGTGTGTGTGTGTGTGTGTGTGTGTGTGTGTGTGTGTGTGTGTGTGTGTGTATTTACCTAGTTGTATTTACCTAGTTGTATTTTACGGGAAGGGGAGCTATGCTCGTGGGGTCCCGTCTTCATATCTCATTTTATCTAAACTATTTTTAAATTCATGTATTGTTTTTGCACACATCACTTTCTCATCTAACTTGTTCCAACTGTCTATTACTCTGTGAGGAAAGCTGTTCTTTTTCAAATCTCTTCTATAGCTGTCTTTTTTTATTTTCTTTCCGTGTCCTCTTGTATTTCTGTCATCCCATTTTATCAGATTCTCTCTATCAGTAATTTCTATGCCTTTCATGATTCTGTAAATAGCTATCAAATCTCCTCTCTCTCTTCTTTGCTCTAGTGTCTGTAGTTCAAGTTTTTCTAGTCTCTCTTCATATGATAGTTTTGAGAGTGTTGGTGCCAATTTTGTAATTGCTCTTTGTATTCTTTCAAGTTTTTTTATACATTTTTTTGTACTTGGTGACCATATCGTTGCTGCATATTCCAATCTTGGTCTTATCAGGGTGATTAGGATTTTCTTCACCATTTCTTCATCCAGGTTTGTAAATGCAACTTTGATTGTTCTTATTAAATTATAAGTTTCTCCAAAAATCTTATTTATATGTTTCTCAGGTGACATATTATTCATAACAATGACTCCCTGGTCCTTCTCATTTTTTACTTTTTTTATTCCTTCTTCTCCCAATTTATATGCTCCTGTTATTCTGTTTTTGCTTTTTCCAAATTCCATTATACTACACTTTTTAATATTGAACTCCATCTCCCACTTCCTACTCCATTCCTGTACTTTGTTTAGATCTCTCTGTAGTGATTCACAATCTTCTTCAGTTTTCACTCTTTTCAGTAGTTTTGCATCATCTGCAAAGAAGCTCATATAGCTCTCAATTCCTTCATCCATATCATTAATATATATAACAAACATTATTGGGGCCAGAACTGTTCCCTGCGGAACACCGCTTATTACTTCATCCCATTTTGAGTGCTGGTTTCTTATCACTACTCTCATTTTTCTTTCTTGCAAAAAGTCCTCCATCCAATTTAGTAGTTTGCCCTGTATTCCTCCTTCAGTTTCTAATTTCTTAAGCAACTTCTTATGTGGTACTTTGTCAAAAGCTTTCTTTAGGTCTAAAAATGCACAGTCCGCCCATCCATCTCTTTCTTGTATTATATCTATTAGCCTTGAATAGAAACATATTAAATTGGTGACGCATGATCGTCCTTGTCTGAATCCAAATTGCCTTGGATTTAACACTTTGTTTTTTTTTGTTTTTTTTTCTAAATATTTTACCCATCTACTTTTGATAATTCTTTCACAAATTTTTGCTATTGTACTTGTTAGAGAGACTGGTCTATAGTTGGTAGGTTCTTCTTTATTTCCTCCTTTATATATAGGTACTATATTTGCTTTTTTCCAATCTTCTGGAACTTTTCCTTCTTTCAAGGAACTATTTAGTATGCTATGTATTTTGTCTGCCAGTTCATTCCTGCATTCTTTCAGTATCCAGTTTGCTATTTCATCTGGTCCATGCGATTTTCTGACATCAAGATTACTCAAGTGTGTTAATATTTCATTCTTTGTTACTTCTATTTCTTCCATAGGGGGGACTTTCTCTTTCCATTCGTTCTCTTCAGGTTGTATGTTCTCCCTGGTAAACACCGATTTAAAATGTTTGTTCATAATTTCCGCCATTTCCATTTCCTCAGTGTATTCAACTCCCTCCTGTCTTAATTTCTCCAAGTCTTGTTTGTTTTTCAGTTTATTGTTTACAAATCTGTAGAATAGTTTTGGTTGATCTTTACACTTTTCTATGATATCTTTTTCATATTTTCTCTTTTCCTCTCTGCACATTTGTACATATTCATTTCTATAACAGGTATATATTTTCCATTTTTCAGGTCTTCTGTCTTTTTTCCATGTGTTCCAGGCTTTGTCTCTTTTGTCTTTTAACTCCCTACAGCTTTTGTTGTACCAGCATTTTACATATTCTTTTTCTTGTTTTTGTCTTGGGACATACTTTTCCACTCCTTTTTTGTAAATTTTTGTCAAAATATTCCATTTCTCTTCTACTGTTGTTTCTTCTTTGTATATTTCTTCCCAGTTTTCCTTTTGAAAGAATTCTCTTATTTTATCAAAGTTTGTTTTTTCATACATCATTCTTCCTTTTCTATATTGTTCATTTCTTTTCATATATTTTTCTTCATTAAGTTCCAGTTCAATCAATATGTGGTCACTTTTACTTATTGGTGTTTTATATTCAATTTTGTCCACTATTCTAGGTTCGGATGTAATTACTAGGTCTAGTCTCGATGGCTCTTCTTCATTTCTATACCTAGTGTTCTCCTGTATCCATTGTGTCATTGTATGGTCAGTAACCATCTCAAGTAGAGCGTTTCCCCATGAGCCGTCTCCACCCTTTACTGTCATTTCTTCCCAGCAGATTTCTTTGCAATTAAAGTCGCCCATCATAACTATTTTTCCTCCCTCTTCCATTATCTTGTTTAATGTTATCTTTGTGTCCTCTAACATACTTTTATGTTCACTGTCTTCCCATGAGGCTGTTTTCGGGGGCACATAATTTATCACGAACTTTCTGCTCTTCTTATCTCTGTCTTCTACTTCCATCATTATCATCTCTACTGTATTCTTTCCATATGTGACACACTTCACGTTTATATCCTTCTTAGTCAGGAACATAACTCCACCCCCTTCCTTTTTCACTCTGTTTCTAATCCAATAATTATATGCATCATGTCCTACACTGTTGGGTGGTAGTGGACCTTTTAATTTTGTTTCTACAATTCCCATTATGTCTGGTTCTTTTTCTTTCAAATAATCATTCAGCTCATTCAATCCTGTTATTAATCCATCTATATTTGTGTAAGACACTCTTAGTTTTCTGCCACTTCCATTGTGTTCTCTGTTTCCCTTTTGTTTTTCTCTTGTATGTCGACTTTCTTTAGTTTCATATTCACTACTCTCCAATAGAATCTCTCTTTTTCTGACTCCGTTCTTATCTCGTTTTTTTTCCTTAGCTTCAAGTCTTTTCTGTTTTTCTTCCTCTCTTTCCTCTTTATTCATTTCCCTTTTTATCCATACCTTTTTATATTGTTCACTTGTTGCTAGTTTCCCTGTTTTGGATAAGATATTCTCAGCCGTAGTTTGTGACCTGAATTTAATCTTAATTGGTCTGGTCTTGTCTGTACTATATTTCCCGAGCCTGAATTTCTCTTCGATTTGTTTCATTATTTCTGGTTCATCTTCCTGAACTAATTCTAGTAAATTTCTTACTTTTTCATTTTCCCCTTTGATTCTTGTGGTTCTATCTGGGTTATGTTTCTCTTCCATTCCTAATATAATTATACATTTCTTTCTGTCTGCTAAGTCTCTTACTATATTCTCCTTCTGTCTCATCACTTTAATAACTGAGTTTTCAGTTTGTTCATTCATTTGCTGTCTGATTATGTCAGTGAATGCAACTTTGCTATTTTCTTGAATTTTTTTCCAACCCTCCTTGTTCTCCTTATTATTCTCCTTTAAGACTTTATTCTCATCTTTTACTTCTTTTAACTGTTTTTTTAATTCTTCAATTTCTTTAGTTAAGTTTTTGTTTATTTGTTTATTTGTTTATTTGTTTATTTATTTATTATTATTATTATTATTATTTTTTTTTTTTTTTTTTTTTTTTTTTTTTTTTTTGACAAGGTGACCATAGTGATGCTATATGTTCCAATTTTGGTCTTATCAGAGTAGCTAATATTTTCTTTACCATTTCTTCTTCCATGTAATCAAAGGCCACTTTCATTGATCTTAA
>NC_134806.1:8346279-8371279 GCF_046742065.1 Oratosquilla oratoria | reverse complement strand
TGCTCTCCTCTTTGCTTCCTTTACCTTATGCTTAACTTCCCTTCTCTTTACTTTGTACCTTTCATACGATTCCCTCTTCCTAATTTGTAGCCAAATTATGAATGCCTGTTTCTTCTCTTCTACACCCTTCTTTGCTTCCTCATCCCACCATTCACTACCCTTTCTTATATTTCCTCCCGCCCTCCTTGTTCCACACACCATCTTTGCACACCTTATGACTTCCTCCTTAAACCATCCCCATTCCTCCTCCACTCCTAGTTCTACTCTATCCTTCACTCTCTCCCACTCCTCTTTCAGCTTCTTCTTATACTCATTCTCCTGTTCTTTCTCATTTAAGCAGTTCACTCTAAGTACCTCCCTACCTTCTGCCCTTTTCCTCTTTCTCCACCTATTCTCCACTCTCCATTTACCTTCCACCAGAAAAATATCTGATATTCCCCCACTCTCTCCCCTTACAACATGTACACCCCTAACTCTTCCTACCATACTTCTGGTCACCACTATATAGTCCATTAACGCTCTATCTGCCACCCTTCCATCCACGACCCTCTCCCATGTGTACTTATGCTTGACTTTCTTCCTAAACACTGTATTTGCTATCATCAACTCTCTTTCAAGACATATTTCCACCATCAATACTCCACTACGATTTTTACCTGGCACTCCGTACTTTCCAATCACTCCGTCTATTGGTTCATGTCCTACCCTAGCATTAAGGTCCCCCCAACACAACTACATTGACATTTCTCCCTAATCCCTCAATGCACTCATTTAAATCTATCCAAAAAGCCTCCCTTTCCTCTACCCTATCTCCCAACTCTCTTTCCACCCCTGTTCTCCTCCTCACCTCATTTCTCATTCTATCCAGCCAAGTAACCCCCCATAATACTTCTCAGACACCTCATCTCAAACAATTCAAACTCTTTCTCTCTTCTTCTCTTATGTTCCATGTTTCTGCCCCATACAGTGCTGTTGGCACAATCACTCCTTCATACAGTCTCCTCTTAGCATCCATTCCCAAATGTCTATTCCTCATTACACTTTTTAATCCACCAAGGCATTTACTTGCTTCTCTCAATCTACATTCTACTTCCACCTCCACTCCACCCTTTCCTGCCACATTTGCACCCAAGTACCTAAAATTATCCACTTCCTCCAGTCGCTCTCCCTTAATGCTCACTTTCAGTCTGCTGCCACTTTCACCCCCTTGTACATCTCATGATCTTTTACCCACATTTATCTTCAACTTTCTTCTTTCACACACTCTCCCAAACTCTGTCACCAACTTCCTCAATCCCTCCTGTGATCCTGCTACAAGCGCAGTGTTGCCCGCAAACAACAGCTGGCTCACATCCCACTTTTCTCCATTTTCTATAAACATCTCCAATTCCTGCCCCACCAACCTTGCATTTACCTCTCGCACCACCCCATTCATGTATAAGTTGAACAGCCAGGGCGACATAACACATCCCTGACGAAGTCCCACCTTTACCTCGAACCACTCACTCTCTACTTTTCTAACCCTCACACATGCTCTACTACTCTCGTAAAAATTCTTGACAGCTCCTAGAAGCTTTCCTCCTATCCCGTATATCTGCAGTACCTCCCACAGTGCCTTTCTGTCTACCCTGTCGTAAGCCTTTTCCAGATCCATAAAAGCCAAAAAAAAAAAAAAAACATCCTTACCTTTTCCTATAACTTTCTCACATATCTGTCTTACCACAAAAATCTGATCTACACAACCTCTACCTGTCCTAAATCCACACTGTTCCTCACCAATTACTCCCTCTGTTCCTCTCCTAATCCTCTCAATCAAGATCCTCCCATAAGCCTTCAAAACTACACTTAACAAGCTAATCCCTCTGAAACTATTACACTCACACTTGTTCCCCTTTCCCTTGTAAAGTGGAACTATACAAGCACGCCTCCAGTCCTCCGGCACTCTACCCTCTCTTAAACAAACATTAAATAACCTCACCAGCCAGTCCACCATCACTGTACCTCCTTTTTCTAGACATTCTGCATGACATCCATCCAACACAGGTGCCTTCCCTGCTCTCATCATCTTAACAACTGCCTTCACTTCATCCTTTCTTATTTCTTCTCCATTTTCCTCACTCATCATGGTCATTTTCTTAGCACCATCCACTCCTCACTATCCTCCTTCACATTTAGCAACTCCCTAAAATACTCCCCCCCATCTTCCCCTTACTGCTTTCTATTCGATTATCATCTCTCCATCTCCACCTTTTACCTTTTCTTCTCTACTAGATTCGCCTCCTCTTCCTCTCTTAATTTCTTTCCAAAACATCTTTTTATTACTTTCAAAACTTTCTGTCATACTCTTACCCCATTTCACATCTGCTCTCTTCTTTGCCTCCTTTACCTTGTGCTTTACTTCTGGTTTCTTTTCTTTGTACCTCTCATATGACTCCCTCGTCGATCACGAGTTCAAAACGTGATCCAAGATCCAAATAACTATAGGCCTATAAGTTTGACTTCAATCGTAGGAAAAATAATGGAAACTATCATCAGAGATGCTATCGAACATCATTTAGAAAGTAACCGTTTGATAAATGATAGCCAGCATGGTTTCAGACGGAAACGTTCTTGCGTGACTTACTCGAATTCTACAACACAGTTATCTCGAATTATGACAAAAGAAACAATATAGATTTAATATATCTAGACTTTGCAAAAGCTTTTGATACCGTCCCACACGAAAGACTACTTACTAAATTAGCTTTACACGGAATAAGTGGTAGCCTATTAGGTTGGACTAGTAATTGGTTGAATGGTCGAAAACAGAGAGTTGTTTTCAATGGAAAAACTTCTAGATGGAAAAACGTTACAAGTGGAGTTCCTCAGGGTTCCGTTCTTGGGCCACTTCTATTCATAGTATATATAAATGATATAGACCATGGACTAAAATCTACTGTTTCCAAATTTGCTGATGATACAAAACTGTGCGGAGTGGCAAATGATCACTCAAACCAATTAGATATTCAAGAATTACATAAATTACAGCAATGGTCTGAAAAGTGGCTAATGAAATATAACACAAGTAAATGCAAGGTAATGCACATAGGTAAAAATAACAGTAAGTACGATTACAAGTTATTTGGAAATTCGTTAACAAAAGTGGATAGTGAAAAAGATCTCGGCGTAATTATCAGTAACGACCTCAAATCATCCAAGCAGTGTATTTCAGCCTCTGAGAAAGCAAATAAGATTCTAGGACTGATTGCGCGATCTTTTGATTTCAAAAGTCCATCACTCATTAACAAGCTATATAAATCGTTAGTTCGTCCACATTTGGAATATGCTCTTTCCGTATGGTCACCGAATCTCATTGAAGACATTGACAGACTGCAAAAAGTACAACGGCGAGCCACAAAACTGATTCCAAATATTAAAAATAAATCATACGAAAATCGACTAAAACATGAATCTGTTTTCCCTAAAAAAGCGTAGACTCAGAGGTGACTTGATACAGGTCTTTAAGATTTTAAAGGGAATTGACAACATCAAAAGTGACAAAATTTTCACACTGAATAAGAATCAGACAAGAAAAAAAGGTCTCAAACTGTCCGGAAATAGATTCAATTTGGAAGTAGGTAGAAACAACTCTGCCAACCGTGTAGTTAATGACTTCCTGCACAGGTAGTGCAATGTGGTTCAGTTCGAAGCTTTAGGAATCATTTAGATAAACACCTAAGCAAGATGCTGTAATTATAATTTATTTTATATTATTTGTTTTTTATCATCATTTGTCTGTCTGATTTTCATTTATTATTAGTTATATGTCAATTTATTATTATTTACTATTTACCTGTTTATTATTTAACTATACCTATGCATTTATTTATGTATTTTGTTTGTTATTTACATTATTATAGTCTTTATTTTTTTTTTCGCATCCGACCTAGATATGGACCAAAAGGTCTCCTGTCGGCATGCTCCGCCTTTGTAATCCTTTGTAAGACAACCTGTCACCTTACAGTCATTTAAGGACTGTGGGAGAGACATACGGACTACTGCAGAAGATTAAAGTGGATGAAGAGATGATGAAAAAATAATCAAAACCCTAATACGTCCAAGACTGGAACATGTGTCAGTAGTATGGTTCCCACACAGAGTGAAGGATATAAGCAAGATTGAGAGAATACAAAGGGCAGTAACCAAACTGGTCCCCAGCCTGGCAAATAAACCATATGTGGAAAGACTAAAAGTACTGGGTCTGCCAATTTTGAAAGACCAAAAAGAGAAAGAGGTGACATGATTACATTATTCAGGTCACTAAAGGCGATAGATTGCATTGGCAGAAGAGATCTGATTAAAGATGGGAAGGCTTTAAGAGGTCATGGGAGTAAACTAAGACCACATGTCGAAAGGATGTGAAGAAATACAATTTTCCATATAGATGTATAAATATCTGGAATAGCTTTATCCACTCCTCAAAGATACTGCAGTACCAACCCGTGTTAAGGAAAATATTTATGTCACTATACTTCGGCCCATACTTGCTTATGGTTGTGAGGCTTACAAATTGACAAAAACAAGAAGTAAAATTCAGGCTGCCGAAATGAAAGCACTGAGAGCTATTAGAAGATGCTCACGCTTAGATCACATTAGAAACAAAACGATACTCGACGAGCTTGAACTTGACTTAGTGTTGGACTATGTTGAACGAGCACAGCTAAGATTGTATGGGCATGTAAAAAGAATGGAACCAGAAAGATACCCTCGAAGGTATTACGAATGGAGATCAACTGGAAAAAGACCTATAGGAAGACCACGAATGAGGTGGAGGATAAACATAGAGAGGGCCATCGAGAATAGAGAAGTTGGAAGTTGAGAGAACAAACGCGTACGAAGACAGAACCCAATGTAGAAGATTCCTCGGCGCAATACCTGAGAGACCGTAGCAGTCTAACAGGAGAGTGAAGGTGAAGGTGAAGCTTAGGTGATATAGTCCAAGCTCAAACAATACACGAGTTAATATCTAGATATGATAATTGGAAATTAATTATATAGATTAAGTTGGACATGTACATGAATTTGAGTCTTGCTTGTTAGAAAATTAGAGAATAGAAGACGAGACCCGACGAGCGTTACTCTTTTTCTGTATACTGCAATTAGGTAATTACATAAAATGATACAATCGCTTAGAAATTTATAATGTAAACACAGCTTTAGGCACCTTAACTTCCATTCTGTAGAAAGACGAAGAGTGCGGAATGATCTATTAGAGGTATTCAAATGTTCAAGAGCTTTAACAAGGGTGCTTCAGACAAGGTCATCATATTAAAGCAGCAAAGCAGGACTGGTGGCAATAGATTTAAACTGGGTAAATTTAGGTTTAAAACGGAAATAGACAAGAACTGGTTTACTAACAGTGTGGTAACGAATGGAATAGATTTGGTGACCATGAAGTCAGCGTTGAAACAATTGTCTATTTTATGAGAATATTAGATAAATCCATGGACAGGCATAACAGGTGGTAAGGGACATGGAACTGCCTAGTGTAGGCCTTATGGTCTCTTATAGTCTTATGTTCGTATATCGACTGCATAAAATATATAGTCAGTGCCTTCCAAACAGAAATCAATTGGCGATGTATGAAAGTTAGTGTCCTATTATTCCTTTTATGAAAGGGTCTACGTCATAGACAGGAGGAACAATATCAAAAGCAAGACAAATCTATGCTCTAAATGTCCTAAATAAACAGTCGTGCTAGTTATGATAGTAATTGTTATAGGACTGATGTGGGCAACCTTTATAAGGGCGCGTGCCAAAATCGGGCAAACTTCGATGCAAAAACTTTTTCGCCTATCAACCGAAAATGCTGGAAACACCTACTATATATTTTATGTATTGGGGGACTTTTTTCAAATTGAAAAAAAAAACACTGGAGGTAAAATCATAAGAATATTGTAGGTGTGAATTGTACGTCATGTGAGATTGAATGAATGTTAAATTTAGTGAAGTAATTTTTAAATAAAGGTCGTTTTTACTTTTTTGTGCAATTCTAGCTGTCATATAAGGTCACACAACCAGAGGATTAGTTTCTAGCATCAACATAGTAGACAATTACACAATGTAACAAAGATTTTGTTTGAGTGAATTTTTCTATTGTTTCTCTTTTATTAGGTCGTAAGAATGAAGAAAAAACGTATCTTTCATGTCGCTAATCGTTAGTAAGGAAATGACATCGATTTTTTTTTTAATAACAACAAATTGTATATTTACATAAGAAATTTGCAGAACAATGTCTTTGAACATTACTGAAACTATACAACAGCGTTGAAACATACATACAGAAGTAAAATATAGCACACTACATATTCGATAAGACTGTTTATTGAAAACACACAGATTTTCTGCTCTTTCTTCGGTGAAGAGGCTGGGTTTCTCGGACCAAACCCCAGACGTAGTCGCCCATCATACGCTCATTATACTGGCCCTGGTAGCGCTTCTCAAATTCCATCACATCTTGGTGGAAGCGCTCACCATGCTCTTCGGAGTAGTCTCCCATATTGGATTTAAAGAAATCCAAATGGGAATGCATCATGTGCAATTTCAGGGACATTCTGCAACCCATCTCCTTGTAGGACTTGAGAAGATTGTCGACCAGTTCGCGGTAGTTTTCTTCCTTGTTGTTACCCAAGAAGCCCTGAACAACCGCAACGAAGCTGCGCCAGGCACGTTTCTCCGGTGCCAACAACTTTCCGGAGAAATCTGGGTCCTGCATTACCTTTTTAATTTACGACCCAACGAATACCCCTGCCTTTATTTTGGCCTCCGACAACTTTGGAAATACCGCTTCCAAATGCTTGAAGGCAGAGGACTCACAAATCGCTTTATGAGCCCCAGCTTGATGTGGAGGGGTGGCATAAGACCTTCTCCTGCTCAACCAGCGATTGCCAATTGAGGTTCTTCTCGCCAGTGACAAAGCCCGTTCTTGATGGCCAGTCCTTCGTTTCAAAATGCCTCGCTGTAGTTTTGCTATCCCAGTAGCAGAGGAAACAGGGATGTTTTGTGAAGCCGCCTTGCAAACCTGTCAAAAAGCCAATCATCTTAAAATATCCAATCACTTCCCAATCATGCTCTTCGTACTTCACCAGGTGCAGGAGGTGCTTCACATTCTCATAGCCTTCCTTTAGGTGAACAGAGTGGGCGATAAGGATGATTGGGTACTTGTTACCATTGTGCAACAGCACCGTTTTCAAGCTTCTAGTTGAGCTGTCCACGAACAGTCGCCAGTTGCTGGGATCATACGGGAATTCAATTTCTTCAAACAAGCCGTTGATGTCGTGACAATAACACACTTTCTCATCCAGTGTGAAATACTGAGAGAATATGTCATGACGTTGTCTCTGTTTTGTTACCCGACAGCTCTCGTCCAACAAGTTCCACTGTTTCAACCTGGATGTCAGTAATTCTGCTTTTGATTCGGTGAGTCCTAGGTCCCTGATAAAATCATTGAGCTCCGCTTGGTTATGGAAATGCGGAATAGCCTGGGTATCATCTGCAACAAAAACATTGTCGTGGGCATCTTCTGTTTCGCTGCTGGAACTTGTGCAAGCATCTCTCGTGATCACCGGAGGAGGGTTGGGAACAGGAAGCTCCTCACAATGCATCACCGGACGAAGAGATGACGGCAGATCGGGGTAGTCGAACACATCCGTCTTCTTTCCCCTGCGGTGACCGGTCACTACCAGTTGTTTGTGTGATCTGTTGGTTCCCGCCAGATTCTTGGCACGCCAAATTTCAGTTTTCATTTCTCCCCTCTGTACCACGACTCCAGAGTGGACCGACAGCTTCCGTAAACCACGTGTGGCGCCCAACTCTTGTCCTGGTCTCCCCAAAGTACCCCTTGTATGACAAACAGTAGAGGTTCCCTTCAACGATGGTGTATTTGACTGACTTGACATTCAGAAAGACTCCGTAAACATAGCAGAAGTTATCAGGATCGTGCTTGCAGGAAACTCGAGCAGAAGCCATCATGAGACAATATCTGTAAAGAAAAGAACAAATATAAGACGATAATAAGTATATAATATAATATAACATAAATTATATAATATAAATAATATAATATAAATAATGAAATATAAATAGTATAATGATAAGACGATAATAAGAATATAATATAACTATATAATATAAATAATATAATGATAAATATAAATGATATAAATATAATAAGAACGGAAACAAAATGTAACATATATCAAATGACTACTTGAATGAATCATACAAATCATACTTGAATAACCTACTTGAATAAATCATATTTTTTCAAATAATTTCAAAATATTTTCTAAATAACATAACGAATTTGTATGCTATGTTTTACTTCTGACTAGCATATCCCTGTATGTTTCAACGCTGTTGTATAGTTTCAGTAATGTTCAAAGACATTTTTCTGCAATTTCCTTTATGTAGATATACAATTTTTGTTATTTAAAAAAAATCGGTCATTTCCTTAATAACGATTAGTGACATGAAAGATATGTTTTTTCATTCTTACGACCTAATAAAAGAGAAACCAAAAAATTCACTCAAACAAACATTTTTATTTATTCATTTATTTATTTATTTATTTATTTATTTTTGTTGCACGGTGTTGTTCTTAATTTCAGAAACACTCAACAGAAATTTACGTTTATGGAGAATATGTTGAACCGCAAGCCTCACCAACTTTTGATCACTGAAAACGATCACTTTGGACAACTAAAGCCTCTTGTGGAGTGACAGTATTCTGTTTATATTCAATTTTAAATCCTCTTGTAGCTGAACTTGGATTTTGTTTACCTATGATTTTTTTTTTTTTTTTTTTTTTTGCGAAACATGAAATAATATATAGAATTGAGGTAAAAAAAAAAAAGTCACATAATGTCTAGTCACTTGGCGAATAATACAACTACTAAACAATACACAAACTACTTAACCGGTGTTCCCATGATTTATTTTATCAAAACTGTCGTAAGGCTTCAAAATTACAGCTTTTGTGAATATATGCATGTGTATATATATATATATATATATATATATATATATATATATATATATATATGAATAGAATCACCAGTGACAGTGATGTCGATCAAATAATTCCGTCTGTCGTCCCCGGATTCGAACCGGGCTCGTGAAAGCTCACTGCCATCGCCTTACCGACTGAGCTACTGACCCTATAAAATTCTCCAAGCTGGAAGTTAATCTAATTCCCGAGGAACTAACTCGACAGCTAACTGCCGTCCGTACTTATTATTTTACAGAGAACCAAGGCAACATAGCTAGTGGTTAGACTGGTACGTTTCCTTGATGGACTTATCGTCGTTGTCATACCTGAAGTGAATATAATCACCATTGACGGTGATGTCGATCAAATAATTCCGTCTGTCGTCCTCGGATTCGAGCCGGGCTTGTGAAATCTCACTGCCATTGCCTTCCCGACTGAGTTACTGACCCTATAAAATTTCCAAGCTGGAAGTTAATTTACTTCTCGAGGAACTAACTCGACTGCTAACTGCTGTCCGTACTTATTGTTTCACAGAGAACCAGGCCAACTTAGCTAGTGGTTAGACTGGTACGTTTCCTTGATGGACTTATCGTGGTTGATCTTTACACTTTTCTATGACATCTTTTTCATATTTTCTCTTTTCCTCTCTGCACGTTTGTACATATTCATTTCTATAACAAGTATATATTTTGCATTTTTCAGGCCTTCTGTCTTTTTTCCATCTGGTCCAAGCTTTGTCTCTTTTGTCTTTTAACTCCCTACAACTTTTGTTGTACCAGCATTTTACATATTCTTTTTCTTGTTTTTGTCTTGGGACATACTTTTCCACTTTTTTGTAAATTTTTGTCAACATATTCCATTTCTCTTCCACTGTTGTATCTTCTTTGTATATTTCTTCCAGTTTTCTTTTTGAAAGAATTCTCTTATTTTATCAAAGTTTGTTTTTTCATAGATCATTCTTCCTTTTCTATATTGTTCATTTCTTCCCATGTATTTTTCCTCATTTAGTTCCAGTTCAATTAATATGTGGTCACTTTTACTTAATGGTGTTTTATATTCAATTTTGTCCACTATTCTAGGTTCAGATGTAATTAATAGGTCTAGTCTCGATGGTTCTTCTTCATTTCTATACCTAGTGTTCTCCTGTATCCACTGTGTCATTGTATGGTCAGTAATCATCTCAAGTAGATCGTTTCCCCATGAGCCGTCTCCACCCTTTACTGTCATCTCTTCCCAGCAGACTTCTTTGCAATTAAAGTCGCCCATCATAACTATTCTTCCTCCATCTTCCATTATCTTATTTAATGTTATCTTTGTGTCCCCTAACATACTTTTATGTTCACTCTCTTCCCACGAGGCTGTTTTCGGAGGCACATAATTTTTATCAAAATATTCCATTTCTCTTCCACTGTTGTTTCTTCTTTGTATATTCCTTCCCAGTTTTCTTTTTGAAAGAATTCTCTTATTTTATCAAAGTTTGTTTTTTCATACATCATTCTTCCTTTTCTATATTGTTCATTTCTTCTCATGTATTTTTCCTCATTTAGTTCCAGTTCTATCAATATGTGGTCACTTTTACTTATTGGTGTTTTATATTCAATCTTTTTCACTATTCTAGGTTCAGATGTAATTATTAGGTCTAGTCTCGATGGTTCTTCTTCATTTCTATACCTAGTGTTCTCCTGTATCCACTGTGTCATTGTATGGTCAATAATCATCTCAAGTAGAGCGTTTCCCCATGAGCCGTCTCCACCCTTTACTGTCATCTCTTCCCAGCAGACTTCTTTGCAATTAAAGTCGCCCATCATAACTATTCTTCCTCCATCTTCCATTATCTTATTTAATGTTATCTTTGTGTCCCCTAACATACTTTTATGTTCACTCTCTTCCCACGAGGTTGTTTTTGGAGGCACATAATTTATCACAAACTTTCTGCTCTTCTTATCTCTGTCTTCCACTTCTATCATAATCATCTCTACTGTATTCTTTCCATATGTGACACACCTCACGTTTATATCCTTCTTAGTCAGGAACATAACTCCACCCCCTTGCTTTGTCTCTCTGTTTCTAATCCAATAATTATATGCATCATGTCCTACACTGTTGGGTGGTAGTGGACCTTTTAATTTTGTTTCTACAATTCCCATTATGTCCGGTTCTTTTTCCTTCAGATAATCATTCAGCTCATTCAATCCTGTTATTAATCCATCTATATTTGTGTAGGACACTCTTAGTTTTCTGCCACTTCCATTGTGTTCTCTGTTTCCCTTTTGTTTTTCTCTAGTATTTCGAATTTCCTTAGTTTCATATTCACTACTCTCCAATAGAATCTCTCTTTTTCTGACTCTGTTCTGGTCTCGTTTTTTCCTTAGCTTCGTCTTTTTTTTTTTTTCCTCTCTTTCTTCTTTATTCATTTCCCTTTTCATCCATACCTTTTTATATTGTTCACTTGTTGCTAGTTTCCCTGTTTTGGATAAGATATTCTCTGCCGTCGTTTGTGACCTAAATTTAATCCTAATTGGTCTGGTCTTATCTGTACTATACTTCCCGAGCCTGAACTTCTCTTCGATTTGTTTCATTATTTCAGGTTCATCTTCTTGGACTAATTGTAGTAAACTGCTTACTTTTTCATTTTCCTCTTTGATTCTTGTGGTTTTATCTGGGTTATGTTTCTCTTCCATTCCTAATATAATTATACATTTCTTTTTATCTGCTAAGTCTCTTACAATATTCTCCTTCTGTCTCATCACATTGATAACTGAGTCTTCAGATTGTTCTTTCATTTGCTGTTTAATTATATCAGTAAATGCAACTTTACTATTTTCCTGTATCTTCCTCCACCACTGTGCCTCTTTTGCTATTGTTTCTTTATTGTCTTTATTGTTCCTTTTTAATTTTTCATTCTCCTCTTTTACTTCTCTTAACTGTCTTTTTAGTTCTTTTAATTCATCAGTTAAGTTTTTGTTCGCCTTCTCTAGTTCTTCCAATTTTTCAACCCTCTCTGCAATTATTGACATTTTACCGAACCTAATCTCCCAATGTTCAGTCATTTGTTCAAGTTTTTCCTCCAGTTTTGCCAGTCGGGGGAGGTTGGTATCCGCCGCCCCCTCATTAAATCCTTGGAAATTATTATCCTCACCTTCCATTGAACTGCTCTTATCTATATTTCTAATCTTTACATTTTTGTTAGTCCCATCATCGAAATCCAAATAATCGGTTCGGCGTTTGTTTGGACCAAGTCCTCCCCTTCCTCATTTCCTTCCATTTCCCTCAGTAATCCCTCCCCTTCTCCATTTTCCTCACTTTCCCACTACACCACGAACAATCCCCCCCCACCCTATAAATACAATAGGTACTTCCTTTGCTTTGGGATCCACGAAAATTTCACTTTTTCTTCAGAACGTTCTCTACGCCGTCCGTTCGATGAAGTGTGTGTGTATACTGCTTATTATGCTATGTATTTTGTCTGCCAGTTCATTCCTGCATTCTTTCAGAATCCAGTTCTGACATCAAAATTACCCAAGTGTGTCAATATTTCATTCTTTGTTACTTCTATTTCTTCCATAGGGGGGACTTTTTCCTTCCACTCAATCTCTTCAGGTTGTATATTTTCCCTTGTAAACACTGATTTAAAATGTTTGTTCATAATTTCTGCCATTTCCATTTCCTCAGTGTATTCAACTCCTCCTTGTCTTAATTTCTCCAAGTCTTGTTTGTTTTTCAGTTTATTGTTTACAAATCTGTAGAATAGTTTTGGTTGATCTTTACACTTTTCTATAACATCTTTTTCATATTTTCTTTTTTCCTCTCTGCACTTTTGTACATATTCAGTATATTCAATCTTGTCCACTATTCTAGGTTCAGATGTAATTATTAAGTCTAGCCTCGATGGTTCTTCTTCATTTCTATACCTAGTGTTCTCTTGTATCCATTGTGTCATTGAATGGTCAGTAATCATCTCAAGTAGTTTCTGCTCTTCTTATCTCACTTCTATCATAATCATCTCTACTGTATTCTTTCCATATATGACACCTTTCACGTTTATATCCTTCTTAGTCAGGAACATAACTCCACCCCCTTGTTTTTTCTCTCTGTTTCTAATCCAATAATTGTATGTATCATGTCCTACACTGTTGGGTGGTAGTGGGCCTTTTAATTTTGTTTCTACAATTCCCATTATGTCCGGTTCTTTTTCTTTCAAATAATCATTCAGTTCATTCAATCCTGTTATCAATCCATCTATATTTGTGTAAGACACTCTTAGTTTTCTGCCACTTCCATTGTATTCTCTGTTTCCCTTATGTTTTTCTTTAGTATGTCGAACTGCTTTATTTTCATGTTCACTACTCTCCAATAGAATCTCTCTTTCTCTGACTCCGTTCTTTCCTCGTTTTTTGCCTTAGCTTCAATTCTTTTCTGCTTTTCTGCCTCTCTTTCCTCCTTATTCATTTCTCTTTTTATCCATACCTTTTTATATTGATCATTTGTTGCTAGTTTCCCTGTCTTGGATAGAATTTTCTCTGCCGTTGTTTGTGACCTGAATTTAATCTTAATTGGTCTGGTCTTATCTGTACTATATTTTCTGAGTCTGAATTTTTCCTCAATTTCCTTTATAATTTCTGGTTCATCTTCCTGGACTAATTTTAATAAACTGCTTACCCTTTCATTTTCCTCCTTGATTCTTGCGGTTCTATCTCCCCACCCTGCAAATACAAAAAGGCACTTCTCTTTGCGTTGGTATCCACAATCTGCACTTTTCTTCAGAGCGTTCGTCAAGCCGTCCGTTCGTTGAAAGTGTGTGTGTGTGTGTGTGTGTGTGTGTGTGTGTGTGTGTGTGTGTGTGTGTGTGTGTGTGTGTGTGTGTGTGTGTGTGTGTGTGTGTTTCACCATGGTCTTGAATCACGTGTTAGACTTATGATAATCAACAGCTATTTCCCTCCCGGAGGAGAGCTCAGAGCTCATATATGTCCGATCTATGGTAATACAGTGACATTACACGCGCACACACACACACACACACAACTCCCCGCCCACGAGAGTTGGAGTAACGACCTGCAGCGCAGCGATAGGGAAATTATTTCAGCCGTGAGCGGGATTCGAACCCGGACCGCTGTACTGGCAGCCCGGAAATTTACCACTGCGCCATGTGTGTATGTGTCTGTGTGTGTGCGTATGTGTATATATGTATACATACACTCATACACATATGCATATATATATACGTACATATATATATATACATATATATACTATATATATATATATATATATATATGTGTGTGTGTGTGTGTGTGTGTGTGTGTGTGTGTGTGTGTGTGTGTGTGTGTGTGTGTGTGTGTGTGTGTGTGTGTATTTACCTAGTTGTATTTACCTAGTTGTATTTTACGGGAAGGGGAGCTATGCTCGTAGGGTCCCGTCTTCATATCTCATTTTATCTAAACTATTTTTAAATTCATGTATTGTTTTTGCACACACCACTTTCTCATCTAACTTGTTCCAACTGTCTATTACTCTGTGAGGAAAGCTGTTCTTTTTCAAATCTCTTCTATAGCTGTCTTTTTTTATTTTCTTTCCGTATCCTCTTGTATTTTTGTCATCCCATTTTATCAGATTCTCTCTATCAGTAATTTCTATGCCTTTCATGATTCTGTAAATAGCTATCAAATCTCCTCTCTCTCTTCTTTGCTCTAGTGTCTGTAGTTCAAGTTTTTGTAGTCTCTCTTCATATGATAGTTTTGAGAGCGTTGGTGCCAGTTTTGTAATTGCTCTTTGTATTCTTTCAAGTTTTTTTATACATTTTTTTGTACTTGGTGACCATATCGTTGCTGCATATTCCAATCTTGGTCTTATCAGGGTGATTAGGATTTTCTTCACCATTTCTTCATCCAGGTATGTAAATGCAACTTTGATTGTTCTTATTAAATTATAAGTTTCTCCAAAAATCTTATTTATATGTTTCTCAGGTGACATATTATTCATAACAATGACTCCCAGGTCCTTCTCATTTTTTACTTTTTTTATTCCTTCTTCTCCCAATTTATATGCTCCTGTTATTCTGTTTTTTGCTTTTTCCAAATTCCATTATACTACACTTTTTTGTATTGAACTCCATCTCCCACTTCCTACTCCATTCCTGTACTTTATTTAGATCTCTCTGTAGTGATTCACAATCTT
Organism: Oratosquilla oratoria; assembly: GCF_046742065.1. NCBI lineage: Eukaryota > Metazoa > Arthropoda > Malacostraca > Stomatopoda > Squillidae > Oratosquilla > Oratosquilla oratoria. Next base: position 8,356,077 of record NC_134806.1, on the reverse strand, counting down.
CTTCAGTTTTCACTCTTTTCAGTAGTTTTGCATCATCTGCAAAGAAGCTCATATAGCTTTCAATTCCTTCATCCATATCATTAATATATATAGCAAACATTATTGGGGCCAGAACTGTTCCCTGCGGAACACCGCTTATTACTTCATTCCATTTTGACTGCTGGTTTCTTATCACTACTCTCATTTTTCTTTCTTGCAAAAAGTCTTCCATCCAGTTTAGTAGTTTGCCCTGTATTCCTCCTTCAGTTTCTAATTTCTTAAGTAACTTCTTATGTGGTACTTTGTCAAAAGCTTTCTTTAGGTCTAAAAATGCACAGTCCGCCCATCCATCTCTTTCTTGTATTATATCTATTAGCCTTGGATTTAACACTTTGTTTTTTTCTAAATATTTTACCCATCTACTTTTGATAATTCTTTCACAAATTTTTGCTATTGTACTTGTTAGAGAGACTGGTCTATAGTTGGTAGGTTCTTCTTTATTTCCTCCTTTATATATAGGTACTATATTTGCTTTTTTCCAATCTTCTGGAACTTTTCCTTCTTTCAAGGAACTATTTAGTATGCTATGTATTTTGTCTGCCAGTTCATTCCTGCATTCTTTCAGTATCCAGTTTGCTATTTCATCTGGTCCATGCGATTTTCTGACATCAAGATTACTCAAGTGTGTTAATATTTCATTCTATGTTACTTCTATTTCTTCCATAGGGGGGACTTTCTCTTTCCATTCGTTCTCTTCAGGTTGTATGTTCTCCCTTGTAAACACTGATTTAAAATGTTTGTTCATAATTTCTGCCATTTCCATTTCCTCAGTGTATTCAACTCCCTCTTGTCTTAATTTCTCCAAGTCTTGTTTGTTTTTCAGTTTATTGTTTACAAATCTGTAGAATAGTTTTGGTTGATCTTTACACTTTTCTATGATATCTTTTTCATATTTTCTCTTTTCCTCTCTGCACGTTTGTACATATTAATTTCTATAACAGGTATATATTTTCCATTTTTGTCAGGTCTTCTGTCTTTTTTCCATCTGGTCCAGGCTTTGTCTCTTTTGTCTTTTAACTCCCTACAGCTTTTGTTGTACCAGCATTTTACATATTCTTTTTCTTGTTTTTGTCTTGGGACATACTTTTCCACTCCTTTTTTTTGTAAATTTTTGTCAAAATATTCCATTTCTCTTCTACTGTTGTTTCTTCTTTGTATATTTCTTCCCAGTTTTCTTTTTGAAAGAATTCTCTTATTTTATCAAAGTTTGTTTTTTCATACATCATTCTTCCTTTTCTATATTGTTCATTTCTTTTCATATATTTTTCTTCATTAAGTTCCAGTTCAATCAATATGTGGTCACTTTTACTTATTGGTGTTTTATATTCAATTTTGTCCACTATTCTAGGTTCGGATGTAATTATTAGGTCTAGTCTCGATGGCTCTTCTTCATTTCTATACCTAGTGTTCTCCTGTATCCATTGTGTCATTGTTTGGTCAGTAACCATCTCAAGTAGAGCGTTTCCCCATGAGCCGTCTCCACCCTTTACTGTCATCTCTTCCCAGCAGATTTCTTTGCAATTAAAGTCGCCCATCATAACTATTTTTCCTCCCTCTTCCATTATCTTGTTTAATGTTATCTTTGTGTCCTCTAACATACTTTTATGTTCACTCTCTTCCCATGAGGCTGTTTTCGGGGGCACATAATTTATCACGAACTTTCTGCTCTTCTTATCTCTGTCTTCTACTTCCATCATTATCATCTCTACTGTATTCTTTCCATATGTGACACACTTCACGTTTATATCCTTCTTAGTCAGGAACATAACTCCACCCCCTTCCTTTTTCACTCTGTTTCTAATCCAATAATTATATGCATCATGTCCTACACTGTTGGGTGGTAGTGGACCTTTTAATTTTGTTTCTACAATTCCCATTATGTCTGGTTCTTTTTCTTTCAAATAATCATTCAGCTCATTCAATCCTGTTATTAATCCATCTATATTTGTGTAAGACACTCTTAGTTTTCTGCCACTTCCATTGTGTTCTCTGTTTCCCTTTTGTTTTTCTCTTGTATGTCGACTTTCTTTAGTTTCATATTCACTACTCTCCAATAGAATCTCTCTTTTTCTGACTCCGTTCTTATCTCGTTTTTTTTCCTTAGCTTCAAGTCTTTTCTGTTTTTCTTCCTCTCTTTCCTCTTTATTCATTTCCCTTTTTATCCATACCTTTTTATATTGTTCACTTGTTGCTAGTTTCCCTGTTTTGGATAAGATATTCTCAGCCGTAGTTTGTGACCTGAATTTAATCTTAATTGGTCTGGTCTTGTCTGTACTATATTTCCCGAGCCTGAATTTCTCTTCGATTTGTTTCATTATTTCTGGTTCATCTTCCTGAACTAATTCTAGTAAATTTCTTACTTTTTCATTTTCCCCTTTGATTCTTGTGGTTCTATCTGGGTTATGTTTCTCTTCCATTCCTAATATAATTATACATTTCTTTCAGTCTGCTAAGTCTCTTACTATATTCTCCTTCTGTCTCATCACTTTAATAACTGAGTTTTCAGTTTGTTCATTCATTTGCTGTTTGATTGTCAGTGAATGCAACTTTGCTATTTTCTTGAGTTTTTTTTTTCAACCCTCCTTGTTCTTATTATTCTCCTTTAATACTTTATTCTCTTCTTTTACTTCTTTTAACTGTTTTTTTAATTCTTCAATTTCCTTAGTTAAGTTTTTGTTCGCCTTCTCTAGTTCTTCCAATTTTTCAACCCTCCGTATAATGTTGTTAACATGACCGAACCTACACTCCAAGTCCTCGATCATCTTATCAACCTTCTCTTCTAGTCTTGTCAGTCGGGGGGGTTTGTGTCCCCCCCCCCACCCTCTTTAAATCCCTGGAAAATATTCTCATCACTTTCTACTGTATTGCTCTTATCTATACTTCTAATCTTTACATTTTTATTAGACATTTCATCGTCGCTCAGCTGGTCGGGGGGCCGTTTGTTTACCTTTCGCCTGTCTGCCTGGGCCAAGTCCTCTCCTTCCTCATTTCCTTCCATTTCCCTCAGCAATCCCTCCCCTTCTCCTCTTTCCCTACTTTCCCACTACCCCACGAGCAATTTCCCCCCACCCTGTAAATACAATAGGCACTTCTCTTTGCGTTGGGATCCACGAAACTTCAATTTTCTTCAGAACGTCTTCTAAGCCGTCCGTTCGTTGAAGTGTGTGTGTGGTGTGTGTGTGTATTTACCTAGTTGTATTTACCTAGTTGTATTTTACGGGAAGGGGAGCTATGCTCGTAGAGTCCCGTCTTCATTTCTCATTTTATCTAAACAATTTTTAAATTCATATATTGTTTTTGCACACACCACTTTCTCATCTAACTTGTTCCAACTGTCTATTACTCTGTGAGGAAAGCTGTTCTTTTTCAAATCTCTTCTATAGCTGTCTTTTTTTATTTTCTTTCCGTGTCCTCTTGTATTTTTGTCATCCCATGTTATCAGATTCTCTCTATCAGTAATTTCTATGCCTTTCATGATTCTGTAAATAGCTATCAAATCTCCTCTCTCTCTTCTTTGCTCTAGTGTCTGTAGTTCAAGTTTTTGTAGTCTCTCTTCATATGATAGTTTTGAGAGTGTTGGTGCCAGTTTTGTAATTGCTCTTTGTATTCTTTCAAGTTTTTTTATACATTTTTTTGTACTTGGTGACCATATCGTTGCTGCATATTCCAATCTTGGTCTTATCAGGGTGATTAGGATTTTCCTCACCATTTCTTCATCCAGGTATGTAAATGCAACTTTGATTGTTCTTATTAAATTATAAGTTTCTCCAAAAATCTTATTTATATGTTTCTCAGGTGACATATTATTCATAACAATGACTCCCAGGTCCTTCTCATTTTCTACTTTTTTTATTCCTTCTTCTCCCAAATTATATGATCCTGTTATTCTGTTTTTGCTTTTTCCAAATTCCATTATACTACACTTTTTTGTATTGAACTCCATCTCCCACTTCCTACTCCATTCCTGTACTTTATTTAGATCTCTCTGTAGTGATTCACAATCTTCTTCAGTTTTCACTCTTTTCAGTAGTTTTGCATCGTCTGCAAAGAAGCTCATATAGCTTTCAATTCCTTCATCCATATCATTAATATATATAGCAAACATTATTGGGGCCAGAACTGTTCCCTGCGGGACACCGCTTATTACTTCATTCCATTTTGAGTGCTGGTTTCTTATCACTACTCTCATTTTTCTTTCTTGCAAAAAGTCTTCCATCCAATTTAGTAATTTACCTTGTATTCCTCCTTCAGATTCTAGTTTCTTAAGCAACTTCTTATGTGGTACTTTGTCAAAAGCTTTTTTTAGGTCTAGAAATGCACAATCAGCCCATCCATCTCTTTCTTGTATTATATCTATTAGCCTTGAATAGAAACATATTAAATTGGTGACGCATGATCGTCCTTGTCTGAATCCAAATTGCCTTGGATTTAGTACGTTGTTTTTTTCCAAGTATTTTACCCATCTATTTTTGATAATTCTTTCACAAATTTTAGCTATTGTACTTGTTAGAGAGACTGGTCTATAGTTGGTAGGTTCTTCTTTATTTCCTCCTTTATATATAGGTACTATATTTGCTTTTTTCCAATCTTCTGGAACTTTTCCTTCTTTCAAGGAACTGCTTATTATGCTATGTATTTTGTTTGCCAGTTCATTCCTGCATTCTTTCAGAATCCAGTTTGCTATTTCATCTGGTCCATGCGATTTTCTGACATCAAGATTACTCAAGTGTATCAATATTTCATTCTTTGATACTTCTATTTCTTCTATAGGGGGGACTTTCTCTTTCCATTCAATCTCTTCAGGTTGTATGTTCTCCCTTGTAAACACTGATTTAAAATGTTTCTTCATAATTTCCGCCATTTCCATTTCCTCAGTGTATTCAACTCCCTCTTGTCTTAATTTCTCCAAGTCCTGTTTGTTTTTCAGTTTATTGTTTACAAATCTGTAGAATAGTTTGGTTGATCTTTACATTTTTCTATGACGTCTTTTTCATATTTTCTCTTTTCCTCTCTGCACGTTTGTACATATTCATTTCTATAACCGGTATATATTTTCCATTTTTCAGGTCTTCTGTCTTTTTTCCATCTGGTCCAGGCTTTGTCTCTTTTGTCTTTTAACTCCCTACAGCTTTTGTTGTACCAGCATTTTACATATTCTTTTTCTTGTTTTTGTCTTGGGACATACTTTTCCACTCCTTTTTTGTAAATTTTTGTCAAAATATTCCATTTCTTTTCCACTGATGTTTCTTCTTTGTATATTTCTTCCCAGTTTTCTTGTTGAAAGAATTCTCTTATTTTATCAAAGTTTGTTTTTTCATACATCATTCTTCCTTTTCTATATTGTTCATTTCTTTTCATATATTTTTCTTCATTAAGTTCCAGTTCAATCAATATGTGGTCACTTTTACCTATTGGTGTTTTATATTCAATCTTGTCCCCTATTCTAAGTTCAGATGTAATTAATAAGTCTAGTCTCGATGGTTCTTCTTCATTTCTATACCTAGTGTTCTCCTGTATCCATTGTGTCATTGTGTGGTCAATAATCATCTCAAGTAGAGCGTTTCCCCATGAGTCGTCTCCACCCTTTACTGTCATTTCTTCCCAGCAGATTTCTTTGCAATTAAAGTCGCCCATCATAACTATTCTTCCATCTTCCATTATTTTATTTAATGTTATCTTTGTGTCCTCTAACATACTTTTATGTTCACTCTCCTCCCATGAGGCTGTTTTTGGAGGCACATAATTTATCACAAATTTTCTGCTCTTCTTATCTCTGTCTTCCACTTCTATCATAATCATCTCTACTGTATTCTTTCCATATATGACACCTTTCACGTTTATATCCTTCTTAGTCAGGAACATAACTCCACCCCCTTGCTTTTTCTCTCTGTTTCTAATCGAATAATTGCATGCATCATGTCCTACACTGTTGGGTGGTAGTGGGCCTTTTAATTTTGTTTCTACAATTCCCATTATGTCCGGTTCTTTTTCCTTCAAATAATCATTCAGCTCATTCAATCCTGTTATTAATCCATCTATATTTGTGTAAGACACTCTTAGTTTTCTGCCACTTCCATTGTGTTCTCTGTTTCCCTTATGTTTTTCTTTTGTATGTCGAACTTCCTTAGTTTCATGTTCACTACTCTCCAATAGAATCTCTCTTTCTCTGACTCCGTTCTGTTCTCGTTTTTTGCCTTAGCTTCCAGTCTTTTCTGCTTTTCTTCCTCTCTTTCCTCTTTATTCATTTCTCTTTTTATCCATATCTTTTTATATTGTTCACTTGTTGCTAGTTTCCCTGTTTTGGATAAGATATTCTCTGCCGTTGTTTGTGACTTGAATTTAATCTTAATTGGTCTGGTCTTGTCTGTGCTATACTTTCCGAGTCTAAATTTCTCTTCGATTTGTTTCATAATTTCTGGTTCATCTTCCTGAACTGATTCTAGTAATTGGCTTACTTTTTCATTTTCCTCTTTGATTCTTGTGGTTCTATCTGTGTTGTGTTTCTCTTCCATTCCTAATATAATTATACATTTCTTCTTGTCTGCTAAATCTCTTACTATATTCTCCTTTTGTCTCATCACTTTAATAACTGAGTCTTCAGTATGTTCTTTCAATTGCTGTTTGACTATGTCAGTGAATGAAACCTTATTTCCTTCTTGGGTTGTTTTCCAATTCTTAGTTTCTTTAGCTATTGTCTCTGTTTTCTTTACTATTCTTCTTCAATTCCTCATTCTCCACCTTTACTTCTCTTAACTGTCTTTTTAGGTCTTCTATTTCATCAGTTAAGTTTTTATTCGCCTTTTCTAGTTCTTCCAATCTTTCAACCCTTTGTAAAATGGTGTTCATATGACCTAACCTACTCTCCAAGTCCTCGATCACCTTATCAACCTTCTCCTCTAGTCTTGTCAGTCGGGGGGGGGGGGGGGGGTTGTTTGCCCCCCCCCCTCTTTAAATCCCTTGAAAATATTCTCATCACTTTCTACTGTATTGCTCTTATCTATACTTCTAATCTTTACATTTTTATTAGACATTTCGTCGTCGTCGGGAGACCTTTTGTTTACCTTTCGCCTGTCTGCCTGGGCCAAGTCTACTCCTTCCTCATTTCCTTCCATTTCCCTCAGTAATCCCTCCCCCTTTCCTCTTTCCCTACTTTCCTACTACTCCACGAGCAATTTCCCCCCCACCCTGTAAAAACAATAGGCACTTCTCTTTGCGTTGGGATCCACAAACTTCAATTTTCTTCAGAACGTCTTCTAAGCCGTCCATTCGTTGAAGTGTGTGTGTGTGTGTGTGTGTGTGTGTGTGTGTGTGTGTGTGTGTGTGTGTGTGTGTGTGTGTGTGTGTGTATTTACCTAGTTGTATTTACCTAGTTGTATTTTACGGGAAGGGGAGCTATGCTCGTGGGGTCCCGTCTTCATATCTCATTTTATCTAAACTATTTTTAAATTCATGTATTGATTTTGCTCACACCACTTTCTCATCTAACTTGTTCCAACTGTCTATTACTCTGTGAGGAAAGCTGTTCTTTTTCAAATCTCTTCTATAGTTGTCTTTTTTTATTTTCTTTCCGTGTCCTCTTGTATTTCTGTCATCCCATTTTATCAGATTCTCTCTATCAGTAATTTCTATGCCTTTCATGATTCTGTAAATAGCTATCAAATCTCCTCTCTCTCTTCTTTGCTCTAGTGTCTGTAGTTTAAGTTTTTGTAGTCTCTCTTCATATGATAGTTTTGAGAGTGTTGGTGCCAGTTTTGTAATTGCTCTTTGTATTCTTTCAAGTTTTTTTATACATTTTTTTGTACTTGGTGACCATATCGTTGCTGCATATTCCAATCTTGGTCTTATCAGGGTGATTAGGATTTTCCTCACCATTTCTTCATCCAGGTATGTAAATGCCACTTTGATTGTTCTTATTAAATTATAAGTTTCTCCAAAAATCTTATTTATATGTTTCTCAGGTGACATATTATTCATAACAATGACTCCCAGGTCCTTCTCATTTTCTACTTTTTTTATTCCTTCTTCTCCCAAATTATATGATCCTGTTATTCTGTTTTTGCTTTTTCCAAATTCCATTATACTACACTTTTTTGTATTGAACTCCATCTCCCACTTCCTACTCCATTCTTGTACTTTATTTAGATCTCTCTGTAGTGATTCACAATCTTCTTCAGTTTTCACTCTTTTCAGTAGTTTTGCATCATCTGCAAAGAAGCTCATATAGCTTTCAATTCCTTCATCCATATCATTAATATATATAGCAAACATTATTGGGGCCAGAACTGTTCCCTGCGGGACACCGCTTATTACTTCATTCCATTTTGAGTGCTGATCTCTTATCACTACTCTCATTTTTCTTTCTTGCAAAAAGTCTTCCATCCAATTTAGCAATTTACCTTGTATTCCTCCTTCATATTCTAATTTCTTAAGCAACTTCTTATGTGGTACTTTGTCAAAAGCTTTTTTTAGGTCTAGAAATGCACAATCAGCCCATCCATCTCTTTCTTGTATTATATCTATTAGCCTTGAATAGAAACATATTAAATTGGTGACGCATGATCGTCCTTGTCTGAATCCAAATTGCCTTGGATTTAGTACGTTGTTTTTTTCCAAGTATTTTACCCATCTACTTTTGATAATTCTTTCACAAATTTTTGCTATTGTACTTGTTAGAGAGACTGGTCTATAGTTGGTAGGTTCTTCTTTATTTCCTCCTTTATATATAGGTACTATATTTGCTTTTTTCCAATCTTCTGGAACTTTTCCTTCTTTTAAGGAACTGCTTATTATGCTATGTATTTTGTCTGCCAGTTCATTCCTGCATTCTTTCAGAATCCACTTTGCTATTTCATCTGGCCCATGCGATTTTCTGACATCAAAATTACCCAAGTGTGTCAATATTTCATTCTTTGTTACTTCTATTTCTTCCATAGGGGGGACTTTTTCTTTCCACTCAATCTCTTCAGGTTGTATATTTTCCCTTGTAAACACTGATTTAAAATGTTTGTTCATAATTTCCGCCATTTCCATTTCCTCAGTGTATTCAACTCCTCCTTGTCTTAATTTCTCCAAGTCTTGTTTGTTTTTCAGTTTATTGTTTACAAATCTGTAGAATAGTTTTGGTTGATCTTTACACTTTTCTATAACATCTTTTTCATATTTTCTTTTTTCCTCTCTGCACTTTTGTACATATTCATTTCTATAACCAGTATATATTTTCCATTTTTCAGGTCTTCTGTCTTTTTTCCATCTGGTCCAGGCTTTGTCTCTTTTGTCTTTTAACTCCCTACAACTTTTGTTGTACCAGCATTTTACATATTCTTTTTCTTGTTTTTGTCTTGGGACATACTTTTCCACTCCTTTTTTGTAAATTTTTGTCAAAATATTCCATTTCTCTTCCACTGATGTTTCTTCTTTGTATATTTCTTCCCAGTTTTCTTGTTGGAAGAATTCTCTTATTTTATCAAAGTTTGTTTTTTCATACATCATTCTTCCTCTTCTATATTGTTCATTTCTTTTCATATATTTTTCTTCATTAAGTTCCAGTTCAATCAATATGTGGTCACTTTTACCTATTGGTGTTTTATATTCAATCTTGTCCACTATTCTAGGTTCAGATGTAATTATTAAGTCTAGCCTCGATGGTTCTTCTTCATTTCTATACCTAGTGTTCTCTTGTATCCATTGTGTCATTGAATGGTCAGTAATCATCTCAAGTAGAGCATTTCCCCATGAGTCATCACCACTCTTTACTGTCAT
>NC_134806.1:8323779-8341279 GCF_046742065.1 Oratosquilla oratoria | reverse complement strand
CAAACCCCGTCTGGGCTATTGGCTGCATGTTATTGTGGCAAAGTAGCATGCAGTTGATACTTTAGGGTCTATATGGGGCGCCCCTATGGACCAGAGCCACACATAATTTTGTCTGTGATAGAGGAAAAATCTGTTCATAGAGAAATTATGACACTTTTATACTACGACTATCCCTCCGTTATGCTGTCCCCCAACCCCTTGTTACTGTCCTGTACCATTTCTCTGAATATTCATTTCCTTTTTTCGCCTACCCTGTGGTGGGGGAAGAAAATGCTACCACCAAGTCTTTCCACTTGAGTCATAAAAGGCGACAAAAAACGGGACGGAGGATGGGATTAGGAGTTCTGCTACCTATAGCCCCAAAAGGGGGCATTCCTAAAAAAAAGTAAAGGCATAAGAGGGTCTGGGAGTTTTCCAACCAGTACCCTAAGGTTTGGGTCTTTTAATGTGCGTGGATGTGGTACAGATGAGAGTAAAAGGGAAGATATAGGCAGTATGTTTGTGAGAAGAAAGATGGATGTGCTGACTTTGAGTGAAACTAAAATGAGAGGAAAGAGAAATTGTGAGTTAGGGAGTGAAGCTGGGAGGTACTCACGAGTGAAGAGGGAACGAGGGAGAGAAGGGGTGGCTATTGTAGTAAGTGAACAGATAAGCATGTAGTGGAGTGGAAGGAGGTTTCATCAAGGTTGATGTGGATGAAGGTGAAGCTGGGAAGGGAGACATGGGTTTTTGTGGGTATGGGCCTGGTAGTGAGAAGAGTGTAGAGGAAAGGGAGCTTTTTTTTTTGGGTAGATATAAATGAGTGCATAGAGGGATTAGGAAGAAATGTCAATGTAGTTGTATTGGGAGACCTTAATGCTAGGGTAGGAAATGAACCAATAGATGGAGTGATTGGGAAGTATGGAGTTCTAGGTAAAAATCGTAGTGGAGAATTGATGGTGGAGATGTCTTGAAAGAGAGTTGATGATATCAAATACAGTGTTTAGGAAGAAAGTCAAGCATAAGTACACATGGGAGAGGGTGGTGGATGAAAGGGTGGCAGATAGAGCGTTAATGGACCAGGAGTATGGTAGGAAGAGTTAAGGATGTACATATTCTAAGGGGAGAGAGTGGGGGAATATCAGATCATGATCTGATGGAAGGTAAATTGAGAGTGGAGAATAGGTGGAGAAAGAGTAAAAGGGCAGAAGGTAGGAAGGTGCTTAGAGTGAACTCATTAAATGAGAGAAAAAAGGAGAATGAGTATAAAAAGCTGAAAGAGGAGTGGGAGTAAAGGATAGAGTAGAACTAGGAGTGGAGGTGGAATGGGGATGGTTCAAGGAGGGAGTCATAAGGTATGCAAAGATGGTGTGTGGAACAAGGAGGGCGGGAGGAATTAGAAGGAAGGGTAGTGAGTGGTGGGATGAGGAAGCAAAGAAGGGTGTAGAAGAGAAAAAGCAGGGATTCATAGATTGGCTACAAATTAGGACGAGGGAATCGTATGAGAGGTACAAAGTAAAGAGAAGGAAAGTTATGCATAAGATAAAGGAAGCAAAGAGGAAAGCAGATGACAGAAAATATTAAAAGTAATAGATAGACTTTTTGGAAGGAAATTAAAAGAGAAAGAGGAGGCGAATCAAGTAGAGAAGAAAAGGTAAAAGGTGCAGATGGAGAGATGATAATGGAAGAGAAGGCAGTGAGAGGAAGGTGGGAAGAGTATTTTAGGGAGTTGCTAAATGTGAAGGAGGATAAGGAGGGAAAGGTAGTTGCAGTGGGAAGCACTAAGAAAATGAGAGTGATGAGTGAGGAAAATGGAGAAATGGGGAAGGATGAAGTGAAAGCAGCTGTTAAGATGATGAAAGCAGGTAAGGCACCTGGGTTGGATGGATGCCATGCAGAATGTCTGAAGAAAGGAGGTACAGTTATGGTGGACTGACTGTTGAGGTTATTTAATGTTTGTTTAAGAGAGGGTAGAGTGCTGGAGGACTGAAGGAGTGCCTGTATAGTTCTGCTTTACAAGGGAAAGGGGGACAAGTGTGAGTGTAGTAGTTTCAGAGGGATCAGCTTGTTGAGTGTAACTGAGAAGACTTATGGGAGGGTCTTGATTGAGAGGATTAGGAGAGGAACAAGAGGGAGTAATTGGTGAGGAACAGTGTGGGATTTGGACAGGTAGAGGTTGTGTAGATCAGATTTTTGTGGTAAGACAGATATGTGAGAAAGCTATAGGAAAAGGTAAGGATGTTTTTTGGGGCTTTTATGGATCTGGAAAAGGCTTACGACAGGGTAGACAGGAAGGCACTGCGGGAGGTACTCCAGATATATGGGATAGGAGGAAAGCTGTTAAGAGCAGTCGCGAGTTTTTACGAGAGTAGTAGAGCTTGTATTAGGATTAGAAATGGAGAGAGTGAATGGTTTGAGGTAAAGATGGGATATCGTCAGGGATGTGTATGTCGCCCTGGCTGTTCAATCTTTACATGGATGGGGTGGTGCGAGAGGTAAATGCAAGGGTAGTGGGTCAGGGGTTGGAGATGGTTAAAGAAAATGGAGAAAAGTGTGAGGTGAGCCAGTTGTTGTTTGCTGACGACACAGCGCTTGTAGCAGGATCAGAGGAGGGATTGAGGAAGTTAGTGACAGAGTTTAAGAAGGTGTGAGAGAAGGAAGCTGAAGGTAAATGTGGGCAAAAGTAAGGTGATGAGATGTACAAGGGGAGAGAGTGACAGCGGCTGGAAGTGAGTATTAAGGATGAAAGACTGAAGGAAGTGGATATTTTTAGATACTTGGGTGCGAATGTGGCAGGAAAGGGAGGAGTGGGGGTGGAGGTAGAATGCAGATTGAGAGAAGCAAGTAAATGCCTTGGTGGATTAAAAAGTGTAATGAGAGATAGACATCTGGGAATGGATGCTAAGAGGTTATATGAAGGAGTGATTGTGCCAACAGCACTGTACGGGGCAGAAATATGGAACATGAGAGAGGAAGAGAGGAGTTTGAATGTGTTTGAGATGAAATGTCTGAGAAGTATGATAAGGGTTACTAGGCTAGATAGAGAAATGAGGAGGTAAGGAGAACAGGGGTGGAAAAGGAGCTGGGAGATAGGGTTGATGAAAGAATATTAGGATGGTTTGGACACATGGAAAGAATGAGTGAAGAGAGATTAGTAAAAGAAGTGTGGAAGGCAGAAGTGGAAGGAGTGAATATGAGGGCGCATCCTAGGATGAGATGGATGGATGGGGTGAAAGGGGCATTACAAAAGAGAGGAATGTCTGTGGAGCAAGGACGGGAGAGGACATAAGATGGGTGTGAATGGAGAGGGGTTGTGTATAGATGATGCTGTGATGCATCAGGGGGAGTGGGTGGGGGATGGGGGATGAGGAACTATGTATGAGAAAAAAAATTAACGCAGCCCAAAGGGATTTCTCCCCGTCTTCTCCTTTTCGGCATGGGGGGACGGAGAGGGGGGGGGGTCGCCGAATTTATGAAGTGGCCTTGTTGTGGATGTGCTGTGTCTTGCGACACTGCTTCTGACCCAGGGCAGTGTACAGGATGCAGGGATGACCCGTCATCCAGGAGGTGCCAAGGTAGGGAGGGAGGAGGGTGGAGGGGAGTGGAAAAAGCCTTTGGTAAATGTATATATGTATATATATATATATATATATATATAGAGAGAGAGAGAGAGAGAGAGAGAGAGAGAGAGAGAGAGAGAGAGAGAGAGAGAGAGAGAGAGAGAGAGAGAGAGAGAGAGAGAGAGAGAGAGAGAGAGAGAGAGAGAGAGAGAGAGAGAGAGAGAGAGAGAGAGGGTGTTTGGGATAAATTTGATAATTTTTCTATCTTCTGTCATTTCAGAACCATTTGAAGGATTAAATAGTGATAAGGTGCAATGGATAGCTAATTCTGTGTACTATTGGTAGGTGTGAGAGCTAAAAAGTATGGACCACTGGAAAAAAATGGAATATTGGAAGAGAGAGACCTGCATCATGATGATTTGTGCCGCATTAAAAAAATTGGAAAACTTAGCTGCAGCTCATTGCTTCTTGAATACTGTGGAGGCTGTGAGATGTGAGCTGGACAACTGAGACGGAGATGTAGAAGCAGTGGCTAGCAGAAAGGATCATAGCAGGCATTCTGACTGTCCGCACAACGAATTTCATCGAGAAGCTGCAAAAAATGGTGCGGCAAGATCCAGGCAAGGCAATGCAGACCTTAGTGAGAGAGGTGGGCGTTGGAGTGGTGACTATGAAGAAAGCGCTGAACGAAGATCTTCGCTACTCCTCATACAAGAAATGTATGCGCCAACTACTCACCAACAAGGCCCAAGAAAATCACCTTACAAAAGCCAAGAAACTCGTCAACTTCAAACACCCAGTCGAGCTGGGGATGCTCTGGTTCTCCTCAGACAAGGAGAACTTCTGCCAGGACCAATTGCACAACACACAGAACAACAGGTGGCTAGCTTATAGTCCCCACGAAGTCCTGCACTTCATGAAGACCAAGTTTCCTTAAATTGTGATGGTCTTTGGGTGTGTTTCCAGCGAAGGCCATGTCATGCCGCCCCACATCTTTGAAAGAGGGACTCAGACTCACTTCAGATGGCTATATTGAGTTGCTGTCCACTGTTGTCAAGAGCTGAGTGGAGAGGGTGGCAGCAGGACTCAGTTCTGTGTCACACCTCCGGGAAAAACTAAAAGTGGCTGTCTAAGAACGTCTACAACTTCACCACTCCCAACATCTGGCCCCCCCAACTCACTTGATTGCAACTCCATGGACTATTATGTGTGGGGCGCAGTTGAAAAAGACACCAATCATACCACCTGCAACACCAAGGACTTGCTGGTTGCCAGGATCAAACTGGTGTTCAGGTGTCTCTTGAAGGACACCATGAAGGCCACTTGCTGCAGTTTCAGGTCCCACCTGAAGGCCATGGTGGAGGCTCAGGTCAGCTTCTTTGAGTGAGCTGTATTTAGCAAAAGATCTTCTAAGAGATGCACTTTGAATTTTTAGAATACATAAATTTTTAGCCAAGATATGAAGTTTTTCTTTCCTCTCCAAAAAAAGTGTCAAATTTATCCCTAATACCATATAAATATACATATATATATATATATAAATATATATATATATATATATATATATTTTTATATATAAATATATATATATATATATATATATACATATACACACACACCTATTTTGCAGAAAACCACTTGGGAAATAAGACACTATGATCCAAATGTTTTCGTCTATTCAGACATATTCAGGGAATACAGAATAACAATGGCAGAAAGTAATAGGCAAGACAGGAACACACACAAGACAGTTTCTCACCAAAGCCTATCAAGACAGGGACATGCAGTGAGCTCCTACATATTCAACAATTATTTTCTTTACAATGAAATTATCCAGTGGGCTGGTTGGTGAGGTTATTTAATGTTTGCTGGAGAGAGGGTAGAGTGCTGGAGGAGTGCCTGTATAGTTCCACTTTACAAGGGAAAAGGGGACAAGTGTGAGTGTAGTAGTTTCAGAGGGATTAGCTTGTTAAGTGTAGTTGGGAAGGCTTATGGGAGGAGGGTCCTGATTGAGAGGTTTAGGAGAGGAACAGAGGGAATAATTGTTGAGGAACGGCGTGGATTTAGGGCAGGTAGAGGTTGTGTAGATCAGATTTTCGTGGCAAGATAGATATGTGAGAAAGCTATAGGAAAGGGGAAGGATGTTTTTTGGGCTTTTATGGATTTGGAAAAGGCTTATGATAGGGTAGACAGAAAGGCACTGTGGGAGGTTTTGCAGATATACGGGATAGGAGGAAAGCTTCTAGGAGCTGTCAAGATTTTTTATGAGAGTAGTAGAGCATGTGTCAGGATTAGAAATGGAGAGTGAGTGGTTTGAGGTAAAGGTGGGACTTCGTCAGGGATGCGTTATGTCGCCCTGGCTATTCAATCTTTACATGGATGGGGTGGTGCGAGAGGTAAATGCAAGGGTGGTGGGTCAGGGATTGGAGATGGTTAAAGAAAATGGAGAAAAGTGGGAGGTGAGCCAGCTGTTGTTTGCGGACGACACTGCGCTTGTGGCAGGATCAGAGGAGGGATTGAGGAAGTTGGTGACAGAGTTTGGGAGAGTGTGTGATAGAAGAAAGCTGAAGATAAATGTGGGTAAAAGTAAGGTGATGAGATGTACAAAGGGTGAAAATGGCAGCAGACTGGAAGTGAACATTAAGGGAGAGCGACTGGAGGAAGTGGATAGTTTTAGATACTTGGGTGCGTATGTGGCAGGAAAAGGTGGAGTGGAGGTAGAATGTAGATTGAGAGAAGCGAGTAAATGCCTTGGTGGATTAAAAAGTGTAATGAGGAATAGACATTTGGGAATGGATGCTAAGAGGAGTGATTGTGCCAACAGCACTGTATGGGACAGAAACATGGAACATAAGAGAGCAAGAGAGAAGAAGTTTGAATGTGTTTGAGATGAGGTGTCTGAGAAGTATGATGGGGGCTACTAGGCTGGATAGAGTGAGAAATGAGGAGGTGAGGAGGAAAACAGGGGTGGAAAGGGAGTTGGGAGATTGGGTTGATGAAAGAGTATTAGGATGGTTTGGACACATGGAAAGAATGAGTGAAGAAAGACTAGTAAAAGAGGTATGGAAGGCAGATGTGGAGGGAGTGAACATGAGGGGGCATCCTAGGATGAGGTGGATGGATGGGGTGAAGGGGTCTTTGGGGAAGAGGGGAATGTCTGTTGAGGAAGGACGGGAGAGGATAGAAGATAGGGGTGAATGGAGAATGGTTGTGTATGGATGATATGATGCATGAGGTGGAATGGGTGGGTGGATGGGGGGTGAGGTAGTATGTGTGAGCAAAATTTGACGCAGCCCAAAGGGATTTCTCCCCGTCTTCTCCTTTTATGCACGGGGGGACGGAGAGGGGGGTCGCCGATTTAATGAAGCGGCCTTGCTGTGGATGTGCTGTGTCTTGCGACACTGCTTCTGACCCAGGGCAGTGGACAAGGAGCAGGGATGACCCGTCATTCAGGAGGTGCTAAGATAAGAGGGAGGGTGGAGGGGAGTGGAGTGTATTCAGGGATGGAATGGGTGGGAATTATTTTATGCCTTTTTCTTTTTGGCTACCTCCCTTGTAAGGGGGAAAAAGCCTTGGTATATGTATGTATGTATGTATATAAGCTTAAACTTATGTTCATAATGTTACCAAAAGAATGTTTAATAAGACTGAATCCAGATTTATTTAAAATTATGTTGTTGAGAAAAAGCTATGGTACTTCCTGGCAGATGGTTGTAAAACCAGAACTTCAGAATACTACATATATATTTTTTCATACACCTCCTTTCAACATTGTTCACTCTTTCACTCATGCTTACACAAACACAAACACATCAGATTGGCTTCAGATCTGGAAGGTCATGTGTGTCGAACCTTTTAAGATTTCACCTGAGAATTGTTGATGTGCTGCAAGAGAGAGAGGGGTGGGTGGACTGCATGTACCTTGACTTAGAGAAGGCATTTGAAAAAGTACCTCACAGTTGACTTATGTGGAAATTGGAGCATATTGGAGGACTGAGAGCCAAACTATCAGAATGGATTAAAGACTTTTTGAAAGATACATGAGGACAGTAGTAAAGGATAAGAGGTCAAGTTGTAGAGCAGTAACAAGCAGAGTACCACAAGGTTCAATGCTTGCACAAATAATGTTTTTTGTCTATGTTAGTGACATGATGAAAGGAACAAGCTATGCCAACATGTTTGCAGATGACACAAAAATCATGATAAGAGTGAAAAAAGAGGATGGTAGAATATTGCAAAAAGATCTAGATACTATTTTTGCATGGAGCCAAGAATGGGAAATGAAGTTTAATACCAAAAAATGTAAAGTACTGGAAATAGAATATAGTGGCAAAAGTCCATCCTTAAACTATTCCTTGGGAAGCAAACACATTACAAAAGCAAAACAGTAGAAAGACTTGGGAGTGTTGATAAAAGACAACCTGTCACATGACAGACATATAAGAAGGATTGTGGGAGAAACATATAGACTACTGCAGAAAAATAAAGTGACATTCTATTATATGGATGAAGAGATGATGAAAAACTCATCAAAACCCTGATACAGGCAAGACTGGAATATGTGTCAGTAGTATGGTAACCACACAGAGTGAAGGATATATGCAAGATTGAGAGAATACAAAGGGCAACAACCAAACCTGGCAGATAAACCATATGTGGAAAGACTAAAGGTACTGGGTCTGCTAACTTTGAAAGATCAGAGAAAGAGGTGATATGATTACAGTATTCAGGTCACTAAAGGGGATAGATTGCATTGACAGAAGAGATCTCTTGATTAAAGATGGGAGGGCTTTAAGAGGTCATGGAAGTAAATTAAGAAAGACCACATGTCTAAAGGATGTGAAGAAATATAATTTTCCATATAGATGCATAAATATGTGGAATAGCTTAGGTGATATAGCCCAAGCTCAAACAATACATGAGTTCAGATCTAAATATGATAATTGGAAATCAAAGATATAGATTAAGTTAGAACCATACATGAATTTGAGTCTAGGTATGTTAGAAAATTAGAGAATAGGAGACAGGACCCAATGACCATTGCTCCTTTCCTGTATACTACAATTAGGTAAATACATACACACATGCAGAGAGAGGGGTTGAGAGAGAGAGAGAGAGAGAGAGAGAGAGAGAGAGAGAGAGAGAGAGAGAGAGAGAGAGAGAGAGAGAGAGAGAGAGAGAGAGAGAGAGAGAGAGAGAGAATTTTATTTTATTAATTTATTACGCCAAGGCGTCAGTCAGTACATGGATATACAAGTACAAAATGTTAATATAATGCATCAGATGGATACACAATCAATAGTAGTACAATGCATATGAGTCAGAGCCTCAATGATGTCATATCTGTAATAGCAATATAACATTGAATACAATGTGATAGTCTTAGTAATAAATGACAGCAGTGAGGACAATAAGTCCCACAACCAAGCACAGTACAATCACGAACATTTGACAGACATAGGACATAATGGTAGTGTGCATAGACAGACCTAAATGACATACATAATGCGCAATATCATTAAGGCCATCGATGTGAGGGGCGCAAAAGGTAAGAGAGAAAAAAAAAAAAAAAAAAAAAATCTATCCCCCCTCCCCTTTTCCTTCTTTTGGTATAGTCCGAGTACGTAAACATACAATTGGAATACATATAATAATGGTTATGGGAAGCAACAAATCTAGACAGAATGTGTCGAGTAGCATCACGAGAGGACGCACTCGACATGACATGACGCCCCTCCCCCCCAGGTTGAATAACCTGAGGAAGTAGAGGAATGCTGTCGATTCAAGACCTCATTCCCCTTGCGGGCTCCTCGACTCAGTAAATAATACAGTAGGCACGAACATTTGATAAACAAAAGTCGTAACGGCAGTGTACATAGTCATACGTAAGGATCATATACAGTAAACAGTATCACTGAAGGTCGCCGATGAGAGGAGTGCAAAGGGGTGGGAGAAAAAAAAATACATTAAACAATTTTAAAATTGAGTGTGAGTGCATAAGCATTCTAATGGAAAACAAACGGTAATGGATATGAGCAGCAATAATATTTGTCAGAATGGGCTGTGTAACATCACAGGAGGACGTAACCAATATCACACAACGACGCCCTCCCCCCCCCCCTCCAGGCTGAACAAGCTGTGGAAGCAGAAGAAAAGTGTAGTCGACCCAGGACTTCACCCTTCTGCAGTGTTCCTCGACTTGATCAATAATACAGTCAATAACCACCGAAGTGAGGAAAACGGGTAAGTATTATCTCAAGGTTGTCAGCCTCGAGTAAGAACGTGCAGATTTGAATCAAGGTCTGACCTCTTGGTAGAAGATCTCTTACTGTGGGGCACTGAAGACAATAGTGTTCTAGGTTGTTAGCATTAGGGCTGTCGCATAGTTTACAGGTGGTGTACTGTGGCATGTAAAGAGTGTGGGCAACCTGCCACAAGGGCCGATACCCCATCCTGAGTCGAGCACTAATTACATTGTGTTTTCGCACAGTTAACCCGCGTTTGCGATACTTGTAGCGACTGTGGAGAAAGTGATGATGATGTTGTATGGACACACTGTTAGCCTTCTCTGCATTTCTGCGTCGCATCGTCATGTCAAACCCAACTGAGTGGATGATGTTTCGTAGACATCGGAGGGAGGGTTCGGCATCTCGTACATGTCCATCTGCTATACAGGCCGCCTTAGCGATACGATCCACCATGTCGTTGCCATGTAGTCCAATGTGGGAGGGTATCCATACAAACGGTATGGTAAGAGAAGCATCGTTTGCAGTAGCAAGTCGACATAGGATTTCATTCACAACACGGCTGCAGATAGGTCTTGGCGAGGATAGGGCGTGCAGGGCTGATTGGGAGTCACAAATAATTATCCCGTTCATACGATGTCGAATAAGGAGAGTTACAGCATCCAAGATTGCATTCAGTTCACAGTAGGTGGAGCTCAATGAGGTGGGCAGTCTGCGGCCAATCCATGAGTCATCTGGTACAGGAGGCTCCAAGGTTGGGGAGAAGATGGCACACGCTGCTCTTCCATCCGCTTGCACAGAACCATCTACATAGACGTGGTGTGCCATAGGCACAGACGTAGATATACCTGCAATAGTCTCCAGAGCTAATTGTTTCTGCAGGGGGGGGGATAGGCAGCTTTCGAGGTTGGTGTAAATGTGACAGCGGGGAGGGGGACACGCCATGGTGGTAAATCAGGGGGTTCCGCCTTCCCAGGTACATTGATGTCCAGGCCACGGAGAATATCACTCACTACCCTAATGAGGGTATGTCCACCTGCTCGAAGTGGGGGTCTGGGTGCGTCCGGACCCAGTGACGCACTTATGACATCAGTGAAGTGTGGAGCAAGATTGGGGTAGTGGAGACACTTAACAGTGAAATAGGACACAATGGCATAAATCCTCTCTACTAGAGGAGGTAGGTTGAGTTCTAACTGCATGTTCACAACACGGGTAGAGAGAGAGCACCCCAGGATAAACCTCATGACTCGATTCTGGAATTTTTCAAGTGGCTCGAGCGCTGGTTTAGGAAGTTGACACAAGGCAGGGGATAGATAGTCGACTATTGACCGAAGCAGTAGGATGTAGAGAGTCCTTGCCACTGGGATGGAGATACCTACAGCATTGTTGGCAAGCCACTTGATAGGTGCAAAGTGGGGCTCCAGACGGTCAAGAAGGCTTTTCACGAGGGGGTGAATTCGTTGACGCGCAGGTGTAGCTGGGGTGATTCGGACTGGTGCTCCCAGATATGTATACTGTACTGTGTGCAGTGAGGGATGTCATGACCACCCATAGTGAATGCAGGCAGAGCTCTGGCATTGTGTGAGGTAAAAATCCTGCTTTTCTCTGGGGAGAAAAGGAGGCCACAGGAGGTAGCGGCCATGTTGAAGTCATGGAGCATGCGCTGAAGGTCATGTGGTGAGGTGGAGTGGATGCATATATCATCTGCATAGCAGGTGATAGTAGTACCGGGGATGATAGGAAGGAGGGAGAGTAGACGATGCATCAGGATATTGAATAAGAAGGGACTTAGCACACCTCCATGCGGGATGCCCAGTTCGAATGATTCATAGGAACTGTACAACCCCTTGAAGTAGACACGTGACGTTCTATTACAAAGGTAACCTCGAATCCATTTTAGTAGGTTCCCCCGAACTCCAAAGTTCACCAGTTGGTCAAGGATAATTTCCCTGTTGGTTATATCGAAGGCAGATTTGAGGTCCAAGAAAGCAACCACACTGGTGGGGGAGAGACGTGTGTAGAGTTCAACTAGGCAGTGGTGTGTGCTCCGTTGCGGAAGGAAACCATAAAGACTGGGGGAGAGCTTATCCAGTAGTCGGTGCATCAGTCGGGCAAGAAGGATGCGTTCAAACACTTTGCTAAAACAGGTGGTGAGAGAGATAGGCCTAAATTTGTTGGTGCCAGGTTTCGGTATAGGAATGATAGTGCTTTTGGTCTAGGCTGAAGGCACATGCCCCAGGCAAAGGCAGAGATTGAAGAGCTGTAGTAGGGGGTTACTAGGAACATTCTGAAGGAGACGAAGGACTTGATAAGTGAGGACATCCTCACCAGGGGCAGAATTCTTAACCCTAGCAAGAGCACGGTGTAGCTCGTCCTCGGTGAATGGGATGTCATCTTCTTCATCTGTCTGTAGTAACGCACCCATTAGGCGGAGGTTACGAGAGCTGCGGTGGGAGGACAGTGCCTCTTGGACATTCTCAGGAAGGTTGCGAGTTTGTGACTGCTCTGACCAGGTAGTAATAAGATCTTGTGCATACTCAAGCGGACTGTGGTGCAGAGTGCAGGCGGATTTCTTCTTGACAACCTTTTTTATAAGATGCCACATAGTGCCCGTACTAGTCTGATGGTTAATACTATCTGTAAATTTCTGCCAAGACTCTGTGTACACGCATTTCTGAAGGGCAACCAGGTCATCCCTGGCCAGCTGATAATGGTGCAGGTGTTCAGGCGTGGGCTGCCTTTGAAAGGAAAGCCCAGCATCCACCGCTATTCTTTCCGCTTGGGCAATACGCTGATCCAGTGTCCAAGAACGGGTCTTAGTGCGACGTTGAATGTGTGGTCGGAGCACATAGTGCGTGTAGAAGTCATGTGTAGAATTCACCAGTGAATCGTATAGGCTGTCAGGAGAAAGAAGATCAAAAGTGGGAAGGAGGCGAGAAATATACGAGATGTATGTGGGGCAGTATTTAGGAGGGATAGAGATGCGGGGCGGGCACGGTGATGGGGGATGGAAGTTTGAGCCTGTAGGATGGAGTATGTTAGGCTAATAGCAACATGGTCAGAGAAGAGAGAAGGGATAGATGAGCAAAAGACATTGGATGCCACAAGACCTGCAGTGATAATGTGATCTATAGTACCTCCACGAGTGTGTGTGGCACCACCAGTATCCCAACGTGTTAGGCGATGTCGGCGGATGTAGTCTAGCAGGGGCCTGCCAGCGCGGTTGAGAGTGGGAGATACGTCTCCAAGAGCAGGGTGCCTTGCATTAAAATCCCCCATATAGATCATTCCACTATCTGTAGGTATAGGAAGGGCTGGTAAATTAATCAAACCGGGAGCAGAGTAGACATTGCACAACCGAAGAGTACTATTTCCTACGGTAATCTCAAAGAGCTGAAAGGTCATATCAGGTTGCGCAGAGGAACCAACGAGCGTGTGAGGCAGGGATGATTGAATGTAGGTAATGAGGCCATTTCTGGTATAGTGTACATATGAGACATACCATGTGAGCAAAGGAGCCTCCTCCCCATGTGGAGCATTACCAGGAAAGGCCTCTTGTATAAATATGACTTGTGGATGATGTTGATAAACATAGGTTTTAAGTGCCGTGAGTTTAGAGGAGTGTCTAATACCAAAGGCATTCCAAGAGATGGCATGAAAATGAATGTGACTAGCGAAGTTTAGTCTTACTGTGGCGGGAGGCAGAAGTGGGTAGGGCGCTACCGGGTGGAATACTGGGCAAGGAAGACCTTGGCTGCACACTAGTTATCTTTTCAAGGTGGGAGGCGACCTTGTCAAGTTTATCAGTAAGAGTTGTGATGGTGGTGATGACAACCTGATGTGATTCAACCAAACTTGATAAGGAGTTTGCAGTAACAGTTTGCTGGGCTATGATACTGTCTATACGGGCATCTATGGTGTCAAAACGAGCCGTGAGAGCAGTGCAGCGGGATTACAGGGTGGCAACTGACTTACGGAGAGCAATGATGTCAGCTGAATCAGTGTGACGTGGAGATGAGTGTGCGGGGGGTGGCGGAGGTGGTGGGGTGTGACCTGTTGAAGTGTTACGGGACCGTTTGGTACAGCCGTGCCAGACGTTAACCCCAGGCATTTTGCACCGAACACACTTCCACTGTGAGGGGTCAGGCTGTCGTAGAGGCGAGGAATTTGGTGGGGCATCTCCAGCAGCGATAGCAGTAGATGAAGCAGGAGGAACACTGTGCGGGCAGGAGCATGT
Organism: Oratosquilla oratoria; assembly: GCF_046742065.1. Lineage (NCBI taxonomy): Eukaryota > Metazoa > Arthropoda > Malacostraca > Stomatopoda > Squillidae > Oratosquilla > Oratosquilla oratoria. The sequence goes on along the minus strand of NC_134806.1, from coordinate 8,327,258 downwards.
ATCGTGGTTGGCAGCACACCACGCACATCTGGCCGAAGCAGAGCAATAGCGCGAGATATGGCCTATGCCCCAGCATCTGTAGCACCAAGGCTTCTCGTCCATCATCCTGCTTAATTCACAGGGAGGGAGGCACGGGAGAAAGGGAAACTCAATAACAGGTGGTGGGGGTTCAGGGAGACTCCAGGTGATGACAATACAGTTTATAGGATTCCCATCCTGGTGGAACCGTACCGTCGAGCAGTGTGCACACCTTGTAGAGTCTTGGCAAGAGAAGGATCTATTGAAGTAGGGTACCGAGTAACGAGGTATGTAGGGAACTTACGGGGTCGCTCAAGTGAATCCCGAATAACACATCGCATGGAATGAAAATCACCACTTGTAACACTGTCTATGATGTCCTTGCGACGCCTCGATACGTAGACATAACGTGACGTGATAGAAGACATCTTCACTTCAGCCAACTCTCGATCGAGATGAAATGCTTTGGTGACTTCAGTAAGCCAACGGAGTTTCACTTCACAGGAGGGGGTTATCTTGGAAACTCAGCTTGACATAGTCCTCCCTGGGAGCAAAGGCTGGAGCAGCTGACGGGAGTGAAGGGGTGGCAGGAGTGGGTACCGGAAGGGGAAGGGGACAGGGCAAAGGTTTGTCAGAGGTTACAGGTTGCATAGTGCCTTTGTCTGTCTTGTGAGTCTTGGCAACAGGTGATGTTGAGGTACTACTGGCGTTAGATCTAAGGTCTATAGGGCGTTTAGAGGAGGTAGAACTCTGATATAGGGGGTGAGAGGACACCACTCCCCCTGTCGGCTGCTGATGTTCCCTGTGCGGAAGATAAGGCCAGTTCTGTGAAGCCTGTTCCTCCTCGTCACTAAGGGCGAGGTCAGTCACGACATCCATCACTGTGGAAGGACCAGAATAGTTCATGGTGCCTGGTGAGGTGGTAATGTTGGCTACAATTAGGGATGTCAACAGTTGGGTAGGACAGTCATTGTGTCACTCGCCTCGTACTGCGCATGCGCAGTTTGAGGAAAATTGTTTGTAGGTGTCCCGGCCCGGTGCACGATTTCAGATCGTAATTCTAACAAAGTTTGAGAATTTGCCAACACTTGGATGACACCAATCACTGCGTCTTCTTGTAGGCCTCGGCCTAGTCTGAATGTTGGGAACACTGCTAATCACATACTAGATGTAGTTTTTAGGAGCTCCAACAAGGCGTCCGTTCGGCAGCAAACCCAAACATTGAATCGAGAGAGAGAGAGAGAGAGAGAGAGAGAGAGGGGGGGGAGAGAATCAAGCAAATAAATATATAACTCAAAATGTTGATATGTCTGTGGATGGATTGGGAATAAATCACTTGCAGACTGGACTCCTAATAATAAGATCATAGAGTCAAGACTCTATAACTTCTGTATTTGACTATTTGAAAGACATAACTGCAACCAATGATTTATTCCATAATAATTATAACATAACACACATAAAAGTTTTGTTCAAATGCTGCCATACCTGGTGATGGAGATGAAGTGAAGCTTCTCAGGTGTGGGCTCTAATCCTTCTGTACCTTCTGTGGGGGGGGGGGGTACCTAGAAACACTGGAATAGGTGTCTCCCCAGCAAGGCAGACTATATTTAGGATACCTTTTTCTGACCCCTTCCCTATGTGAGGTGAGCAGAATGGATCTTTATTAGGCTACTCAGACATGCTACTGAACTGTATTGGTGGCCCAATATCATTAATGGACAACCATTGAGCCTGCACCTCCCTCTTGTGAGTTGTGACTAGAGGTTTCTAGTGACAATCACCTACTTTCCACTGTCATGCACCATAAAAGAATGGAAAAAAAATATTGCCAGTTTGAATAAGTTAAGGCAGTAACTGAATATACTATCAGTCAGTCATTACCTCCCACTCAGTATCAACCTTTATGGTGAGTCAATCCCAGAGGGCACTATGAAGTGGTGCGGCAGCAGTTAACCATCCTCCAAGGAGCCCAACTCCCTAACTCTCTTGAAGAGCAGTAGGTGTGGGGAGATGTGTACTGGTGAGGGCTCTCCTAAAAATAGGGCACAACAAAATTGTTGTTCAAGGAGAGAAAGGAAGTGTTTTGGAGCCCTATTGTATCTCTAGTAGGCAGATGCAGTTGGGTCAAAATTGCTATAATAGATCTTTTCAGTCTGGAGTGAATCCACAATTATTCCATTGTAGTACAATGTGCATCAGTGTTCAAAATGATGGAATACAATTGTGGGTACAAGTTACACATAAGATGTTGTAGGAGGAAAGGTAGAGCGTTAGTTGGAGTCTCATTGCACATGGTTGAGGATGGAGTAAAATGGTTCACCTTATGTTGGAAGATTCTGTGTGGAATGTCCATCAGTTGGGTGGTCTTTGGTGAGGACCTTTTTTTTTTTTTTTTTTCTGTATCAATGCTTGGGGAAGGGTGAGGTGTAGGTGGTGATTGTAGACATGGGGAGGGCAAAGGATTTAAATAAGGGTAAAGAGACTTACCAGAAAGTGCTTCATGTGGGATTGGGGACACTGGCAGGTCTAAGAGACTAGGATGACTGGTAGCAAGTGAATTCAAGGGAGCTTTGTGGTTTTGGATTGTTCTCAGGGGGTAGGTTTCTTTAGAATTCAAATGAGAGATTGGTGCTGGATTGAGGTCTATTTCTTTTAGTTAGCTTTCTCTGTGTCTCTACTGGTGAAGAGATTTCCTCCAGTTACCATACCTAATTGGACAAGAGGGTATTAAATTTTCCACATCAATTAGTAAATTCTAAACACAGGTACACAGATTTGCATTTATTTTCATTCAGTTTTATAAAATTGATACATCATATGGTGAAAATAGGTTTGGTAACAAGTAAATGCTTGGTACATGTTTGGTTACACAGAGGAGGTAAGTCAGGGTACAGCTAAGGAAATTATGCAGGTGTTAGGCTGCATACCATCTCCCAGCATGCATGTGTAGTATACTCCATAAGAGACTACACAAAACAGTCTTATGGCCATACCTCTTTAACCAACATGAATTTTTATCAACTTTAGTACAGCATGAGTGAGAGTATAGGAGGGAGAGTTCAGTTTATCTATTGAACCCATTCACTGTAATTAATAATAAGTTCCTAATGGCACCCATTAAATGCAATGGAAGGAATGACCAGCAGGTAATCAACTGATCTATGATGTGGCTGTTTGCAACTACAAAAGGACTTCTACAAAATGTGTAAGTACTCATGACAGATTCTAAGTTCAATTGCAGACTACATGTTTGCTTCTGATATAACTTAAGTGTTCACCAATGCTTACAATCATGAGGTAATTCATGTGTATGTACAAAGGCCTCAACCTTCCTTGTAAGGGGGGTGGCTGAGTCAAAGCAGATGCCCATACCAAAAAAGCCACTTTTTCCACCCCTCCCATCTCAGCACTTGGGTCACATATGCCATGAGCAACATTCCCTCTAAGCTGTGCATATG
>NC_134806.1:8226279-8316279 GCF_046742065.1 Oratosquilla oratoria | reverse complement strand
TATATATATATATATACATATTCACACACACACATATATATATGTATATATACATGTGTATTTACCTAGTTGTACCTAGTTGTATTTTACGGGAAGGGGAGCTATGCTCGTGGGGTCCCGTCTTCATATCTCATTTTATCTAAACTATTTTTAAATTCATGTATTGTTTTTGCACACACCACTTTCTCATCTAACTTGTTCCAACTGTCTATTACTCTGTGAGGAAAGCTGTTCTTTTTCAAATCTCTTCTATAGCTGTCTTTTTTTATTTTCTTTCCGTGTCCTCTTGTATTTCTGTCATCCCATTTTATCAGATTCTCTCTATCAGTAATTTCTATGCCTTTCATGATTCTGTAAATAGCTATCAAATCTCCTCTCTCTCTTCTTTGCTCTAGTGTCTGTAGTTTAAGTTTTTGTAGTCTCTCTTCATATGATAGTTTTGAGAGTGTTGGTGCCAGTTTTGTGATTGCTCTTTGTATTCTTTCAAGTTTTTTTATACATTTTTTTGTACTTGGTGACCATATCGTTGCTGCATATTCCAATCTTGGTCTTATCAGGGTGATTAGGATTTTCCTCACCATTTCTTCATCCAGGTATGTAAATGCCACTTTGATTGTTCTTATTAAATTATAAGTTTCTCCAAAAATCTTATTTATATGTTTCTCAGGTGACATATTATTCATAACAATGACTCCCAGGTCCTTCTCATTTTCTACTTTTTTTATTCCTTCTTCTCCCAAGTTATATGATCCTGTTATTCTGTTTTTGCTTTTTCCAAATTCCATTATACTACACTTTTTTGTATTGAACTCCATCTCCCACTTCCTACTCCATTCTTGTACTTTATTTAGATCTCTCTGTAGTGATTCACAATCTTCTTCAGTTTTCACTCTTTTCAGTAGTTTTGCATCATCTGCAAAGAAGCTCATATAGCTTTCAATTCCTTCATTAATATATATAGCAAACATTATTGGGGCCAGAACTGTTCCCTGCGGGACACCGCTTATTACTTCATTCCATTTTGAGTGCTGATCTCTTATCACTACTCTCATTTTTCTTTCTTGCAAAAAGTCTTCCATCCAATTTAGCAATTTACCTTGTATTCCTCCTTCATATTCTAATTTCTTAAGCAACTTCTTATGTGGTACTTTGTCAAAAGCTTTTTTTAGGTCTAGAAATGCACAATCAGCCCATCCATCTCTTTCTTGTATTATATCTATTAGCCTTGAATAGAAACATATTAAATTGGTGACGCATGATCGTCCTTGTCTGAATCCAAATTGCCTTGGATTTAGTACGTTGTTTTTTTCCAAGTATTTTACCCATCTACTTTTGATAATTCTTTCACAAATTTTTGCTATTGTACTTGTTAGAGAGACTGGTCTATAGTTGGTAGGTTCTTCTTTATTTCCTCCTTTATATATAGGTATTATATTTGCTTTTTTCCAATCTTCTGGAACTTTTCCTTCTTTTAAGGAACTGCTTATTATGCTATGTATTTTGTCTGCCAGTTCATTCCTGCATTCTTTCAGAATCCAGTTTGCTATTTCATCTGGCCCATGCGATTTTCTGACATCAAAATTACCCAAGTGTGTCAATATTTCATTCTTTGTTACTTCTATTTCTTCCATAGGGGGGACTTTTTCTTTCCACTCAATCTCTTCAGGTTGTATATTTTCCCTTGTAAACACTGATTTAAAATGTTTGTTCATAATTTCTGCCATTTCCATTTCCTCATTGTATTCAACTCCTCCTTGTCTTAATTTCTCCAAGTCTTGTTTGTTTTTCAGTTTATTGTTTACAAATCTGTAGAATAGTTTTGGTTGATCTTTACACTTTTCTATAACATCTTTTTCATATTTTCTTTTTTCCTCTCTGCACTTTTGTACATATTCATTTCTATAACCAGTATATATTTTCCATTTTTCAGGTCTTCTGTCTTTTTTCCATCTGGTCCAGGCTTTGTCTCTTTTGTCTTTTAACTCCCTACAACTTTTGTTGTACCAGCATTTTACATATTCTTTTTCTTGTTTTTGTCTTGGGACATACTTTTCCACTCCTTTTTTGTAAATTTTTGTCAAAATATTCCATTTCTCTTCCACTGATGTTTCTTCTTTGTATATTTCTTCCCAGTTTTCTTGTTGGAAGAATTCTCTTATTTTTATCAAAGTTTGTTTTTTCATACATCATTCTTCCTTTTCTATATTGTTCATTTCTTTTCATATATTTTTCTTCATTAAGTTCCAGTTCAATCAATATGTGGTCACTTTTACCTATTGGTGTTTTATATTCAATCTTGTCCACTATTCTAGGTTCAGATGTAATTATTAAGTCTAGCCTCGATGGTTCTTCTTCATTTCTATACCTAGTGTTCTCTTGTATCCATTGTGTCATTGAATGGTCAGTAATCATCTCGAGTAGAGCATTTCCCCATGAGTCATCACCACTCTTTACTGTCATTTCTTCCCAGCAGATTTCTTTGCAATTAAAGTCGCCCATCATAACTATTCTTCCTCCGTCTTCCATTATTTTAGTTAATGCTATCTTTGTGTCCTCTAACATACTTTTATATTCACTCTCCTCCCATGAGGCTGTTTTCGGAGGCACATAATTGATCACAAATTTTCTGCTCTTCTTATCTCTGTCTTCCACTTCTATCATAATCATCTCTACTGTATTCTTTCCATATATGACACCTTTCACGTTTATATCCTTCTTAGTCAGGAACATAACTCCACCCCCTTGCTTTTTCTCTCTGTTTCTAATCCAATAATTGTATGCATCATGTCCTACACTGTTGGGTGGTAGTGGGCCTTTTAATTTTGTTTCTACAATTCCCATTATGTCCGGTTCTTTTTCTTTCAAATAATCATTCAGCTCATTCAATCCTGTTATTAATCCATCTATATTTGTGTAAGACACTCTTAGTTTTCTGCCACTTCCATTGTGTTCTCTGTTTCCCTTATGTTTTTCTTTTGTATGTCGAACTTCCTTAGTTTCATGTTCACTACTCTCCAATAGAATCTCTCTTTCTCTGACTCCGTTCTGTTCTCGTTTTTTGCCTTAGCTTCCAGTCTTTTCTGCTTTTCTTCCTCTCTTTCCTCTTTATTCATTTCTCTTTTTATCCATATCTTTTTGTATTGTTCACTTGTTGCTAGTTTCCCTGTTTTGGATAAGATATTCTCTGCCGTTGTTTGTGACTTGAATTTAATCTTAATTGGTCTGGTCTTGTCTGTGCTATACTTTCCGAGTCTAAATTTCTCTTCGATTTGTTTTATAATTTCTGGTTCATCTTCCTGAACTGATTCTAGTAATTGGCTTACTTTTTCATTTTCCTCTTTGATTCTTGTGGTTCTATCTGTGTTGTGTTTCTCTTCCATTCCTAATATAATTATACATTTCTTCTTGTCTGCTAAATCCCTTACTATATTCTCCTTTTGTCTCATCACTTTAATAACTGAGTCTTCAGTATGTTCTTTCAATTGCTGTTTGACTATGTCAGTGAATGAAACCTTATTTCCTTCTTGGGTTTTCTTCCAATTTTTACTTTCTTTAGCTATCGTTTCTCTGTTTTCTTTACTATTCTTCTTCAATTCCTCATTCTCCACCTTTACCTCTCTTAACTGTCTTTTTAGGTCTTCTATTTCATCAGTTAAGTTTTTATTCGCCTTTTCCAGTTCTTCCAATCTTTCAACCCTTTGTAAAATGGTGTTCATATGACCTAACCTACTCTCCAAGTCTTGTCAGTCGGGGGGGGTTTGTGTCCCCCCCACTCTCTTTAAATCCCTTGAAAATATTCTCATCACTTTCTACTGTATTGTTCCTATCTATACTTCTAATCTTTACATTCTTATTAGACATTCCGTCATCCTCCAGCTCGTCTTGTGGTCGTTTGTTTACTTTACGGCGGTCTGTTTGGACCAAGTCCTCTACTTCCTCATTACCTTCCATTTTCCCAGCAATCCCTCCCCTTCTCCTCTTTCCTTACTTTCCCACTACCCCACGAGCAATTTCCCCCCACCCTGTAAATACAAAAAGGCACTTCTCTTTGCGTTGGGATCCACAATCTGCACTTTTCTTCAGAACGTTCTTCAAGCCGTCCGTTCGTTGAAAGTGTGTGTGTGTGTGTGTGTGTGTGTGTGTGTGTGTGTGTATTTACCTACCTAGTTGTATTTACCTAGTTGTATCTTATGAGAAGGGGAGCTATGCTCATGGTGTGTCTTTACATCTCACAGTGTCTAGTTTGTTCTTAAATTTGTGTATCGTTTTTGCACACACTATTGTTTTATCCAGTTTGATATCCACTACTCTGTGTGGAAAACTGTTTTCTTAGGTCTCTTCTATAACTATCCTTTTTGAGTTTCTTTTCATGTCCCTTAATATTTCTCTTATCCCAATTTAGTAAATCTTCTCTATCAAGGACTTCTGTGCCTTTTATGATTCTGCAAATGTATTACCTAGTTGTATTTACCTAATTGTATTTTATGGGAAGGGGAGCTACTCTCATGGTGTCCCGCCTTTGTATCTCGCAGTGTCTAGTTTGCTCTTAAATTCATGAATGGTTTTTGCATACACTATTTTTTCGTCCAGTTTATTCCAACTCTATTGGGAAAACTGTTTTTCTTCAGATCTCTTCTATAACTTTGTTTTTTTTTTACTTTCTTTCCATGTCCTCTTCAGTTTAACAAGTCCTCTATATCGAGTATTTCTGTGCACTTCATGATTCTGTAATGGTCAGTAGGTTGCCTCTCTCTTCTTTGCTCCAGAGTTGGTAACTCCAGTTTAGCCAATCTCTCCTCATATGATAAGTTTGCAAGTGCAGGGGCCATTTTTGTGGCTGCTCTCTGGATTCTTTCTATTTTCTTTATATTCTTTTTGGTACTGGGTGACCACAATGTCACCACATATTCTAGTCTAGGCCTTATCAGTGTGACTAATATTTCTTTAATCATTTCTTCATCCAAATATGTAAATGCCACTTTTACTGATCTTAGCAAGTTACAGGATTCTCCGGCAATTTTGTTTATCTGTTTGTCATAGGACAAGTCGTTTGAGATAATTACACTCAAACATTTTTTCAGATCCCACTTTCTTTACCTCCTTAGTTTCAATTTTAATTGTCCTGATATTCTATTTTTACTTTTTCCAAACTCCATTATGCTACACTTCGTAATGTTGAAGTCCATTTCCCATTCCTGACTCCAGTTCCATACCTTATTCAGGTCTTCCTGTAGTGATTCACAATCCGTTTCAGTTTTTACTTTCCTTAACAATTTAGCATCATCTGCAAAGAAGCTCATGTAACATTACACATCAACATCCATGTCATTCACATAAATAACAAACATTATTGAAGCCAGTATAGATCCTTGCAGAACTTCACTGATCACCTCTTTCCAACCTGAATATTTTTCTCTGAGTACTACTCTCATCTTTCTACCAATCAGGAAGTCCTCCATCCATTTTAGTAGGTTCCCTTGTATCCCTCCTATATGTTCCAGTTTTTTTAATAATTTTTTGTGTGGTACCTTGTTGAAGGTTTTTTTGCAAGCCCAGGAAGGCACAATCAGCCCACCCATTCCTTTCCTGCACTATGTCTATTAGTCTTGAGTAAAAACATATTACAAGTAAGTTTGTGGTACATAATCTTCCTTGTCTGAACCCAAATTGTCTTGGGTTTATTACATTATTTTCTTCCAGGTGTTTTACCCATCTGTTCTTGATCATTTTCTCACAAATTTTGGCTATAGTGCTTGTTAGTGAGACTGATCTATAGTTAGTTGGTTCTTCCTTGTTTCCTTCTTTATATATTGGTACAATGTTAGCATTTTTCCAGTCTTTTGGTATTTTTCCTTCTTTAAGTGAGCAACTTATTATGTTATGTATTTTGTCCATTAGTTCTTCTTTGCATTCTTTTAGAATCCAATTTGTGTGTGTATTTACCTAGTTGTACCTAGTTGTTTTATACAGGGAGGGGAGCAACACTTGTAATGACCTGTCTTTGTATCTCACAATATTCAGTTTTCTTAAATTCTTGCATGGTGTTTGCACACACTATTGTTTCATCCAGTTCATTCCAGACATCCACCACTATGTATGGATTTTTTTTTTTTTTTTTCAGGTGTCTTCTATAACTATCCTTTTTGAGTTTCTTTTCATGTCCTCTTGGTTTTCTTTTATCCCACTTTAATAAGCCTTCTCTGTCAAGAACTTCCATGCCTTTCATGATTCTGTAAATGACCAATTGATCACCTCTTTCTCTTCTTTGTTCCACAGTTGGTATTTCCAGCTTAGACAATCTTTGCTCATAAGTCAACTTTGGAAAGTGTTGGGGCCATCTTTGTCGTTGCTCTTTGAATTCTATTTTCCTTATCTTCTTTTTTGTACTGGGTGTCCATAGTGTCACAGCATACTCCAATCTTGGTCTTATCAGTGTGATTAGTATTTTTTTACCATTTCCTCATCCAAGTAATTAAAAACCAATTTTATTGATATCAGTAAATTGTAGGATTCTCAAAACTATTTTATCTATATGTTTGTCTGGGGACATGTCTTATGTGATAATTACTCCTAGGTCCTTTTTGAAACTTTCTTTACTTCCTTTGCACTGATTTTATATGGTCCTGATATTTTTATTTCACTTTTTCAAAATTCCATTATACATTTCTTAATGTTGAAATTCTCTTCCCATTTTTTACTCCATTCCCAGACCTTGTCCAGGTCTCTCTGTTGCAATTCACAGTCTTTTTCTGTACTTACTTTTTTCTATCTTTTCCAAGCTTCATTTTTTTTTTTTTTTTTTTGCCTCACTACACCTGTTAAATCAGCACTTAATACATACCTTATCCTATTTTTGTCTTGGTACATATTTATCCACCCCTTCAATATAGATTTCCTTCAGAATCTTCCATTTTTCTCCCACTTGTGTCTCTTCATTGTAGAATTTTCCCCAACTTTTTGAAAAAAAATTCTTAAGTTCTCTATATATGTATTTCCTCCTTTAGTTCTAGCTCAAGTAAAATGTGGTCACTCTTCCCAATTGGTGTCTTGTATTCAATTTTATCCACAATTTCAGGTTTTGACATAAAGAATAAATCTAGTCTCAATGGTTCTTCATTATTTCTATATCTGGGGTTTTCCTCTACCTACTGTGTCACTGTATATTCCAGTCATGTCAAGTAATACATTTCCCCATAATTCCTCTCCACCTTTCACTGTCATCTCCTCCCAACAAATTTCTTTGCGGTTAAAATCTCCCATAAGTACCACATTTCCTCCATCTTTCAGCACCCTATTTAATGAAATCTTCAAACATTTTAGAGTAATCTCTCCCTCTCCAAGAACCCATTTTTGGGAGCACATAAATCACCACTCTCTTTTTCATGTCATTATCTTCTACTCTTATCCTGACCATTTCCACACTGTTCCCTCCATTTGTAACCTCCATCCTGTTTTTCTTATTTTTAAGCCAGTGATTATATAATCCATTTCCAACACTGTCTGATGATAGTAGACCCCTTAATTTTGTCTCTACAATTGCCATTACATTTGGTTTTGCTTCTGACAAGTAATCATGAAGCTCATTTATTCCTGAAATTAATCCATTTGTATTAGTATAAGCCACTCTTAATTTTCTGCACTCTCCATCTTGTTCTTTGTTTCATTTCCTTTTCTTAACATACCATTTTCTCAGTTCATGTCTAACACTCTCCAACAGAATTTCTTTTTCTCAGTCTCCATTCTTTTCTTCTTTTTTCTTTTAGCTTCACTTCATAATGTCTTCTCTCTTTCTCTTTTCTCAAAATTTATATCTCTTTTTATCCATGCATCTTTATGGTGCTTAGTATTTATTAAATTTCCTGTTCTTGATAGTATCTCTTCCACTGCCCTTTGTGACCTTAATTTGATATTTAGGGATCAATTTCCTACATATTTTCCTATTCTATGCACTTCCTCTATTTCCTTTTCTAATTCTTACTCTTTATCCTGTACCACTTTCAAAACATCTCTTGCTAATTCTTTCTCATATTTGTTTCTCATGAACCTGTTTTGTTTTTTTTTTTCAATAGCTATTTCTCTCCTGGAAGAGAGCTCAGAGTTCATATATGACCAATCTATGGATAATGCTGTGACCTTACACACACACACACACACACACACCCAGCTCCCCACCCATGACAGTTGGAGTAACGACTCTCAGCACAGTGATACTGAAATTATTTCAGCCCTGGACAAGATTTGAACTTATGTGCATGTGTGTAAAAGTAGTACATTTCTTTAATTTCCTATGCCATACAGAGAAAACAATACAGTCAATTGCTATAGAGAGGCTGCTTCTCCATTCCAACATGCTAAATACATGGCTACTTTTTTCCACCAATTCCTCTGTAGACACAAGTAAGTCACTAGAATGTCTCTCAATCATCATGTAACCACCAAGTAACTCCAGTATCTTTGCATCTTTATATTTCTCAAATATAGGTAGAGTGGAGGTAGAATGTAGACTGAGAGAACCAAGTAAATGCCTTGGAGGATTAAAAAGTGGGAATCGGTGGGTGGGAGTTGATTTATGTCTTTGACTTTGGCTACTTCCCTTGTAAGGGGGAAAAAGCCCTTGGTGTGTGTATGTATGTATATATATATATATATATATATATATATATATATATATAAATATATATATATATATATATATATATATATATATATATATATATATATATATATATATATATATATATATATATATATATATATATAAAAATATATATATATATATATATATATATATATATATACAAATATATATATATATATATATATATATATATATATATATATACAGATATATATATATATTATATATATATACATATATATATATATATATATATATATATATATATATACATATATATATATATATATACATATATATATATATATATATATATATTTTTTTTTTTTTTTTTTTTCCAAATATCTGGACTGTTGCACAAATGTGCCTAAAATGTCTTGAAATAATCACTAGACAAAGTTGATGAATTGTCTAGTCACTTGACAATCAAGAGACAACACAGATTAAACCAATCTATCTCCCAAGCATCTCTGGAATGTTGCACAATTTTATCTGGGTTATGTTGCAACTGTATCTTGACTTTGTACCGCATAAAAGATACTGATTGCATAAGTTTTATGCAGTCACTATTTCAGGGAGTGTGACATCCCTTTTGACCAGTTAAACAGCATTCTTGAGTGATTAGACAAATCTCAACACAAAAAAAAAAGAATGCTGACCATTTTTACTTTCTAATATCCCTCTGTTCTGCAATCCTCCTTATATCTCTCCTTACCTACTTCTATGACTATTTCTTTGTGTAATAGTCCCCACAATTGAAGTACACCCACTCCTCGTTTAACGACCTACTCGGAGTAACGACGGGCTTTATGACAGACCAATATTCGTTTAACGTAAATCTCCCGAAGTTACGACGTCGTGTACGATAATTAAGTTGGCTGAGGCAAATTTGTATGATGTTATAAATGAACTTGTACGGTGGATATTAGCTGTGAGGTAAAGTGTTCTGAAGCTTAGGTCTACATTACCATCCTGCAAGCTGCAAAAACTACCTGGGGTACAGTATATACCGGTATTGGTAAATTTTTTGTTTCGACCATGGCCGCAATATAGCAATAGAAAATTAATTATTAATTTTGTAAATTATAATGTATCAACGTAATATGCAATTTTGTGAGCGGAAATAAAAAAAAAGTGCTAAAACAAATTTCGTAAGTAACGAAGTCATGTCGGACGAATGGTACACCATGTTTGTTATGATAGATGCCGATGTCGAAGAAATGAAAGGATAATAAATTCGTCTAACCTAAACTAAACTAACCTAACCTGTGTTTGATAAATCATTACCTGCAAATTAAATGTCATCCGGCTCGTCCTCGTTGTCGTCGTCGTGAGAGACGTTGGCAGACGACAAGATGGCGTCCCGAGCCTATGCTACCGACTTCGTTCATTAGCATATTTTCTTGTAGCATGGCATTTTTTACTTTCATTTCCGCCCACAAAATTGCATATTACGTTGATACATTTTAATTTACAAAATTAATAATTAATTTTCTATTGCTATATTGCGCCCATGGTCGAAACAAAAAAAATACCCCGGTATTCAATATGGAATGTCAGCATACGCGGATTTGGTCATATACGGTAATTTCAGGAACCTAACCACCGTAAATAAACAGTAAATAAAGCTTTAATGTACTGTATAAAAGAGGGAAAATACACGAAAATAAAGATACATGTATTGCTGGACATTGTACATACAGTACATGTACGTATATGTATACACTTTCGCTTAACGACCAATTCGGTTAACGACGGCGCGCTGGTCCCAATTGTTGTCGTTAAACGAGGAGTGGTTGTACTGCTTATTGCTGATGAAAAACTAAATATCCTTGACTTCGTATCTTCATGTGTATGAGGCCTTAAAGTCTTCCTAGTCTTCACAGCATAAAATTCATCCCATCACTCTAGAGTCACCCCTGAATTGAAGTAATGTGTTATATGACTTAACAAAATCTATTAAACAATCCACTGGGTTGACAGGATAAACTAAAATATAAACCCCATATTCTCTGCCAAATAAAATCTTACATATACCAATGAGCAAAATTTACAGTCTACCATCATGTTGATAGAATTGATATTAATCCCATATTTTGGTATACCAAATTAAAAACCCCAATGAAGAAAATCCATTAAAGTTATGATTGCCTGGCTGAGTAGGTATTTCAACTCTCCTCAGACAGCATAACATAAAATGAAAAGTACTGGCCATATTCTGAACCACCCTTATTTGGCAAATATCTTTACTTTTCTGACAGTGACATGGTGGGCCACAGCAACCTTACAGACATTTTAAATGCCATCTGCTGTACAAAAAAGCTGCATGGAACCTTTGTAAATCACAATCAAGAAAACATGGGAGAAAACAGCAGTCAGACAAAATATACAAACACAAGTAAATATTATATACTCTGTATCAAGTAGATTTCATGTGAATGATATGTTTATAACCCAGCTCATGTATAGTACTTATTTTCTTTAGAAAAATTCAACAAGTCCAAAATACAATATGTAACATTTATTCAATATTTGAACACTACTTGATGAATTTTTCTACTGGACGACTTAAACTTATTGCAAACAGATACAAAAAGATATTATACATACAATGAAAAAAAAAAAATAATGATATTAGTAATGATCATAAGTAACTTTTTCCTCCAGAAAGTGACTTAACTTACTATGATTTGCTAATAGATTATAGTTATAATCAACAACCTGATTTTTTATAGTGTACTACACTTTCAATGAATCTCATTGTATACCAATGCACAATTTCATATACAGCATGTCTTTTAGGTTAATTCACTGGTAAAATACCTATCATCAACTCTTGAAACACTGAATTAAGCTCGGGGCATTGTTGGTTTGGTTGATTTGTTATACAATTATTTCAATCTTTTCCTAGAAGCAAGTGAGCATTTGTCTCTTTATGCAAATTATGATATCCTGAGCTCACATCTGTACAAGAATACTACTAGAAGAAAATTCCCCCTCCCCAAAAAAGTATACAAAGATATTTTTCTAAAACAATACCATGACTCAGAAACTAATGACACAACTAAACTATCTGCTGCATCTCTATTCAAAACTACCATATTATTCTTTGTGGTTCTGAGCTGTCTTCCCAATAGAAAGTTTTGCTTGCAAATATGTACAGGGTTATGGCATTGATAAGTAGAAAATACACAGTTTCTGTCCATAGCTGCAGCCAGCTATTATAAACAACCTGTAGGCGACACAACAAGAAGGGCACAATGAAGTAGCGGAACTCAAGCAGAGTTTGAAGACCAACACAGGCAGACAGGCACACAATGAACATGGTCTTGAAGGCAAAGCTCTTGTGCTGAATGAAGGCTTTTATCATAAAGGCCCCAAACATATAGACAGGAACCATGATATACTTGAACACTGGGTATGCTGCATAGAATCTGTTCCACAGGTAAAAAGTGTAGTGACGGTTGTCAGCCAATAGGTAAGGATGAGCAAGAGTGTTTGTATGGACTACCACCAGCATTGCCACACCCACTAATAATGTATTGGCTAAGTTCCGTCGACACAATCTAATGAAGGGTTTTATATGATATGGTGCATAGGGTAAGGAAAACACAAGGAAGAATAGACAGAAGTAGAAAAGCTGGGGAATGTGGATAGTAGGAGTGTGGGCTGTATGATCTCCAACAACAATAGCACCATTCCAGGCCACAAAACCTACAAAACCAATAACAACCAATACATATCCAGAACAGTCAATAAGTGAATCAGCTACAATTTCTGCTAAGCGGTATGGTTTGGACACATGTTTCTTCAATTTCTTGGCCATTGTCTGAAAAAAAGTAAAAATGACTGCTAAGAAATTATCATCAGATTTTATTTACATTTATGTAGATAATAACTTCATAATGATAAGTATTGAAGAGCATACTTCATCATTCATATACATATACTAAACAAAAAAAAATCCTTTTAAATGGGGGTGGCCATATTAAAGCATACTCTATACCCATCCCACACCCATTAAAAACACATTAATACAACCAAAAGAGGCTTCTTCTTATCTGCTCTGTATTTTCTTGGGTAGGGGGTGGGCTCATCATACAATGAAGTGGTAGGGGTAAACCAGCTTCAGCTGTCAGGCTTTGCTGTGGAAGTGTTGTGTCTTGTTCAATTACCTCTGACCCAAGCAGTGAGCAATGGACAAGGATGACCTTTCTTCCATGTGGAACTAAGATGGGAAGGGTTAATGTACAGGATTTTTGGATGGGTGTGGGATGGGTGACTGCTCTGACTTGGCCAGTCCTCTTACAAGAGGGTATAGGTTGCATGTACCAAAAGTTCTCTCCCTCTTATAAGAAGAGTGGTCAACTCAAAGTAAACATCCACACCAGAAACAAATAAATACCCATAAAACAATCCCTCTTATCTCAGTACCTTAAGGATATTGTTTAGGTCAACAGTAGCACAGGAAAGTACAGCTTTTCCACACCAAGGCCCAATAGTTGAAGCTGATTTACCTCAACTACTCCAACATTATTGAGGGAATGGAGAGGGGGAACTGCCAATTAAGAAAGCACCCTTGCTGTGGATGTACTGTGTCTTGCTACATTGCTTCTGCCCCAGGGCAGTGGGTGGAATACAAGGATGACCCTTCATCCATGAGGAGTTGAGATGAGAGGGAGGAAAGGGTGGTGGAGGGGAGTGGAATGGGAGGGAGTAGGGATGTGCCTTTGACTTAGCTACCTCCCTTATAATGGGGGAAAAGCTCTTGGTATATAGATAGCTCCAACATACAGTGACACCTCCCCCTACCCTTTCTCATCCCCTATCTATGACAACCCTGGCCCATGTCTATTTGAAGTATACATTTCTCTTCAAACACCTTGTTGTTGTTTTCAGGATGAGAGGGCTATGTAATTGAGTGACCGGTATGGTGTAAAATCCAGTTTTGGAAAAGTATAATATAGCATGAATTGGAGGAAAGAAAACAAAATAATAAAGGAACCAGAGAAGAGAGGATTGGATAGGAGTAGAGTGGAATTACCACTGGGTGTGATACCGAAGAGGACGTGTCTAAGCAACACCCCAAAGTCTACTCAAAGGAGGGAAACCAATGTTTTTTTGGGTTTTCAACAAGAAAGGGGAGCAATAGGAAAAGTTATGGATACAGAAAGAGAAACTAGGTTTAGCAGTGTACTAAGATATCAATGACTTCATGGAGGAATCAATAGACCTAATAGATTATAGAGCCTTGCACAAAGAAGTGAAAAATTTATGTAAAACTAACGAGGAAATAATCAGAGAGTTGAATGACCTAAAAAGTTAAAGTATGATTAAAAGTGAAAACAAAAGAAAAATGAGGCTATAACCAAAAATGAAGAACTGAAGAAAGAGGTCAAAGGGCAAATACAAGCAGTGACCAAAAAAGTGGGATAATCAATCAAAGAGATGGATCTCCTTAAAATAAAAAATCAGTGGAAACAGGAACGTGAAAATCAAAAAATCACTTTCAAAGCAATAGTACAACAGCAGGTAGAGGAAAATGCAAAACAGTAAAGTAATCAAAGAAAAGGAAAACTGAGTGAGAGACACAGTGGATAAAAAGAAATGCAGTGTGGTTAATGGTATCAAAGAAAAACACAATGTATACAAATACCAAAGAGAAAAAGAAGAGAAAGAAATTGCAAAGGAAATATTGAAAGAGGCTCAGGACGAAGGTCAAGAATTAGACAAAGAAATCAACGAGGTGCATAGAATGGGCACATACTCTAGAGAAAAACACTATAGGCCACTGAAAATCAAACTAAGGACTCAAATGATAGCTGAAGAGATACTATCAAAAGCAGCAAAACTAGCTAACAGTACATACATACATATACCAAAGGCTTTCTTCCCCCTTACACAGGAGGTAGCCAAAAAGAAAAAGGCATAGAAACCACCCCCACCCATTCCATCCCTACATATTTCACTCCCCTCCACCCTCTTCCCTCCCTCACATTTTGGCACCTCCTGGATGACGGGCAATCCCTGCACCTTGTCCACCGCCCTGGGTCAGAAGCAGAGTCTCAAGACAGCACATCCACAGCAAGGCTGTTTCATTAATTCAGCAATCCCCCCTCTCCGTCCCCTCATGCAGAAAAGAGAAGACGGGGAGAAATCCCTTTGGGCTGCATCATTTTATTTCTCATACATACTCCCTCACCCCCCATCCCCCCCACCCATTCCACCTCATGCATCACATCATCATCCATATACAACCATTCTCCATTCACCCCTATCTTCTGTCCTCTCCCATCCTTCCTCAACAGACATTCCTCTCTTTTGTAATGCCCATTTTACCCCATCCATCCATCTCATCCTAGGATACCCCCTCATATTCACTCCTTCAACCTTTGCCTTCCATACCCCTTTTACTAATCTTTCTTCACTCATTCTTTCCATGTGTCCAAACCATCCCAATACTCTTTCATCAACCCTATCTCCCAACTCCCTTTCCACCCCTGTTCCCCTCCTCACCTCCTCATTTCTCTATCTAGCTAGTAACCCCTATCATACTTCTCAGACATTTCATCTCAAACACATTCAAACTCCTTCTCTCTTCCTCTCTTTATGTTCCATGTTTCTGCCCCATACAGTGCTGTCGACACAATCACTCCTTCATATAACCTCCTCTTAGCATCCATTCCCAAATGTCTATTTCTCATTACACTTTTTAATCCACCAAGGCATTTACTTGCTTCTCTCAATCTACATTCTACCTCCACCCCCCACTCCTCCCTTTCCTGCCACATTCGCACCCAAGAATCTAAAAATATCCACTTCATACAGTCTCTCTCCCTTAACAGTCAGTTCCAGCCTGCTGCCACTCTCTCCCCTTGTACATCTCATCACCTTACTTTTGCCTACATTTATCTTTAGCTTCCTTCTTTCACACACCTTCTCAAACTCTGTCACTAACTTCCTCAATCCCTCCTCTGATCCTGCTACAAGCGCAGTGTCATCAGCAAACAACAGTGAAAATTACAAAAATGTCACGACAAAAAAGGAAATAAGCAATGAGGAAATAGAGGATGATAATGCACTAGGAAATGAAGCTAATGAAAAAAAAACAAGAGAAGAACGGAGACTGAAAAAACAAGTTTTTCTTTTTAGAATCCTGGATCTGTGGGTAAGAAAATGGTACATCAGAAAAAGGAAACATAAACCAAAATAAAAGAAGAAAAGAAAAAATTAAAAATAGCATACACAAACATGGATGGTATGATTTCTGGAACAAATGAACTAAATGACTATCTGTTAATAGAGAAACCAGACATAATGGGAATTGTGGAGAAAAAATTGAAAGGTACTATATCATCAAGTATGGTGGGACAAGGTCTATACAACCATTGGGTGAAAAATAGAACAGATAAACAGGGGGGAGTCGTCATGTTATTGACTAAAAAGGGTTTAAATGTGACAAAGATAACAGAAGGAAAAGATAATGTGGAAATGATTTATGATTAAAGTTGTAAATAGTAATATGAAAAGTAGAAAATACAAGATAAGAAGGAGGGAGGAGGGTGGAGGGGAATGGAATATATAGGAAATGGAATGGGTGGGAGTGGTTTCTATGCCTTTTTCTTTTTGACTACCCGCTCTCTGACTCTCGTGCCGTTCACACCCCTCAGCGCTCCCTACAAGAAAGTAATACAACATGGCACATATCAGAAACAGCAACAGCTCCAAGAAACTTTAAGATATGGTGGAGAGTCTTGTGAAAGCAAGAGAAGAGGACAAACAGTTCCAGTTGCAAGCAAGGAAAGAAGACCAGCAGTTCCTAAGCGAGCTAAAAGCGATAGTTAAACAACAAAGGCAGGAGATACAAGATCTCAAATCAACTGTAGTTAATCTCCAAGCTAGAGTGGAAGACCTAGAGCAGTACACGAGGAGAGAAGATATTATCATCAGTGGTTTAAAGATTGTGAAAACGTATTCGGAAGCTGTGAAAGGTGATTCCAACTATAGTGTGGATAACAGTGGACAGAACATTGTAGAAAATCAAGTGATCCATTCTCTAAGTAACAAGGGAATACAGATCAGAGACACAGAGATATCAGCTTG
The DNA here is from genome assembly GCF_046742065.1 of Oratosquilla oratoria. Classification (NCBI taxonomy): domain Eukaryota; kingdom Metazoa; phylum Arthropoda; class Malacostraca; order Stomatopoda; family Squillidae; genus Oratosquilla; species Oratosquilla oratoria. The sequence continues at coordinate 8,299,538 of NC_134806.1, read as the reverse complement.
CCATACACTGGGAAAAAGAAAACAGGACGGTACCCAAAATGTGATCGTGAGATTCGTATCAAGAAAGTCGAAGCTGAAGATGCTGAAAAACACCAAGAAATTGAAGGGGACGGGCATCTACGTGAATGAACACCTGACAAAACGAACCGGAGAGATTGCCAAAACACCACGCGACATGAGGAAACAAGGGAAGATCATCTTGACATGGACAAGAGACTGCAAGGTGTATATCAAGTGCAAGGATGAAAAAGTACATCAAGTAAGTAATCTTGAACAATTAGTTGAATTTCAATAGTTCACATTCCTTAACCCCTTCCATACGGTGCCGCATACATAGGCGTCATGAGGAGCAAGTTGTTGTTGTTGTTGTCGTTCCCTAGACTGTCTGTCCGAGCAGTCCCGTCTCCCCAAGGAAGGCCACAGCCAAAACTGGGTTTTCCCACAAATCCTTTATAGAGTGTATGTTGTGTTGTTTGCGTGCATGATTGTGTATAATGCAGTCTTCCATTATGTGTTGTATGGTATGGGGTGAAGTGTTACATCCTGGGCAGCTGTTCACAACACGGTCGTCCAGCCTCTTCAGGAGCTGCAGCGTCTACGTCGTGGGACCACCCCCCAACCCCAAGAGTTGGGGGCCAATCAGCAGCAACCACCCCTGGCCATCAGCTCTACGCAGATGGCACTGATCCCCAATGAGGAGCAAGTGGATATGCGAGGCTGCCATATCGGCGTCTTGATTATATTTATTGTAGTCGCCCCCTGCGTTTTGACATTCTCTATAAACTGCCCTTAATCACATTCTCTATGGTTTTCAAAATTCACGGGTGAAAGAGAGAACAATCGATATAAGCGGTGACTATATTTTATGATGCGAGTATTATTACGACACGTCGTACGGCTGGCATTGGCTGCTGCCCGCGAAATTTAAGGCCCGTACTGAAGAGGTTAATCTTCTAACACAAACATAACCATGAACACTACAACTAACACAAAAACTAAAACAAACGTAACAAAAAACTGTTCTTCATGCCATACCCTTGTCCCTACCAATCACCTCAAATGTACATTATGCAAACATTTACATCATTTCATGTGTGCAAATATACCCGTAAATACTGCCAAAAATAACCCCAATATTTTCAAAAACTGGTTCTGCACAGACTGCTCAAAAACATTTCCCTATCATGCCATCTCAAACACAGAAATTAATTTTTTGTTTTCCGCGCCAAATCTCGTATCAAAACACCCAGATGTATATACCGCCATTAATAAGTATAAAGAAATAGACAAAATATCAGAAAAGGAATTTTTGATATTTAATCACAATAATACCCAAATTGACCCCGAATTAAATTTCTACTCAAAACAAACAAAAGACAGCAATTACTATAGTGATACACAATTTGACACAGTATTTTGTGATATTGATGGTTTCACACTAATTCACATTAATGCAAGGAGCCTAAATGCTAATTATCAGAATTGACTGTTATCTCAAGTTACTCAATAAAAGCTTTGACGTTATAGTGATAAGCGAAACATGGATTGACCCAGGATGTCTAGACAAATAGCAAGGTTACCTTCAAGAAAAAAGTCAAGGGTTACTATATGTCTCAGCTATGAACAGAGAACAGCCTTGATTTTGTGTACTAGCTTAGTGAGGGATACCTTATTCCATGAGTAATACCATCCATATCTGCGTTCACTCATAACTGTTTCTGACCTCCCCTCCCCCCCTTTTTTCAGAAGTTTAGTTCAGCATAACAATGATTGATGTTTACAAATTGGTTTCCACCTTTGTTTTTGCCAGTCATAATATGGCATATGTCTCAGGTAGGTTCCGAGAACAGTTATGATCTGACCTCTTTCCTCATTCTCCTTGTTGTTTTACTCATTCGAGAACTGGTCCCCTGTACCCAACCTCTGGTGCTTCAGGTTATAATGTACTACTCATAGTAATTGCCCACTCCGTCCTGAGATTCAGGTAAAATGTTAGATTTAATTAATAGGTAACCCTAGCTGCAGTGTAGGATTCACTATAACTACATGTTGTTACAGATGTAGAATATTGTAGTATATCATTAATGGTCCTACTCTGATATAGTACTCACTCATACATGTTGATACAGATGTAGAAAAATGCAGTATATTATTAATGGTACTACTCCGATATAGTACTCACTCATACTGTTTTGTTACAGTTTAACATTATTTTGTTGTTCCTTTGCTTAATGCAATGTTCCTTTTGGATGCTCAAATATTTGGACTCAATGTTCCTATGTGTACAAACATTTCAGTAATATTAGCAAAACTATAACAATGTTTGTGTCATATGTGTACTGACTGGTATTACTCATGAGTGTCTCTGGTCCCCTCAACCCCCTATGTATGTTTGTCCATGTGACTTAATGTAGAAAAATTACCTGATGAGGACCACAATGGAAATAAGCATTCATGCTTTTTGTGTTATCCTCGGCAATTTACATTTATTATTTCGAACTATGTGTTCTTGTCATTATTTGCACTTCATGTACATTGATTTATAGCCAAATAAAGTCTATCTATCTATCTAAACTTCCTACAAGACTATACTCCCTACAGTGTTTATAGACAGATCCGAAAAGGCGGCGGAGTCTCTATCTTCATAAAAAAAAATCAATTTCATGCAAACTAATAAATCAATCCACTAATTCACATGAAAACCTATTTGATTGCGTAGCTGTTGAGATTTTCAGTAAAACAAAAAAAAATACCGTCATAACAAGTATTTACAGAAAGCCAGGCACAAACATCAATGAGTTCACAAATATGCTTGAAGAAATCATAACTCCATTTAGAAATAAAAACCTATATCTCTGTGGTGACTTCAACATAGATTTACTTAAGTATGAGACTCACGAACAAACAAGACACTTTACAGATATGATTTTCTCTTTAGGTATATATCCTTTGATAAATAAACCAACCCGAATAACAAATACAAGTGAAACAATGATAGATAACATTTTCACCAATATTGTAAACTCCGAGATTCATAGTGGTATCTTAATAAGTGATATAAGTGACCATCTACCGGTATTCACTATCAATCCAAAAGAAATGCACTGCATAACAAAACCCAGAATTGTACTAAAACGTAAAAGACGAAAAAAGTATTGCAAAATTAAATCAATACTTAAAAGAAGAAAATTGGGATCAGGTTTACGAGTCAGAAAATGCCAATCTATCATATAACGAATTTGTAAGCATTATCATGAGTTATGTAAACGAATGCTGCCCAGAGAGAGAAGTAGAAATAAAACCATGTAACGTAAACTCAAAACCATGGTTTACAAACGGTCTTAAGAACGCGTGTCGAAAGAAAAACCAACTTTACAAGAAATCTATCAAAAGCAAGTCCTTGACAGACGAAAACAAATACAAAGTGTACAAAAACAAACTTACAACAATTTTATGCAACTGCGAAAAAAAATACTATGACACACTGCTTGAAAATTATAAAGGTAATATAAAAAAGACATGGGAAGTAATAAACAACTTAACTAGGCCCAAAAATAATAACACCGATGAATTCATAGACATTATTAAAAACGGAAAAACTAAAAAAGAAGTGGCAAACGAATTTAATGAATTTTTCTCCCGTATAGGACCTAACCTCGCGAAACAAATAAAGACAACACATCAAACTTATGAGACCTTTTTGAAACACCGAATAAATAACACTATGTTTTTAAAACCCGTCACGGAAAACGAACTTATGAACACAGTAAAATCAATGCAGAACAAGAAATCACTCGATTGCACAGGAATCAATATGAACCTCGTAAAACAAATTATGCCTATCATCAAAAATCATTTTCTGACAATATGCAATAAATCATTTGAACAAGGAATATTTCCAGATGCAATGAAAATAGCAAAAGTAATACTGATATTCAAATTAGCCGACAAATCAAGTTATAATAACTATAGACCAATTTCACTAATACCACAGTTTTCCAAAATTCTTGAGAAGTTATTCACAATTCACCTTCACTCATTTCTAAAAAAAATGACGTCATTTACCATAGTCAATATGGATTTCAACAAAATCTTTCAATGTCAACAGCAGTAATGGAATTAATTGAAGAGATAACTAACAATATAGAACAAAAGAAAAAGACAGCCAGCATATGTATTGATCTAAAAAAGGCATTTGACACAGTAAATCATGAAATCCTAATTCGAAAGCCTGAATACTATGGTTAAAAAGTTATCTAAAAAACAGGAAACAATATGTAGCCATTGAGGAAGAAAGCTCACATATTCTACCAGCTACATGCGGAGTACCTCAAGGTTCAGTTCTAGGACCCAAACTATTCTTACTATACATTAATGACATTACATTATGAAATTTATACTGTTCGCCGACGATACCACCATTCTATGCTCGATATAAATTCCGACAAACTGATCAAGACAATTAATGAAGGATTAGCTATCCAACTGGTTTTCAGCCAATAAACTATCCTTAAACGTATCAAAAACTAACTACCTGCTTTTCTACAAAAATAATGAAAGCACTAAGCCGATCAAAATACACAACGGAATTATTGAAAAAGCGTCCGTCGGTAAATTCCCAGGCGTGTATTTAGACGATCAACTTAATTGGAAACATCATATAAATCACGTGATAAATAAGATGTCCAAAACTTTAGGAATAATGCATAAAATGAGAAATATCCTCAATGAAAATACTCTATTTACCATTTACAACAAAGGATCACAAAGGCGGAGCATGCTGACAGGAGACCTTTTGGTCCATATCTAGGTCGGATGCGGAAAAAAAATCATAATAATAATAAAATAAATAAAAACTATAATAATTGTTGAGATTTAAACTTAAGGATATAATTTTTCTATATATTTTTGTATAATATTCTGTAACTTGGGTAATATGAGAATTCATATTACTATATTTTTTGTACAATTGGAATCCATAAAATGAGGTTTGAATACAAATATTATTTTGTTTATTATGTATTGTACTGCGCATGGCATTTCTCTTTTGTTGACACAACTGCCCTCTAGCGGTTGTTTATATAATTTTTGTTGTTATAAAAATTGAAACCGAGAATACACAGAAGTGGCACATGGTGTATTTCTTTTACCCCACAGTACCTCCTATATTAACTACCATCATGAGTGCAGCACAATCAACAGGTTATGGGCCCAGTTCACGCCCAATATTCGATGGTAATGAGGAGAAGTACGAGCTGTGGGAAGTTAAATTCCAGGGATACTTAAGAATAAACAAACTCCACACCGTCCTCACAGACAGCACGCTGGACGAAGAAAAGAATGCTAGAATATTTGCGGAGTTAGTTCAAGTCCTTGATGACACCAGCTTGTCCTTAGTTATAAGAGACGCTAAAGATAATGGTAAGAAAGCTTTGGAAATTCTTCATGAGCATTACCTAGGCTCAACTAAACCTAGAATTATCTCGTTGTACACAGAGCTCACTTCACTCAGCATGTCAGAGGAGGAAACTATTACAGACTATATAATTCGTGTTGAAAAGGCTGCTACATCCCTTAAGAATGCTGGAGAGACAATAAGTGATAGTTTACTTGTTGCAATGACCTTAAAAGGTCTACCACCAAGCTTTAGGACATTCTCTACTGTGGTAACCCAAAGTGAAAAGGATTGGACTTTTGTAGATTTTAAGGTAAAACTAAGAAGCTTTGAAGAAAATGAAAAACATTCAAAATCACAAAATTCATTGAATGATTCCAGTACTAATGTTATGAGTGCTAAGTCCAGAGAGTTCATTAGACCAAAGTGTTTTAAATGTGGTAAAATAGGTCACAAAACTTTACAGTGTTTCCAGAACCAGAATTTCCAGAAAAGAGATAATAATGTGAATAATGGTAATGGTAGAGGTTCTAAATATAAGAGATGGTGTGAAATGTGTAAGTCTTCCATTCATGACTCAAAATTTTGTAGAAAGAACAATTCTGTAAAAGTGGTGAATGACACAAGAAATGAAAGTGAAAATGATACTCATAATTTTGCATTTAAAGTCAGTCTATTTAAGCCAGGTAGTGAAGTAAATGATAATTTGTTAGTAGATTGTGGAGCTACATCTCACATAATAACTGATAAGTCTAAATTTCTTAAATTTGATGAGACTTTTGAACCTACTAAACATAGTGTAGAACTTGCCGATGGCAGCAGAACATCCGGTATTGTATCAGGAAAGGGTACGGCTATTGTGAAACTGTATGATGTTGATGGTACTGCTCAGAATGTAGAATTAGGGAGTGCACTTTACATACCTACCTACAAGCAAGACATATTTTCAGTGAAAGCAGCTACTGATAAAGGTGCCAGTGTCATATTCACTCCAGAACATGCCGAATTAATTGCTCCTAATGGCACAAAATTTAGAATAACTGCTAATCAGAAGCTGTATTTCTTGAATAATGTGTGCTTGAAGGATGGTAACCATAGCCTCGAAGAGTGGCACAAGATTTTAGGACATTGTAATGTCAAAGATGTGTTAAAGTTACAAGATACTGTGGATGGTATGAAAATCTCTAAGAAAGAAAAATTCAATTGTGAAATATGTACACTTGGTAAGATGACACAATACAGAAATAGAGTGGCAGATGAAAAAGCAAAGAAAAAGCTTGATCTTGTACACTGTGATTTAGCTGGACCTATTGATCCCCCTGCAAGAGACGATTTTAGGTATTCGATATCTTTTGTAGATGACTATTCTGGTGCAATTAGTGTGTATCTATTGAAGAAGAAGAGTGATACCCTGTCAGCCACAGAAAGATATTTAGCAGATATTGCCCCATATGGTACAGTTAAGCGGATCAGGACTGATAATGGAACAGAGTTTACTTCATCTAACTTTAGGAATTTGATGGTTAAAAATCACATCAAACAGGAATTTTCAGCACCCTACTCGCCCCACCAGAATGGAACCGTCGAACGCTCTTGGCGAACTTTATACGAGATGGCAAGATGTCTCTTGTTAGATGGCAAGTTACCAAAGATGATGTGGACCTATGCAGTTAAGGCAGCAGCATACATACGAAATAGATGCTACAACCCAAGAACTGGAAAGACACCTTTTGAGATGATGACTGGACACAAACCAAATCTGAAGAACATGCACATATTTGGGACGATATGTTATGCATATATGCAGAATAAAAAGAAGTTGGATGCACGCTCTGAGAGAGGAGTATTTGTTGGCTACGATACACAGAGTCCAGCATACCTTATATATTTTCCTGAGCAAAATGATGTAAGAAGAGTAAGGTGTGTAAAATTCAGCGAGACATTTGAAAACGAGAAGCAGGAGATACCTCAAGTTGTAGTAGATGACATACCTTCAATGTTAAAGCTACCTGAAGAAGAAGAAACCAAGCAATCAGAAGAAGCAGAGCAAACAGAAGAAACCAAGCAATCAGAAGAAGCAGAGCAAACAGAAGAAACCAAGCAATCAGAAGAAGCAGAGCAACCAGAAGAGCCCAAGCAAGCAAGGTACCCTCAACGACTGCGAAGCAAACCCAGATATCTGGAAGACTATGTAACAGAAGAGGAAGATGTATCAGAAATTGCAAAATGCTCAGTTGACTACTGCTACAGAGTCGCTGATGTTCCGCAGACATATGAAGATGCTCTACTATCTCAAGAATCTCACCAGTGGCAAGAAGCAATGAAGGAAGAAATATCAGCACTTGAAGATAATAACACTTATGAACTGACATTGCCTCCTAAAGATCGCAAAGTTGTTGGAGGTAGATGGGTTTATGCCAAGAAATTAGGGCCAGATGGTTCAGAACAGTTTAAGGCAAGATATGTGGCAAAAGGATACTCACAAGTGAAAGACATTGATTATAGTGAAACTTTTTCCCCGACTGCGCGTCATACCTCAATTAGGATGTTAATACATTTAGCAGTGCAGAATGAAATGAAAGTACACCAAATGGATGTAAAAACAGCATATCTTAATGCAGATTTAGACTGTGAGATATACATGGAACAGCCAAAAGGTTTTGTAAAAGTAAGTGAAAATGGTGAAAATTTAGTTTGTAAGTTAAAGAAATCTTTGTATGGGCTGAAACAAAGTGGAAGAAACTGGAACAATATGCTTCATAAATTTCTCATTGAACTAAATTTTATTCAATCTAAGGCTGATCCCTGTCTATACTCAAAGCATGAAAGAGACAATGTTACAATGATTCTAATTTGGGTTGATGATTTAATTATTGCAGCTAGCAATGGTGATTTACTCCATGTCATTAAGAAATCACTCAATACTAAGTTTGAAATGAAGGATATGAATGAGTTATCAGGGTTTTTAGGAATTGAATTCTCTTTTGATGCAGATGGTACAGTAAGAATGAGTCAAAGAAAATACTGTAATAAAATTCTTGAGAGATTTCAGATGAATGAGAGTAACCCTAAATCTACTCCATGTGATTTAAGTGTAAGTAAATTTGTCTCAAGTGATTCTACTGAGTTAACTGATGCAAGACTTTATAGAGAGATAGTTGGAAGCCTTATATATGTCATGATAGCTACTAGACCTGATTTAAGTTATGTTGTGACAAAACTATCTCAATCAATGGCCAAGCCCACAAAAGCTCATCTCAATATGGCAAAGCATGTGTTAAAGTATATTAAAAGTACAGTGGATTACTGTCTTACATTTAAGAAGTCTGATACACCATTGAATTTATTTGGTTATTGTGATTCAGATTGGGGAATGTCAGAAGATAGGAAAAGTATCAGCGGATATAGTTTTCAGCTTTGTGGACATGGCCCACTAATCTCTTGGAAGAGTAAAAGACAGAATGTAGTGGCACTTTCAACCTGTGAAGCTGAATATATGGCAATGACTTGTGCTGTACAAGAAGCAAAATTTTTAAAGCAATTGTTTTATGATATGACAAATTATGATAGTGGTACAGTAATTTTACATGCAGATAATAAGGGTTCAATAGCATTAGCAAAGAATCCAGTTCACCACCAGAGAACAAAACACATTGATATAAAGTATCACTTCATAAGGTCACAGGTTGAAGATGGCACAATAGATTTGGTATATGTTCCCTCTGAGGAAAACATTGCTGATATATTTACTAAACCTGTCTCTAAATGGAAGTTGACAAAGTTTAGGCTAATCAGAGGAGATATATAACTTAAGTTTAAGGGGGAGTGTTGAGATTTAAACTTAAGGATATAATTTTTCTATATATTTTTGTATAATATTCTGTAACTTGGGTAATATGAGAATTCATATTACTATATTTTTTGTACAATTGGAATCCATAAAATGAGGTTTGAATACAAATATTATTTTGTTTATTATGTATTGTACTGCGCATGGCATTTCTCTTTTGTTGACACAACTGCCCTCTAGCGGTTGTTTATATAATTTTTGTTGTTATAAAAATTGAAACCGAGAATACACAGAAGTGGCACATGGTGTATTTCTTTTACCCCACAGTACCTCCTATATTAACTACCATCATGAGTGCAGCACAATCAACAATAATGTAAATAACAAATAAAATACATAAATAAATGCATAGGTATAGTTAAATAATAAACAAACAGGTAAATAGTAAATAATAATAAATTGACATATAACTAATGATAAATGAAAATCAGACAGACAAATGATAACAAAACAAAAACAAATAATATAAAATAAATTATAATCATTACAGCATCTTGCTTAGGTGTTTATCTAAATGATTCTTAAAGCTTCAAACTGAACTACATTGCACTACCTGTGCAGGAAGTTTATTCCATTCATTAACTACACGGTTGGCAAAGTTGTTTCTACCTACTTCCAAATTGAATCTACTACTACCATACCTAAACTATTGTTCAGAAATTTGGGGTAATACTTATCAAACTAATCTTCAACACATAATTACCTCTCAAAAAAAGGCACTGCATATAATCTGCAATGTAGGTCATTTAGAACATACAAATCATTTATAAAAAACGAAATCTACTGAAATTCAAGGACTTAATAAAGTACAAAACTGCCATTGTTATGCACCAAATCTACAATAAACAAATGAATCAAAACATATTGAAATTTTACTCAACTTACTAAACTCGCTATGCGACTAGGCATACAAACGACTTCTTTAAAACTCAATACAGAACAACCAAAAAAAGGAATTACCTAAGACAAAATGTTTATCAACATTCAAACAATATTTAAAAAAGTCTTTAATCTATAAGTATTAGTATATTGAACATTTCAGGTGCATTTCATGTTTGTATTCAAGGAGAAACTGTCATGTACCGCCCAAGTCTGCCGCTCTTTTTTTTCTTGTTCCTGCAGGTGACGGTGACCTGGATCCGCGCAGTAAGCAATTATCATCCTATCAACAATCAACCTGACCTCTCACCTCTCACCTGACCCCCACAAGATGCGATGTTCACACGTGACCCCGATTCCTACGTGAGGCCGGAGTCAGCGGGCGTCGTATCGCATCTCATTGTATTTACCTAGTTATATTTACCTAGTTGTATTTTACGGGAAGGGGAGCTATGCTCGTGGTGTCCCGTCTTCATATCTCATTTTATCTAAACTATTTTTAAATTCATGTATTGTTTTTGCACACACTACTTTCTCATCTAACTTGTTCCAACTGTCTATTACTCTGTGAGGAAAGCTGTTCTTTTTCAGATCTCTTCTACAGCTATCTTTCTTGATTTTCTTTCCGTGCCCTCTTGTATTTCTGTCATCCCATTTTATCAGATTCTCTCTATCAATAATTTCTATGCCTTTCATGATTCTGTAAATAGCTATCAAATCTCCTCTCTCTCGTCTTTGCTCTAGTGTCTGTAGTTCAAGTTTTGCTAGTCTCTCTTCATATGATAGTTTTGAGAGTGTTGGTGCCAATTTTGTAATTGCTATTTGTATTCTTTCAAGTTTATTTATACATTTTTTTTGTACTTGGTGACCACATCGTTGCTGGATATTCCAATCTTGGTCTTATCAGAGTGGTTAGAATTTTCTTCACCATTTCTTCATCCAGGTATGTAAATGCCACTTTGATTGTTCTTATTAAATTATAAGTTTCTCCAAAAATCTTATTCATATGTTTCTCAGGTGACATATTATTCATAACAATGACTCCCAGGTCCTTCTCATTTTCTACTTTTTTTATTCCTTCTTCTCCCAATTTATATGATCCTGTTATTCTGTTTTTGCTTTTTCCAAATTCAATTATACTACACTTTTTAGTGTTGAACTCCATCTCCCACTTCCTACTCCATTCCCATACTTTATTTAGATCACTCTGTAGTGACTCACAATCTTCTTCCGTGTTCACTTTTTTTAATAGTTTTGCATCATCTGCAAAGAAGCTCATATAACTTTCAATTTCTTCATTCATATCATTAATATATATAGCAAACATTATTGGGGCCAGAACTGTTCCTTGTGGAACACCGCTTATTACGTCATCCCATTTTGAGTGTTTGTCTCCTATCACTACTCTCATTTTTCTTTCTTGCAAAAAGTCTTCCATCCATTTAAGCAGTTTGCCCTGTATTCCTCCTTCAGTTTCTAATTTCTTAAGTAACTTCTTATGTGGTACTTTGTCAAAAGCCTTTTTTAGGTCTAGAAATGCACAATCAGCCCATCCATCTCTTTCTTGTATTATATCTATTAGCCTTGAATAGAAACATATTAAATTAGTGATGCATGATCATCCTTGTCTGAATCCAAATTGCCTTGGATTTAGCACGCTGTTTTTTTCTAAATATTTTACCCATTTACTTTTGATAATTCTTTCACAAATTTTTGCTATTGTACTTGTTAGAGAGACTGGTCTATAGTTGGTAGGGTCTTCTTTATTTCCTCCTTTATATATAGGTACTATATTTGTTTTTTTCCAATCTTCTGGAACTTTTCCTTCTTTCAAGGAACTATTTATTATGCTATGTATTTTGTCTGCCAGTTCATTTCTGCATTCTTTCAAAATCCAGTTTGCTATTTCATCTGGTCCATGCGATTTTCTAACATCAAGATTACTCAAGTGTTTCATTATTTCATTCTTTGTTACTTCTATTTCTTTCACAGGGGGAACTTTCTCCTTCCATTCGATCTCTTCTGGTTGTATATTCTCCCTTGTAAACACTAGATTTAAAATGCCTGCTCATAATTTCTGCCATTTCCATTTCCTCTGTGTATTCAACTCCTCCTTGTCTAAATTTCTCCAAGTCTTGTTTGTTTTTCAGTTTGTTGTTTACAAATCTGTAGAATAGTTTTGGTTGATCTTTACATTTTCCTATGACATCTTTTTCATATTTTCTCTTTTCCTCTCTGCACGCTCATACATATTCATTTCTATAAGTATATATTTTCCATTTTTCAGGTCTTTTGTCTTTCTTCCATTTGGTCCAAGCGTTGTCTCTTTTGTCTTTTAACTCCCTACAACTTTTGTTGTACCAGCACTTTACATATTCTTTTTCTTGTTTTTGTCTTGGGACATACTTTTCCACTCCTTTTTTATAAATTTTTGTCAAAATATTCCCTTTCTCTTCTACTGTTGTATCTTCTTTGTGTATTCTTTCCCAGTTTTCATTTTGAAAGAATTCTCTTATTTTATAACAAAAAAAACAAAAAAAAAATCATACATCAATCTTCCTTTTCTATATTGTTCATTTCTTTTCATGTACTTTTTCTCATTTAGTTCTAGTTCTATCAATATGTGGTCACTTTTACTTATTGGTGCCTGGTATTCTATCTTTTCTACTACTTCAGGTTCTGATGTGATTATTAGGTCTAGTCTCGATGGTTCTACATTTCTATACCTAGTGTTCTCCTGAATCCATTGTGTCATTGTGTGGTCAGTAATCATCTCAAGTAGAACATTTCCCCATGAGTCTTCTCCACCCTTTACGGTCATCTCTTCCCAGCAGATTTCTTTGCAATTAAAGTCGCCCATCATAACTATTCTTCCTCCATCTTCCATTATCTTGTTTAACCCCTTCCATACGGTGCCGCACACGTAGGCGTCATGGACTTAGATCTCGGTGGCAGCAGTCAATGCCAGCCGTACGACGTGTCGTAATAATACTCGCATCATAAAATATAGTCACCGCTTATATCGATCGTTCTCTCTTCACCCGTGAATTTTGATAACCATAGAAAATGCGATTACAAAAGAATTAGAAAGAATGTCATTATGGAGGGGCGACTACAATAAATATAATCAAGACGCCGATATGGCAGCCTCGCGAATACACTCGCTCCCCATGACGCCTACTTGTGCGGCACCGTATGGAAGGGGTTAATGTTATTCTTGTGTCTTCTAACATACTTTTATGTTCACTCTCTTCCCACGAGGCTGTTTTTGGGGGCACGTAGTTTATTACAAACTTTCTGCTCTTCTTATCTCTGTCTTCTACTTCTATCATAATCATCTCTACTCTATTCTTTCCATATGTGACACTCTTCACGTTTATATCCTTCTTAGTCAGGAACATAACTCCACCCCCTTGTTTTATCTCTCTGTTTCTAATCCAATAATTATATGCATTGTGTCCTATGCTGTTGGGTGGTAGTGGACCTTTAAATTTTGTCTCTACAATTCCCATTATGTCCGGTTCTTTTTCCTTCAGATACTCATTCAGTTCATTCATTCCTGTTATCAATCCATCTATATTTGTGTAGGACACTCTAAACTTTCTGTTATTTCCATTGTATTCTCTGTTTCTTTTTTGTTTCTCTCTGTTATGGTCCGTTTCCTCAATTTCATATTCACTACTCTCCAGTAGAATTCTTCTTTTTCTGACTCCGTTCTGGTCTCGTTTTTTTTTCTTTAGCTTCTTTCCTTTTCATTTTTTCTTCCTCTCTTTCCTATTTATTCATTTCTCTTTTTATCCATACCTTTTTATATTGTTCACTTGCTGCTAGTTTCTTTGTTTTTGCTAAGATATTCTCTGTTGTTGTTTGTGATCTGAATTTAATCTTAATTGGTCTGGTCTTATCTGTACTATACTTTCCAAGCCTAAACTTCTCTTCAATTTTTTTCATTATTTCAGGTTCATCTTCCTGAACTAATTCTAGTAATCTGCTTACTTTTTCATTTTCCTCATTGATTCTTGTGGTTCTATCTGGGTTATGTTTCTCTTCCATTCCTAATATAATTATACATTTCTTTTTATCTGCTAAGTCTTTTACAATATTCTCCTTCTGTCTCATCACTTTGATAACTGAGTCTTCAGTTTGTTCTTTCATTTGCTGTTTAATTATATCAGTAAATGCAACTTTACTGTTTTCCTGTATTTTTCTCCACCCCTGTGCTTCTTTTGCTATGGCCTCTTTATTGTCTTTATTGTTCCTTTTGAATTCTTCATTCTCCTCTTTTACTTCTTTTAACTGTCTTTTTAGTTCTTCTATTTCATTAGTTAAGTTTTTGTTTGCCTTCTCTAGTTCTTCCAATCTTTCAACCCTTTGCACAATTTTTGACATTCTACCGAACCTAATCTCCCAATGTTCGGTCATTTGTTAAGTTTTTCCTCTAGTCTTGCCAGTCGGGGGAGGTTGGTACCCGCCCCACCCCTCATTAAATCCATGGAAATTATTATCCTCACCTTCTATTGTGCTGCTCTTATCTATGTTTTTAATCTTTACATTTTTTAGTCCCTTCATCGTCACTAAATTGATCTGGCCCACGTTTGTTTACATGGTGTCTGCCTGCCTGGACCAAGTCCTCTCCTTACTCATTTCCTTCCATTTCCCTCAGTAATCCTTCCCCTTCTTCTTTTTCCTCACTTTCCCACTACGCCACGAGCAATCCCCTTCCCTGCAAATACAATAGGTACTTCCTTTGCGTTGAGATCCACGAAAATTTCACTTTTTCTTCAGGACGTCAATCCTCGCCATCTGTCCAACAGAAATGTGTGTGTGTGTATATATGTATTTACCTAGTTTACCTAGTTGTATTTTGCGGGAAGGGGAGCTATGCTCGTGATGTCCCACCATTGTATCTCCCAGTGTCTAGTTTGTTTTTAAACTCATGAATGGTTTTTGCGCATACTATTTCATTATCCAGTTTGTTCCAACTGTCCAAAACTCTATGTGGAAAACTGTTTTTCCTCAGTTCTCTTCTATAGCTATGTTTTTTTATTTTCTTTCCATGTCCTCTTGTGTTTCTTCTGTCCCAGTTAAGTAAGTTCTCTCTATCAAGTATCTCTGTGCCTTTCATGATTCTGTAGATGGTCAATAGGTCACCTCTCTCTCTTCTTTGCTCCAGTGTCGGTAACTCCAGTTTAGCCAATCTCTCCTCGTATGATAGGTTTGCAAGCGCAGGTGCCATTTTTGTAGCTGCTCTTTGGATTCTTTCTATTTTCTTTATATTCTTTTTGGTACTGGGGGACCACAATGTCGCCGCATACTCTAATCTAGGCCTTATCAATGTAACCAATATTTTTTTTATCATGTCTTCGTCCAAGTATGTGTATGTATATATGTGTGTATATATGTATATATGTGTATAAATGTGTGTATATGTGCATGCATGTATCATACTAACATGTAACAAAAATAAATAAATAAAAATAATTTTTTTCCTTAACCTCTTCAGTACGGGCCAAAATATCGCGGGCAGCATTAGCTGCCAGATGTACGATGTGTTGTAATAATACTTGCATCATAAAATATAGTCACCGCTTATATCGATCGTTCTCTCTTTCACCCGTGAATTTTGATAACCATAGAAAATGTGATGAAGACAGTTTAGAGAGTATGTCATTACGCAGGGGCAACTACAATAAATATAATCAAGAAGCCGATATGGCAGCCTCGCGTATCCACTTGCTCCTCATGCCGCCTACGTATGCAGTACCATATGGAAGGGGTTAAAGGGAGAGCAACTCCCCATAAGCTTTGCTTCACGCTCTCCCTTTTCAACAACTAATTTTATAAAAAAAATTGTATATATGTATGTATAAATTATATTTTATGTTGTTGAATAAACCTTAACTAACTAAACCCCCCCCCCCCATGTAAGGGGGGAAAAGCCTTTGGTATATGTATGTAGAAAATTTATAGTACTATATGTGCCCCCCAAAACACAGGCTTGGTCTGATAATGATCATTCCGAGTTACTGATAGATGGAGGAAACATAATAATTATGGGTGACTTTAACACAAAGGAAATAAATTGGGAAGAAATGACAATAAAAGGTGGAGAGGAAATCTGGGGCAACACTCTACTGGATATGACCATTGATTATACATTGACTCAATGGGTCAAGGAAAATACCAGAAATAGAAACAATGAAGAACTGTCAAGACTAAATATTCACATCTGAGCCTGAAATCGTGGATAAAATGAATTACATGACACCAATTGGGAAGAATGACCACATATTAATGAAGTTCAAACTAAAAGAACAAAATTATGTGAGAAGAAATGAGAAACATAGAGAAGGAAGATTAATGTACAACAAAATGGACATTGTAAAACTTGGAAGAAAAAAAAATTCAAAATGCTAACTGGGAAAAATTTTCAAATGAAGAAACAAAGATGGAAGAGAAATGGAACATATTAAAAGAAAAATACAAGGAGGGAACAGATAAATATGTACTAAAGAAGAAACAAAAAAGGGTTTACATAGTGTTAGTATAATAAAAAGTGTAGTGATGCTAAAGATAGAAGAGACAAAGCCTGGAAAAGATGGAAAAAAGACAAAAGAATGATTAAATGGCAAACATACATCAAACTGAGAAACGAATATGTAGATATACGCAGGGAGAAAAAAAGAACTACGAAAAAGATATAATAGATTAATGCAAAGACCAACCTAAACTATTTTACAGCTACGTAAATGATAAACTAAAAGATAAACACGAAATAGTGAAACTGCACGAAGGAAATAAAGAATATATAGATGATGTAGAAATGGCTGAAGTTATGATCAGGCATTTTAGGTCTGTATTTACAATTGAAAGCTCACAAATTTGGGAGGAAGGCCAACGAGGAAGATCCCCCGAAATGAAAGAAATAATGGTGACACAGAAAGAAATAAGGGACCAAATAAAGAACCTTGATGTCAGAAAGTCACACAGGCCCGATGGAATTGCAAACTGGATATTGAGAGTGTATAAATGAACTAGGGAGTTGCTAAATGTGAAGGAGGATAGGGAGGGAAAGATAGCTGCAGTGGGAAATGCTAAGAAAATGACCGTGATGAGTGAGGAGAATGGAGAAGAAATAAGGAAGGATGAGGTGAAGGCACTTAACCCCTTCCATACGGTGCCGCACACGTAGGCGTCATGGACTTAGATCTCGGTGGCAGCAGCCAATGCCAGCCGTACGACGTGTCGTAATAATACTCGCATCATAAAATATAGTCACCGCTTATATCGATCGTTCTCTCTTCACCCGTGAATTTTAATAACCATAGAAAATGCGATTACAAAAGAATTAGAAAGAATGTCATTATGGAGGGGCGACTACAATAAATATAATCAAGACGCCGATATGGCAGCCTCGCGAATACACTCGCTCCCCATGACGCCTACGTGTGCGGCACCGTATGGAAGTGGTTAAGATGATGAAAGCAGGTAAGGCACCTGGTCTGGATGGATGCCATGCAGAATGTCTGAAAAAGGGAGGTACAGTGATGGTGGACTGGCTGGTGAGGTTATTTAATGTTTGCTGGAGAGAGGGTAGAGTGCCGAAGGACTGGAGGAGTGCCTGTATAGTTCCTCTTTACAAGGGAAAAGGGGACAAGTGTGAATGTAGTAGTTTCTGAGGGATTAGCTTGTTAAGTGTAGTTGGGAAGGCTTATGGGAGGATCTTGATTGAGAGGATTAGGAAAGGAACAGGAGTAATTGGTGAGGAACAGTGTGGATTTAGGGCAGGTAGAGGTTGTGTAGACCAGATCTTTGTGGTAAGACAGATATGTGAGAAAGCTATAGGAAAGGGGAAGGATGTTTTTTGGGCTTTTATGGATCTGGAAAAGGCTTATGATAGGGTAGACAGAAAGGCACTGTGGGAGGTTATGCAGATATACGGGATAGAAGGAAAGCTTCTGGGAGCTGTCAAGAGTTTTTATGAGAGTAGTAGAGCTTGTGTCAGGATTGGAAATGGAGAGAGTGAGTGGTTCGAGGTAAAGGTGGGACTTCGTCAAGGATGCGTTATGTCGCCCTGGCTCTTCAACTTATACATGGATGGGGTGGTGCGAGAGGTAACTGCAAGGGTAGTGGGCAAGGGTTTGGAGATGGTTAAAGAAAATGGAGAAAAGTGGGAGGTGAGCCAGCTGTTGTTTGCGGACGACACTGCGCTTGTGGCAGGATCGGAGGAGGGATTGAGGAAGTTGGTGACAGAGTTTGGGAGAGTATGTGATAGAAGAAAGCTAAAGATAAATGTGGGTAAAAGTAAGGTGATCAGATGTACAAGGGGTGAAAGTGGCAGTAGACTGGAAGTGAGCATGAAGGGAGAGCGACTGGAGGAAGTGGATAGTTTTAGATACTTGGGTGCATATGTGGCAGGAAAAGGTGGAGTGAAGGTGGAGGTAGAATGTAGATTGAGAGAAGCGAGTAAATGCCTTGGTGGATTAAAAAGTATAATGAGGAATAGACATTTGGGAATGGATGCTAAGAGGAGACTGTATGAAGGAGTGATTGTGCCAACAGCACTGTATGGGGCAGAAACATGGAACATAAGAGAGCAAGAGAGAAGGAGTTTGAATGTGTTTGAGATGAGGTGTCTGAGAAGTATGATGGGGGTTACTAGGCTAGATAGAGTGAGAAATGAGGAGGTGAGGAGGAGAACAGGGGTGGAAAAGGAGCTGGGAGATAGGGTTGATGAAAGAATATTAGGATGGTTTGGACACATGGAAAGAATTTGTGAAGAGAGACTAGTAAAAGAGGTATGGAGGGCAGATGTGGAGGGAGTGAACATGAAGGGACGTCCTAGGATGAGGTGGATGGATGGGGTGAAGGGGGCTTTGGGGAAGAGGGGAATGTCTGTTGAGGAAGGACGGGAGAGGACAGAAGATAGGGGTGAATGGAGAATGGTTGTATATGGATGATGTTGTGATTGCATGAGGTGGAATGGGTGGGGGGATGGGGGGTGAGGTAGTATGTGTGAGCAAATTTTGACGCAGCCCGAAGGGATTTCTCCCTGTCCTCTCCTTTTATGCAATGAGGGGACGGAGAGGGGGGGTCGCTGATTTAATGAAGCTGCCTTGCTGTGGATGTGCTGTCTTGCAACACTGCTTCTGACCCAGGGCAGTGCACAAGGTGCAGGGATGACCCGTCATCCAGGAGGTGCTCAGATAAGAGGGAGGGTGGAGGGGTGTGGAGTGTATTCAGGGATGGAATGGGTGGAAATGATTTTGTACCTTTCCCTTTTTGGCTACCTCCCTTGTAAGGGGGAAAAAGCCTTGGTATATGTATGTATGTATGTATAAATGAACTAATGGACAAAATACACAAGATAACTGACTTCTCACTCACAGAAGGAAAAGTACCACAAAATTGGAAAAATGCATATATTGTACCAATATATAAAAGAAGGAGGACCAGTATCACTTACCTGCACAGTAGCAAAAATATGCGAAAAAGTTATTAGGAATAAATGGTTTATACACTTGGAAGAGAACAAAATAGTAAATCGAAAACAATTTGGTTTTAGAAATGGAAGATCATATATCACAATCTTAATATGCTTTTACTCAAGATTAATAGAAATAATACAAGAAAGAGACAGATGGGCAGATTGTGCTTTCTTGGACTTACAAAAGGTTTTTGAAAAAGTACCACACAAAAAGCTACTAAAAAAATTGAAATAATAGTTGGAATACAAGGAGAGTTATTGAAATGGATGAAAGATTTCTTGAATGGGAGAAACATGAGGGTGGTACTTAGAGACAAAAATTCAAATTGAGAAGATATGATAAGTGGAGTCCTACAAGGCTCTCTATTGGCTCTGATAATGTTTGCTATTTATATAAATGATATGGATGAAGGTGTGGAATGTTATATGAACTTCTTTGCATATGATGCAAAAATATTAAAGAGAGTAAGTACAGAGGAAGACTGCAAATCTTTTCAAGAAGACCTGGACAAAGTCTGAAAATGGAGTCAGAAGTGTGAATAGAACTTCAACATTAAGAAATGTAGTACAATGGAGTTTGGAAAAAGCAAAAATAGAACAGCATGTTAATATAAAATTAGTACAAAGTAAATTACAAATGTAAACTCAGAAAAGGACCTAGGAATAACTATCTCAAATGACATGACACCTGACAAACATATCAACAAATTAATCAGAGAAATTTTTAACTTATTAACCTCTTCACTCCGGGGCACATCGCACATCTGGCAGCATTAGCTGCCCGACGTGCGATGTTGCGTCATAATAATCGCATTATAAAAAATAAAGTCAGTGCTCAATCGTTCGTTCTCTTTCACCCGTGTATTTTGATAACCATAGAAAATATGATGAAGCCAGTTTAGAGAGAATGAAGGTTATGTAGGTATGACTACAATAAATATAATCAAGATGGCGACGTCGGCATCATCGAGTACCCACTTGCTCCTCATGCCGCCTACGTAGGCGTCACCGTACGGAAGTGGTTAAGATCAATGAAAGTAGCCTTTGACCATATGGATGAAGAAATGGTAAAGAAAATATTAGTTACACTGATAAGACCAAAATTGGAGTACACTGCAACACTATGGACACCTAGTTCTAAAAAAAAAAACATAAACTAGAAAGACTTCAAAGAGCTACAACAAAGATGGCACCAACACACTCCAATTTGACATACGAACAAAAATTTTATAAAATAAATCTACCAACCCTGCAACACAGAAGAGAAAGAGGTGATTCGCTAACCATCTACAGAATTATGAAAAGGATGGAAATTCTTGATAGAGATGACTTACTAAAGAGGGACAGGAGAAAAACAAGAGGACACAAGAAGAAACTTAACCCCTTCCATACGGTGCCGCCTATGTAGGCGTCATGAGGAGCAAGTGGATTCGCGACGCTGCCATATCGGCGTCTTGATTATATTTATTGTAGTCGCCCCTGTGTTTTTACATTCTCCCAAATGTGCCTTGAATCCCATTCTCTGTGGTTTTCAAAATTCGCGGGTGAAAGAGATCGATCGATATAAGCGGTGACTATATTTTATGATGCGAGTATTATTACGACACGTCGTACGGCTGGCATTGGCTGCTGCCCGCGAGATTTAAGTCCAGAGTGAAGTGGTTAACCCCTTCCATACGGTGCCGCACACGTAGGCGTCATGAGGAGCAAGTGGATTCGCGACGCTGCCATATCGGCGTCTTGATTATATTTATTGTAGTCGCCCCTGTGTTTTTACATTCTCCCAAATGCGCCCTGAATCCCATTCTCTGTGGTTTTCAAAATTCGCGGGTGAAAGAGAGAACAATCGATATAAGCCGTGACTGAAAAGGAAAAGGAGAAGGAGTACGAAAAGAAGCTGAAGGAGGAGTGGGAGGGAGTAAAGGATAGAGCAGAGATGGGTGTGGAGGAGGAATGGGGATGGTTCAAGGAGGGAGTCTTAAAGTGTGCAAGGATGGTGTGTGGAACAAGAAGGACAGGGGGAAATAGAAGAAAGGGTAGTGAATGGTGGGATGAGGAAACAAAGAAGGTTGTAGAAGAGAAGAAGCGAGCATTCACAGATTGGTTACAAAAGAGGACAGGGGAGTCATATGAGACGTACAAAGAAAAGAAAAGAGAAGTAAAGCAAAAGGTAAAGGAGGCAAAGAGGAGAGCAGATGTGAAATGGGGTAGGAGTATGACAGAAAATTTTGAAAGTAATAAAAAGATGTTTTGGAAAGAAATTAAGAGAGGAAGAGGAGGCGAATCAAGTAGGGAAGAAAAGGTAAAAGGTACAGATGGAGAGTTGATAATGGAAGAGATGGCAGTGAGGGGAAGATGGGCAGAATATTTTAGGGAGTTGCTGAATGTGAAGGAGGATAGGGAAGGAAAGATAGCTGCAGTGGGAAATACGAAGAAAATGAGAGTGATGAGTGAGGAGAATGGAGGAGAAATAAGGAAGGATGAGGTGAAGGCAGTTGTAAAGATGATGAAAGCAGGTAAGGCACCTGGTCTGGATGGATGTCATGCAGAATGTCTGAAAAAGGGAGGTTCAGTGATGGTGGACTGGTTGGTGAGATTATTTAATGTTTGCTGGAGAGAGGGTAGAGTACCGGAGGACTGGAGTAGTGCCTGTATAGTTCCTCTTTACAAGGGAAAAGGGGACAAGTGTGAATGTAGTAATTTCAGAGGGATTAGCCTGTTGAGTGTAGTAGGGAAGGCTTATGGGAGGATCTTAATTGAGAGGATTAGGAGAGGAACAGAAGGAGTAATTGGTGAGGAACAGTGTGGATTTAGGACGGGTAGAGGTTGTGTAGATCAGATCTTTGTGGAAAGACAGATATGTGAGAAAGCTATAGGAAAGGGGAAGGATGTTTTTTGGGCTTTTATGGATCTGGAAAAGGCTTATGATAGGGTAGACAGAAAGGCACTGTGGGAGGATATGCAGATTTATGGGATAGGAGGAAAGCTTTTGGGAGCTGTCAAGAGTTTTTATGTGAGTAGTAGAGCATGTGTTAGGATTGGCAATGGAGAGAGTGAGTGGTTTGAAGTAAAGGTGGGACTTCGTCAAGGATGCGTTATGTCGCCCTGGCTCTTCAACTTATACATGGATGGGGTGGTGCGAGAGGTGAATGCTAGGGTAGTGAGTCAGGGATTGGAGATGGTTAAAGAAAATGGAGAAAAGTGGGAGGTGAGCCAGCTGTTGTTTGCGGACGACACTGCGCTTGTGGCAGGGTCAGAGGAGGGATTGAGGAAGCTGGTGGCAGAGTTTGGGAGAGTATGTGATAGAAGAAAGCTAAAGATAAATGTGGGTAAAAGTAAGGTGATCAGATGTACAAGGGGTGAAAGTGGCAGTAGACTGGAAGTGAGCATTAAGGGAGAGCGACTGGAGGAAGTGGATAGTTTTAGATACTTGGGTGCAAGTGTAGCAGGAAAAGGTGGAGTGAAGGTGGAGGTAGAATGTAGATTGAGAGAAGCGAGTAAATGCCTTGGTGGTTTAAAGAGTGTAATGAGAAATAGACATTTGGGAATGGATGCGAAGAGGAGACTGTATGAAGGAGTGATTGTGCCAACAGCACTGTATGGGGCAGAAACGTGGAACATAAGAGAAGAAGAGAGAAGGAGTTTGAATGTGTTTGAGATGAGGTGTCTGAGAAGTATGGTGGGGGTTACTAGGCTAGATAGAGTGAGAAATGAGGAGGTGAGGAGGAGAACAGGGGTGAAAAAGGATTTGGGAGAGAGGGTTGATGAAAGAGTATTAGGATGGTTTGGACACATGGAAAGAATGAGGGAAGAAAGACTAGTAAAAGAGGTATGGAAGGCAGATGTGGCGGGAGTGAACATGAGGGGACGTCCTAGGATGAGGTGGATGGATGGGGTGAAGGGGGCTTTGGGGAAGAGGGGAATGTCTGTTGAGGAAGGAAGGGAGAGGACGGAAGACAGAGGTGAGTGGAGAATGGTTGTATATGGATGATGTTGTGACTGCATGAGGAGGAATGGGCGGGGGGGTGGGGGGTGGGGTAGTATGTGTGAGTAAATTTTGACGCAGCCCGAAGGGATTTCTCCCCGTCCTCTCCTTATATGCAAAGGGGGACGGAGAGGGGGGGTCGCCGATTAAATGAAGCGGCCTTGCTGTGGATGTACTGTGTCTTGCGACACTGCTTCTGACCCAGGGCGGTGGGCAGGGTGCAGGGATGACCCGTCATCCAGGAGGTGCTCAGATGAGAGGAAGGGTGGGAGGGGTGTGGAGTGTATTTAGGGATGAAATGGGTGGGAGTGTTTTTATGCCTTTCCCTTTTTGGCTACCTCCCTTGGAAGGGGGAAAAAGCCTTGGTATATGTATGTATGTATATTTTATGATGCGATTATTATTACGACACGTCGTACGGCTGGCATTGGCTGCTGCCCGCGAGATTTAAGTCCCGTACTGAAGTGGTTAAGAAGGACAGTTACAGGAGTTCTGAAAAAGAATAGCTTCCCACACAGAATGATAGATATCTGGAACTGGAAGTGAGCAGTAAAGGAGAGTGACTGGAGGAAGTGGATAGTTTTAGGTACTTGGGTGTGAATGTGGCAGGAAAAGGTGGAGTGGAGGTGGAGGTAGAATGTAGATTGAGAGAAGCAAGTAAATGCCTTGGAGGATTAAAAAATGTAAGGAGAAATAGACATTTGGGAACGGATGCTAAGAGGAGATTGTATGAAGGAGTGATTGTGCCAACAGCACTGTATGGGGCAGAAACATGGAACATAAGAGAGGAAGAGAGAAGGAGTTTGAATGTGTTTGAGATGAGGTGTCTAAGAAGTATGATGGGGGTTACTAGGCTGGATAGAGTGAGAAATGAGGAGGTGAGGAGGAGAACAGGGGTGGTAAGGAAGTTGGGAGATTGGGTGGATGAAAGAGTATTGGGATGGTTTGGACACATGGAAAGAATGAGTGAAGAAAGACTAGTAAAAGAGGTATGGAATGCAGATGTGGAGGGAGCAAACATGAGGGGGAGACCTAGGATGAGATGGATGGATGGGGTGAAAAAGGCTTTCGGGAAGATGGGAATGTCTGTTGAGGAAGGACAGGAGAGGACAGAGGACAGGGGTGGATGGAAAATTGTTGTGTATGGATAATGTTGTGATGTATGAGGTGGAATGGGTGGGGGGATGGGGGGTCAGGTGATATGTGTAAGAAAAATTTGATGCAGCCCGAAGGGATTTCTCCCAGTCTTCTACTTTTCTGCATGAGGGGATAGAGGGGGGTTCGCCGATTTAATGAAGTGGCCTTACTATGGATGTGCTGTGTCTTGCGACACTGCCTCTGACCCAGGGCAGTGGACAAGCTGCAGGGATGACTTGTCATCCACAAGGTGCCAAGATAAGAGGGAGGGTAGAGGGTGGAGGGGAGTGGAGTGTATTTGGGATGGAATGGGTAGGAATGGTTTTTATGCCTTTGTTTTTTGGCTACCTTCCTTGAAAGGGGGAAAAAGCCATGTACCTACTCCAGGAGAGCGACTGGAGGAAGTGGATAGTTTTAGATACTTGGGTGCAAATGTGGCAGGAAATGGTGGAGTGAAGGTGGAGGTAGAATGTAGATTGAGAGAAGCAAGTAAATGCCTTGTTGGATTAAAAAGTGTAATGAGGAATAGACATTTAGGAATGGATGCTAAGAGGAGACTATATGAAGGAGTGATTGTGCCAACAGCACTGTATGGGGCAGAAACATGGAACATAAGAGAGGAAGAGAGAAGGAGTTTGAATGTGTTTGAGATGAGGTGTCTAAGAAGTATGATGGGGGTTACTAGGCTGGATAGAGTGAGAAATGAGGAGGTGAGGAGGAGAACAGGGGTGGAAAGGGGGTTGGGAGATAGGGTTGATGAAAGAGTATTAGGATGGTTTGGACACATGGAAAGAATGAGTGAAGAAAGACTAGTAAAAGAGGTATGGAAGGCAGATGTGGAGGGAGTGAACATGAGGGGACGTCCTAGGATGAGGTGGAGGGATGGGGTGAAGGGGGCTTTGGGGAAGAGGGGAATGTCTGTTGAGGAAGGATGGGAGAGGACAGAAGATAGGGGTGAATGGAGAATGGTTGTATATGGATGATGTTGTGATGCATGAGGTGGAATGGGTGGGGGGATGGGGGGTGAGGTAGTATGTGTGAGCAAATTTTGACGCAGCCCGAAGGGATTTCTCCCCGTCTTCTCCTTTATGCATGGGGGGACGGAGGGGGGGGTCGCCGATTTAATGAAGCGGCCTTGCTGTGGATGTGCTGTGTCTTGCGACACTGCTTCTGACCGGAAGGCAGTGGACAAGGTGCAGGGATGACTCGTCATCCAGGAGGTGCTAAGATGAGAGGGAGGGTGGAGGGGTATGGAGTGTATTCAGGGATGGAATGGGTAGGAATGATTTTATGCCTTTTCCTTTTTGGCTACCTCCCTTGTAAGAGGGAAAAAGCCTTGGTATATGTATATGTATGTACCTACTCTAAACATAGACACTTTACAAATTATACAAAATAAAGCACTGAGAATGATAATTATCCCAAGACAACAACATAATATTTCTTCCTGGAAAGACTTAACCTCTTCACTCCGGGGCACATCACACGTCTGGCAGCATTAGCTGCCCGACGTGCGATGTTGCATCATAATAATCGCATTATAAAAAATAAAGTCAGTGCTCAATCATTCGTTCTCTTTCATCTGTGAATTTTGATAACCATAGAAAATATGATGAAGCCAGTTCAGAGAGAATGGAGGTTACGTAGGTACGACTACAATAAATATAATCAAGACGCCGACGTCGGCATCATCGCGTACCCACTTGCTCCTCATGACGCCTACATAGGCGTCACTGGATGGAAGTGGTTAAAAGCCTGCCCAGTAGCCACTGCCAGTCCTGGGAGCTGTGGGTCTCTTGTGAAAGGGCAATGAATTAACTGATCTATAATGTCTATGTTTACAGTAGGGAACTATCCTAGTGAGGCATAATCAAGTGTGGTTCTTATGAACTGTTTGTAGACTGTCATTAATTTCTTTCTATTCAACATAAAGAATCCAACATGATTTAAGACATAGCTTGATTACAAACCAAAAGGTCTCTTGTTTGCATTTATTGTCACTATTTCTCATTCCTTCAGCACTGGAATTTTGTTACAGCATAAGCCAGATAATTTAATTCAGTTGAAGGAGTCACCTTCCTTATTTCTGTGATTAAGACACAGTGAGAACTTACCTTTATGTCTGCATATGTGTGAGCATTGGTCTTCAGAAGGCGGAAAGAGAAAGATTCAACTATGGTGATCACCAAGAGCATCCCAACCCATACAACATTGGTTTGCCGCATCAGAATGGCTACCACACCTGTAACAATTATTATTACTTTTAATATAAGAGACAAAACTGGTTGAGGAAAGAGCTTGAAAACTTTAAGCTGCCTGATCAACAGCCCAAAAATACTTACAATGGTGAAAAAGAGGATGGGAGACAATTAAAGAACAAGATACTTGGTGATATCTATAAAAACCATAAACATCAATGTATCTAAAAACATTCTAACATTTTAGCAGATCAAAATTACCCATATCATATCTAAAGTGGGGGACAAAAAATGCAATCATTTCTGTAGATAATTGTCAAACTAAGCTGAAAAAAGGCAACAAAAGACCATCTTGAAATAATAAAGGCCTTTCTTCAGGTAAAGAATTACAGTGCTCAATGGTAGTACATATGCATGCTATTATGGATTACTCTAACTTAATGTAATGTGCATAATGCACATATATCAAAAGGCCCTTTCTCCCTTATATGGGGGGGAGGTGGACAAGTCAAATCACATCCACTCTTCATCCATCCCAAAAAACATCCAAAATATATTTGTTGTCCAATCTTTTTTTAGTTCTATGTGGATAAAGAGTCATCCATGTACCCCACCCACAGCTCCAGTCAGAGGCAATGCAGCAAGTCAAAGAAGCTTCACAGGAGGGCCCAACAGCCAAAGCTGGTTTATCCCAACTGCTTCATTACATGAAAACGCATCCCCCTCATCCATTTGAGAATTTACAGAGCAGATAAGAAATCTCTTTGGACTTCATGAATTTCTCACCCATTCACCACCACTCTCCACTCACACCTATCTGATGTCCTCCCCCTTCTCTGTTCAACATTCCTCTTGCACCTAAGGCCCCTTTCATCCTGTCTATCCACCTCATTCTTGGTCTTCCCATTCTCAATTTTCACACTATTCTATTAGTCTTTCTCAATTCATTCTCTTCATAAGCCCAAACCACTCCAATAATCTTTTATCAACCCTACCTGTGAGCTTTCTACAACCACTAATTGCTTCTTCTCTACATATTTCACTCTATCCATCCTCATAATCTCCATCATACTTCTTAAACACTTCATCTCAAACACTTTTATGCTCTTCCTTTCTACCTAATTTCAATTCGAAGTCCCTGTTCCATAGTGCCATGGGTACAATCAATCCATACAATCTTCTCTTTACATTCATCCCCAAACATGACACTTTTCATTCCCCTTAGACTTTTACTAGCTCATATTACTCTATAATATACCTAACCTAATTCTGCTCAATACTGTATCACCCTAAATACTTGAAACTCTCCACTTCCTCCAGCCTATCCTTTTAAACTCTAAATTCTTAAGTTACAGCATACCCTCACTCATTCGTGGTTCACAGTTCGCGGCCCCGCATACTCGCAGATTTTGCTCTCAAAGTTTTTTTTCATACATACATATACTAAGGCTTTGTCCCCCTTACAAGGGAGGTAGCCAAAAAGGAAAAGGCATAAAATCATTTCCACCCATTCCATCCCTGAATACACTCCACACCCCTCCACCCTACCTCTTATTTTAGCACCTCCTGGATGGCGAGTCATCCCTGCACCTTGTCCACTGCCTTGGGTCAGAAACAGTGTCGCAAGACACAGCACATCCACAGCAAGGCCACTTCATTAAATTGGCGACCCCCCCTCTCCGTCCCCCCATGCGTAAAGGAGAAGACGGGGAGAAATCCCTTCGGGCTGCGTCAAAATTTGCTCACACATAATACCTCACCCCCCATCCCCCCACCCATTCCACCTCATGCATCACATCATCCATATACAACCATTCTCCATTCACCCCTGTCTTCTGTCCTCTCCCGTCCTTCCTCAACAGACATTCCCCTCTTCCCCAAAGCCCTCTTCACCCCATCCATCCACCTCATCCTAGGACATCCCCTCATGTTCACTCCCTCCACATCTGCCTTCCATACCTCTTTTACTAGTCTTTCTTCACTCATTCTTTCCATGTGTTCAAACCATCCTAATACTCTTTCATCAACCCTATCTCCCAACTCCCTTTCCACCCCCGTTCTCCTCCTCACCTCCTCATTTCTCACTCTATCCAGCCTAGTAACCCCCATCATACTTCTCAGACACCTCATCTCAAACACATTCAAACTCCTTCTCTCTTCCTCTCTTTTGTTCCATGTTTCTGCCCCATACAGTGCTGTTGGCACAATCACTCCTTCATACAGTTTCATAATTTCGGCAATTTCGTGAATTTCTTAGGCCATTTTTTAGCAGAAAAACGCTCACGGTCACCCTAACTGGTAAATGATTTTAAAATAACGTCAGTTAATATAAAATAAAAAATTAGAAAAGAGAGATGATACAGTATAACTGGTAAATAATCTTAAAATAACAATATCAGTAAATATAAAATAAAAAAATAGAAAAGAGAGATGATACAGTATAACTGGTAAATAACTTTAAAATAACAATGTCAGTAAATATAAGATAAAAGAAATACAAAAGAGAGATGATACAGTATAACTGGTAAATAACTTTAAAATAACAATGTCAGTAAATATAAGATAAAAAATTAGAAAAGAGATGATACAGTATAACTGGTAAATAATTTTAAAATAACAATGTCAGTGACGTCACAAGCATCTTCATGCGCGAGAGGCTAAACAGCTCTCTCTCTCAGTCGTGCGAGGGTTTTCAAAGTGATTGTTTGAATTCAAGTTTTTGGTGTGTTATATGTAATTATACTGTACCCCTGTATTATTTACGCCCTATAAGTGATTATTTGAATTGTAAATTCAAGTTTTTGGTGTGTTACATGTACATAATTACTATACACTGTATTATTTACGCCCTATAATGCCACCAAAATGCCCTGCATCTTCTCCAGCTTCTGGCAAGGAACCTAAGTGCCAGAAAAAGGCTATGACTCTGCATGAGAAGGTAGAATTGCTTGATATGGTAAAGAAAGGGAAAAGTTATGCTGTGGTAGGGCACCATTAGGGAGTGAATGAAAGCACCGTGCATTACATAAAGAAAAATGAGAAGGCAATCAGATCTAGTGTAGCATCGAGTTTTTGTGGCTAAGATGGTGAATGTTGTACGAAACAAGGCAATCGTCAAGATGGAATCTGCTTTAGCATTCTGGATACAAGACTTAAGGAAGAAAAATATCCCTTTGGACACAAAGATGATTCGTAAAAAGGCACTGAATTTATATTCTAAATTCAGTTGACGCAATGAAGGAGAACCACAACCAGGTCCATCATCAGCATCAGATGCAGAAGAATTTCAAGCTAGCAAGGGTTGGTTTAATCGGTTTGTAAAACATTACCAAATACGAATTGGAAAATCTCATGGAGAAGCTGCATCTGCGGATACAGAAGCTGCAGAGAAGTATCCCAAGACCTTTAAGCAACTCATTAAGAAGAAGGGATTCAAGCCAGAGCAGGTATTCAACATGGATAAAACAGGGTTGTTCAGGAAGAAGTCAGTGAAACTGGCACAGTTAATCGGGGGTGATGGCTTTGATGATGTAACTCACGAGGAGTTCAATGAACTCATTGATACCCACTCTCAGCCTCTGACGAATGAAGATTTGGCAGAGCTGACGAAGTCTGCAGAAGAAGAAGAAGAAACAGAGGACCAGGAAGACCCATCACAAGAGGAAGAGAATCAGGGTCTGATTCTAGAACAGTTGGCTGAACTCATGCAAACAGCAAAAGAACTGCAAGAGAAAGCTAAATCATGGGACCCTTACATGGTTCTTTCACTACAGTTATCAAATGCAATTGATTCATCCATGTCAACGTACAAAACCCTTTTCACCACTATGAAAAAACAACGAAGCCAGCTGCCAATAACCATGTTCCTAACGAAGGTCAAGAAAAGTAACCAAGCCACACCCGAAGAAAATACTACACCACCTCCTGATTCTCCTGAAGAAACAACACCTCCTCCTGAAGAAACGACACCTCCTCCTGAAGTGCCTGAAGAGGAGGAATTGCCTGAACTGCTGTAAAGCAGCAGTTAAGCTGTGCCATACATCAGAGTGTCACCATAATAATCCTTATCGTATGGTACAGCAAATTTCATCATCATCATCATTCATTATTGGTGAGTACAATAAAATTAAAATGTTTTTAATTTATCATTACTATGTACATATTATACTACATTATTACCGTTTTTAATCTATTACTACATTATTACTGTATTAATAAGTGAAACTGTCTTTAGAATGTGTTTGGGAAGCATATCTTAGCATATATAATATCATACATAAGCATTTTAAAACTGCATCAATAATTCGCGGATTTTTGGGATTCGCGGGAGGGGAAGGAACATAACCCCCGCGAATAGCGGGGGGATACTGTACTTTTACAATTAAATTCTATATAGATAGAGAATTACTTTTATAATCTACCTCTGCCCCAATTCCTTCATTTTCTGCTACATATGACCCTAAATACTTAAAGCTCTTCACTTTCTCCAGCCTCTCTCCTTTTAAACTTGCACCTAACTCATTGCCACCCTCTTTCCTCACACATTTCATCACCTTATTGCTTTTTCCTCTCACATATCTTCCCAAACTCTGCCACTACCTACTTCAGTCTCTCCTCTATAACTCAGCTACAACAGCAGTGTCATCTCCAAATAACTAGTTCACTTCCCACTTCCTTCTACTCTCATTTACCAGCTCTAAACCACTGCCCAGCATCCTTGTATTTATATCCTACATGAACATCTACACATTGAACAACCATGATGATACTACACTATCTCTGGTGCAGTCCCTACTTCATCTCTCTTCATTCCTTACCCTCACACAAGCTTTATTAATTATAAAAAAAAAATGACTACCTTCAACAGAATTCCCCATATCCCATATATCCGCAACCTATCCTACAGCACCTTTCTGTCAACCTTGTCATACGCCTTTGCTAAATCAATAAGAGCCCAAAAGATATCCTTACCTTTTGCCAAAAACTTCTTACACATCAGCCTCACAATGAGAATTTGAACTACACACCCTCTTCCTTTCCTAAACCCACAGTTCTTCCTCAATTACACCCTTTATTCCCCCCTAATCCTCTCAGGTAACACCTCCCATATACCTTACCAACTATACTAAGAATTATCCTTCTAAAGTCACATATATACTGTCCCATTTTCCTTTGTACAATGGAACTCTACATGCACCCTTCCAGTCAACTGGCACACTCCCCTTTCTTCTATCTATATACCAAAAGTTTTTTCCACCTTTTAAGGGAAGTAGCTAAGTCAGAGGCATATACCTATTTCCACCTATTTCACTCCCCTTCACCACCCTTTCCACCTCTCCCATCTCAGCTCTTCATGGAAGACAGGTCATCCCTGCATCCACCAACTACCCTGGGTAAAATGCAATTCAGCAAGACACAGTACATCCACAGGAAGGCCGCTTCACTTAATCGGCGACCACCCCTCTGTTCCCTCATACAGAAAAAGAGAAGACTAGGAGAAATTGCTTCGGGCTGCATCAAAATATCACTCACACATAAGCACCCACTATCCCCCAACTCTCCTTTCCTTACATAGCAGTATCATCCATACACAGTCACTCA
The DNA here is from genome assembly GCF_046742065.1 of Oratosquilla oratoria. Lineage (NCBI taxonomy): Eukaryota > Metazoa > Arthropoda > Malacostraca > Stomatopoda > Squillidae > Oratosquilla > Oratosquilla oratoria. The sequence goes on along the minus strand of NC_134806.1, from coordinate 8,267,006 downwards.
CTCTCCACTCATCCCCGTCTCATGCCTACTCCTTTAGCAAAGCGTTCGACAAAGTGCCACACCAGGAAGCAGTGCATTAGTGCCAGAAATAAAGCTAACAAAGCATTAGGCTTCATTGCTAGGACGGTAACGAATAGAAGTGCAGAGGTAATTATCAAACTCTATCTAGTGATAGTTAGACCCATCCTTGACTATGCGGTACAGTTTTGGTCTCCGTCCTACAGAATGGACATAAATTCACTAGAATCAGTACAGAGAAGAATGACCAAAATGATACAAGGACTCGGAAATTTGCCTTATGAAGAGAGGCTTAGGCACCTAAACTTACACTCTCTGGAAAGACGCAGAGTGCGGGGTGATCTAATAGAAGTGTTCAAGTGGATCAAAGGCTATAACAAGGGTGATGCAAACAAGGTCATCATAATAAAACAACAGGGCAGGACTCGCAGTAATGGGTATAAACTGGACAAATTTAGATTTAAGAAGGAAATAGGCAAGAATTGGTTTACTAATAGGGTGGTCGATGAATGGAATAAACTTAGTAACCATGTAGTAAGCGCTGAAACTATCAGTTGTTTTAAAAAACGATTAGACAACTTTATGGATGGGGATGACAGGTGGTGATGGATACGGAGCTGCCTAGTGTAGGCCTTATGGTCTTTTGCAGTCTCCTTTATTTCTTATGTTCTTATGTTCAACAAATTCCCCTTTTGCTCAACGCCCCCTTCACCCCATCCATCCATCTCGTCTTGGTCGTCCCCTCAAGTTCACTCCCTCCATCTCTGCCTTCCATACCTCATTCACTAATATTTCATCACTCATTCTTTCCATGATCCCAATAATCTTTCATCTGCCCTATCTACCATCTCCTTTTCCACTCCAGCTCTCCTCCTCACTTCCTCATTTCTCACTCCATCCAACCTTGTAACCCCTACCATACTTCTCAGACATTTCATCTCATCTCAAACACATTTAAATTTTTTCCTCTATGCCTCTCAAATTCCAAGTCTGCCCCATACAATACCATCGGCACAATCATTCCTTCATACAATCTCCTCTTTGCATCCATTCCCAGTTGCCTATTTCTCATAACACTTTTTAATCCCCCAAGGCACTTACTTGATTCTCTCAATCTACATTTTACTTTCACCTCCATTCCTCCCTTTCCTGCCACATGTGACCCCAAATATCTAAAGCTATCTACTTCCTCCAGCCTCTCTCCTTTTAGACTTACTTCCAACTCAATGACACCCTCTACCCTTGTACATTTCATCACCTTTAACTTTCTCCTACTGCATACCTTCCCAAACTCTGTCACTAACTCCCTTAATCCCTTCTCTGACCCTGCCACAAGCATAGTATCATCTGCAAACAACAACTGGCTTATCTCCCACTTTTCTCCATTTTCTTTAATAATCTCTAGTCCCATGCCCATTACCCTTGCATTTACCTCCCACACCACCTCATCCATGTACACATTGAACAGCCATGGCAACATGACACAGCCCAAACACAGTCCCACCTTTACCTCATATCACTCCCATTCTAACAAAGGTTCTACTACTCTTGTAAAAACTCGACTGCTCTTAACAGCTTTCCCCCACTCCCATGTATCTGCAGTACCTCTCATAGTGCCTTCCTGTCTACCCTCTCATAAGCCAGCTGTTGTTTGCAGACAACACTGCGTTTGTGGCAGGATCGGAGGAGGGACTGAGGAAGTTGGTGACAGAGTTTGGGAGAGTGTGTCATAGAAGAAAGCTAAAGATAAATGTGGGTAAAAGTAAGGTGATGAGATGTTCAAGGGGTGAAAGTGACAGCAGACTGGAAGTGAGCATTAACCCCTTCCATACGGTGCCGCCTACGTAGGCGGCATGGGGAGCAAGTGGATACGCAAGGCTGCCATATCGGCGTCTTGATTATATTTATTGTAGTTGTCCCTGCGTAACTGATATACTCTCTAAACTGGCTTCATCACATTTTCTATGGTTATCAAAATTCACGGGTGAAAGAGAGAATGATCGATATAAGCAGTGACTATTTTTTATGATGCGAGTATTATTACGCAACATCGTACATCTGGCAGCTAATGCTGCCCGCGAGAATTTGGCCCGGAGTGAAGTGGTTAAGGTAGAGCGACTGGAGGAAGTGGATAGTTTTAGACACTTGGGTGCAAATGTAGCAGGAAAAGGTGGAGTGGAGGTGGAGGTAGAATGTAGATTGAGAGAAGCGAGTAAATGCCTTGGTGGATTAAAAAGTATAATGAGGAATAGACATTTGGGAATGGAGGCTAAGAGGAGACTGTATGAAGGAGTGACTGTGCCAACAGCACTGTATGGGGCAGAAACATGGAACATAAGAGAAGAAGAGAGAAGTTTGAATGTGTTTGAGATGAGGTATCTAAGAAGTATGATGGGGGTTACTAGGCTCGAGTGAGAAATGAGGAGGTGAGGAGGAGAACAGGGGTGGTAAGGGAGTTTGAAGATAGGGTTGATGAAAGAGCATTAGGATGGTTTGGACACATGGAAAGAATGAGTGAAGAAAGACTAGTAAAAGAGGTATGGAAGGCAGATGTGGAGGGAGTGAACATGAGGGGACGTCCTAGGATGAGGTGGATGGATGGGGTGAAGGGGGCTTTGGGGAAGAGGGGAATGTCTGTTGAGGAAGGACGGGAGAGGACAGAAGATAGGGGTGAATGGAGAATGGTTGTATATGGATGATGTTGTGATGCATGAGGTGGAATGGGTGGGGGGATGGGAGTTGAGGTAGTATGTGTGAGAAAATTTTGACGCAGCCCGAAGGGATTACTCCCCGTCTTCTCCTTTTATGCATGGGGGGACGGAGAGGGGGGGGTCGCTGATTTAATGAAGCGGCCTTGCTGTGGATGTGCCGTGTCTTGTGACACTGCCTCTGACCCAGGGCAGTGGACAAGGTGCAGGGATGAACCGTCATCCAGGAGGTGCTAAGATGGGAGGGAGGGTGGAGGGGTGTGGAGTGTATTCAGGGATGGAATGGGTGGGAATGATTTTATGCCTTTTCCTTTTTGGCTACCTCCCTTGTAAGGGGGAAAAAGCCTTGGTATATGTATGTATGTATGTTTAATGGCCCAAAAAACATCCTAATTTTTTCCAAAAAAATTCTCACATATCTGCCTTATCACAAAAATCTGATCCATGCAACCCCTATATTCTTAAACCCACACTGTTCCTCACCAACTACAGTACTCACAGGGTTTTTTCGGGTAGATTACGTGGGAGTAGGGAGGGGAAGTATTGGAATATAGTTTAGGCAATAGAAACAACTTAGAGAGGGACTGTGAAAAGAATCACCAAAGCAGAAGCATAATTAACAAAATTGATTTGCTGTGAGGTCAAACATGTATAGAGAACTTCGATATTATAGCTATTACTGAGTCCTGGATCAACATGGTTGATACACATTTCCTTCCAGATATCGAAATAGAAGGATATAAGTTTTTTCACAAGGATAGGGTTGGCAGGAGTGGGGAAGGTGTAGCACTTTTCGTTAAAAATAGAATTAACTGTATTATCAAAAATTCGATTAAGGAAGAGGACTGTACAGAATCCATTTGGTTAGAGATTATAGGCAAGAATAAGAAAGTTATTATTGGAGTCTTGTACAGACCTCCTAACCTCAGCATTAAGCAGACTGATCCCCTGATTCATGAAATTCACGGAGCGTCCCAGTACAAAAATGTTGTGATCATGGGAGATTTTAATTATAGAAATATTGACTGGGAAACTTTATTGGGAGATCAGGAAACAAAGAAATTCCTAGATGTGGTGCAGGATAATTTCCTAAAACAAGTGATTACCGATCCTACAAGAGGAGTAAATACTCTCTGGACTTAGTTTTAACTAATAATGAGCCCCTAATGAGTAACGTAAAAGTAGGAGATAGTCTAGGCTCTAGCGATCATCAAGAAATAAGATTTAATATTATTTGGGAAAAAATAAAAAGTACGAATAATGTCCAAGTACCAGATTTCAGGAGAGCAAACTTTGACAATATAAAAACCTATTTGAAATTGAATATGAAATGTCATGCGGATGTTCAGATTGAAACATGAGATCAGAATGAAAAGAGGACTTTACGTTAAAATAAAAAACGGGGAAACACACAGATCAAGATATAACGAAATGGCAAAGCTGGTTAAAAATAATACACATACAGCGAAACATAATTATGAAATTAAGGTTGCTAGTCAAGCAAGATCCAACCCTATAGAACAAAAAATAAAGAAATAGGACAAATTAAAAACAATGAAAATGTCATGATAGAATCGGAGGAAAAAATGAGTGAGGAGTTTAACAATTATTTTCTATCAGTGTTTACTAATGAAAGGTTAGATAAAGTACTTAACTGCAATCTGATTTTCAGAGGGGATGAAGAAAGTAGTCTATCTAATATCAGCATTAGTAAACTAGAAGTAGTCAAGCAGATTGAAAGACAGCTACAAAATTCCCAGGTCCAGACAAAAATTTTACGAGAATGCTAAAGGAGTGTAAATTTGAAATCTGCAACCAGTTAACTGAAATATTTAATAAATCAGTAGACACTGGTTTTGTGCCTACTGCTTGGAGGCAAGCAAATGTTGTTCCTATTTTTAAGAAGGGAGATAGACCATCTATATACAACTACAGGCCAATCAGTTTGATATCAGTTATAGGAAAAATGCTCGAATCAATAATAGTAAACAGACTCAGAGAACACATCAAAAGACATAATTTAATTCACGATTCACAGCATGGTTTCTCCAAGGGTAAGTCATGTGTGACTAATCTTCTATCCTTTTACACTGAAGTATATAAGGCATCAGATAACAATGATAATAAAATCAAAGCCCATGGCATAGGAGAAAAAGTGTTAGAATGGATTAGAGCTTGGATTAGTAACCAAAAACAGCGGGTCACCATAAATGGAGTAAAATCTAGGTGGGGCAATGTTACTAGTGGGGTCCTCCAGGGCTCGGTTTTGGGTCCCTTGTTATTCATTATGTACATAAACGACTTAGACGATGGGATAAATAGTGATGTTATTAAGTTTGTGGACGACACTAAAATAGGACGCCTAATTAGGTCAGGAGACAACGCAGAGATTCTACAGGATGATCTTAACAAATTGTTCACATGGTCGGTGAAATGGCAAATGAACTTCAATATCTCTAAGTGTAGCGTGTTAAACATAGGGCTACACAACCCTGAAAATAGATATAGATTAGATAACATGCTTTTAGAGAAAACTGAGTGTGAGAAAGACACTGTAATGAATAGAAGTGCAGAGGTAATTATTAAACTCTATCTAGTGATAGTTAGACCCATCCTTGACTATGCGGTACAATTTTAGTCTCAGTCCTACAGAATGGACATAACTTCACTAGAATCAGTACAGAGAAGAATGACCAAAATGATACATGGACTCAGAAACTTGCCTTATGAAGAGAGGCTTAGGCACCTTAACTTACACTCTGGAAAGACGCAGAGTGCGGGGTGATCTAATAGATGTGTTCAAGTGGATCAAAGGCTTTAACAAGGGTGATGCAAACAAGGTCATCATATTAAAACAAGGCAGGACTCACAGTAATGATTATAAACTGGACAAATTTAGATTTAAAAAGGAAATAGGCAAGAATTGGTTTACTAATAGGATGGTCGACGAATGGAATAAACTTAGTAGCCATGTAGTAAGCGCTGAAACTATCAGTTGTTTTAACCTCTTCACTCCAGGGCACATCGCACGTCTGGCAGTATTAGCTGCCCGATGTGTGATGTTACATCATAATAATCGCATTATAAAAAATAAAGTCAGTGCTCAATCGTTCGTTCTCTTTCACCCGTGTATTTTGATAACCATAGAAAATTGATGAAGCCAGTTTAGAGAGAATGGAAATTACGTAGGTACGACTACAATAAATATAATCAAGATGGCGATGTCGGCATCATCGAGTACCCACTTGCTCCTCAGGCCACCTACGTAGGCGTCACCGTATGGAAGTGGTTAAGAAATGATTAGATAGCTTTATGGATGGGGATGACAGGTGGTGATGGATATGGAGCTACCTAGTGTAGGCCTTATGGTCTCTTGCAGTCTCCTTCATTCTTATATTCTTATGTTCTCACTCTGTTCCTCTCTTAATCCTCTCAATCAAAACCTTCCCATAAGCCTTCCCAACTACACTCAACAAACTGATCCCTCTGAAACTACTACACTCACATTTGTCTTTTCCCCTGTAAAGTAGAACTATACAGGCACTCCTCCAGTCCTCTGGCACTCTACCCTCCCTTACACATTAAACAATCTCACTAGCCAGTTCACTATTACTGTACCTCCCTTCTTCAGACACTCTGTATGACACCCACCTAATCCAAAAGCCTTACCTGTTCTCATCATTTTCTGAGCTACTTGCACCTCATCTTTCCTTATTTTGCCTCCATTTTCCTCTCCCATCACTGTCATTATTTTAGTACCTCCAACTGCTACCTCCCTATCCTCCTCTACAATCTACAGCTCTCTAAAATACTCCACCTATCTTCTACTTAGTGCCTCCTCTTCCATCAAGATCTGAACATTCATGCCTTTTACCTTTTCTTCTCTACTTGACTCACCTCTCCTTCCTCTCTTGATTTCCTTCCAAAACGATGTTTTATTGCTTTCAAAATTTTCTGTCATACTCCTCCCCATTTTACATCTACTCTCTTTTTTGCCTCCTTTATCTTTTGTTTTGCTTTTCTTCTTTCACCTTTATAATTTTTATATTTTTCTCTCATCTTACTTTGTAACCAGTCCCTGAATGCTTGCTTCTTTTCTTCTACTACCTTCTTCACTTCATAATCCCACCAATCACTACCTTTCCTTCTATTCCCTCCCACCCTTCTTGTTCCACATGCAATCTTTGCACACCTTGTCACTTCCTCCTTGAAACAACCCCATTCCTCTTCCACACCAACTTCCACTCTATCCTTCACCACCTTCCACACTTCTCTCAGCTTCTCCTTACACTCCTGCTCCTTTTCCTTTAAACAATTTGTTCTAAACACCTTACCTACCACCCTTCCATCCATCACCCTCTCCCATGCGTACTTATGCTCGACTTCTTTCCTGAGCACTGTGTTAGCCATCATCACCTCTCTTTCTAGACACATCTCCGCCATCAACTCTCCACTACGATTTCTTCCTGGCACTCCACACTTCCCAACCACTCCATCTATTGGTTCATCTCCTACCCTAGCATTGAGATCTTCCAATAACATTACAATGACATTTCTTCCCAAACCCTCTTTGCACTCATTTAAATCTATCCAAAATGCCTCCCTTTCCTCTACCCTCTTCTCACTACCAGGCCCATATGTACTTACAAAGACCCACATCTCCCTTCCCAGTTTCATTTTCATCCACATTAACCTTAAAGAAACCACCTTCCACTCCAACACATGCTTTCTTGTGTCTTCACTTACTAATATAGCCACCTTTTCTCTCCCTTGTTCTCTCCTCACTCCTGACACCCTCCCCACTACACTCCCAAACTCAAACTGAAATAATGCCAAACCGCAAAAAAGTGTTCTTAAATATGCAGAATTTCATACAGCTAGCAATTTTATCATCATCCTCTTCCACCATAACCATTTTCCTGGCATCTCCCACTGCCACAATCAAACCTTCTCTCACCTCCTACATATTCAACAAATCCCTGAAATATTCAAACCATCTTCCCCTTACTGCCTTCACTTCCATTAGTATCTGTTTACACCCTTTACCTTTTCCTCTCTACCAGACTCACCTCCACCACTCTTTTGAGTTTTTCCCAAAATATCTTATCTTTAAAATTATCTATCAAATGCCTACCTCACTGTACATTTGCTCTCCTCTTTGCTTCCCACACCTTGCATTTTGCTTTTATTTTTTTTTCTTCTGTATCTCTCATAAGACCAACATACTACCAATCTCTTCTTTTTTACTCTCATCTGTACCACACCCATACACATTTAATAATCCAGTTACTAAGTCCTCCTCCAAGACCCACTTATGCCTTAACTTTTCATACAAGAAAAATACAAAATGAAGACGGGACCCCACGAGCATAGCTCCCCTTCCCGTAAAATACAACTAGGTAAATACAAGATCACATTGGCAGCACTTTTCTCTGCAACCACAAGTCACAGAAGTATTAAAGACCAGGTTCAAGTGGATAGCAGTATTACGAAAGTATCAGCATTCTTTTCCAAGTAGAGATGTTAAACATGAACAAATGATGAATTGCTTTGGTCCATAGGGACACCCCAAACATAGTCCTTAGTATTGATTACATTTTTCCATGCAGTCAATATCCCAGCTACTGACACAAACATAGCTGGCTATGAAATATGTCTTGGCCCCAATGGCTTTGGAACCAGGAAAACTAACAGTTCTCTCCTGAATTTAGCAAAGTCAAGAAGGTTGAAGATTACTGGTTCCAGAGACAATAACTAAACAATGGACTTGGTATAGTAATGCCAGAGGGATGGCAAAGGAGACCAAGAACACACTTTTTAGTACTCGTTGAAAGACCTTACAGAAGTGCAGGGTTTACTGGAGTGTTGAATTCTTTGGGAATGATCATAGACATGTGGTCACATCACTTGGACTGTGCATCAGGTCCAGGAGAACCTTGATTATATCTGGAGATGTTCTGAGGTGATGTATGTGCCCAGGAATATGCAGAAACAAACTAACCGGTTCACAATGTTTGTCACTCGATCTTAAAGAACTGTGGGATACCTTCAAATTTGAAACTCTGAAAGCTGCCAAGGAGTACAATAGAGAATATCCAAGGTTGAGGAGTGGTATGATTTTGCATGACAGTAAACAGTAAAGAAGTGGAATAACTGAGGATGTCAGTTAGCGATATGGCGAGTGAATGTGTCACTGTGTTCAGCGCCGAAGAGGTACAATCTCTACTTAGTAGAATTGAAGCCTTGGAGGATGCTGTTAAGTGCCTTAAAGAGGAGAATCGAGTTCTCCGCTCGAAGGCCCATGATACAGAAGGCAATATTAGCGATGAGCATGGATGGAATACGGTGAGAAATAAGATGCGGAAAAGTGGAAAAAAGTCCTCACCAGCCCCACTGAAATGCAATAACTCGTTTCAAGTGCTGGCAAATCTGCAGGAAGAAGGAACTAATGAAATCCAAGAGAAGAAGGAAAGGCCAGACGCTGGATCCCTGCCCACAGGTAAGATTTTGGTAGTAGGAGACAGTCAAGTGAGGTATTTAGACAGGGTTTTCTGCGACAAAGATAGGAAGCATAGGACGCAGGTGTGTGTTTCCCCGGCGCGGGCATAGGTGATGTTAGAGATAGGATTGAAGAGTGTCTAGTAGGGGAAGGTAAGGACCCAGTAGTTTGCTTAAGTGCCGGAGGAAATGATATAGGTAAGGTAGGGAGTGAGGAATTATTTGCGCGGTACCGAGATGCGCTAGACAAGATCAGAAATAGGGGAGGTGTTCCTGTAGTATGTGGAATCCTTCCGAGGCGTAGAGTTGGAGGCATGTGGCATTCCAGGGCTATTGCAATGAATTGCAGGCTGGCAAAACATTGTAAGGCTAATGGATGGGCATTTGTCGACAACTGGGACCGCTTTTATGGTAAGAATCACCTATACACAAGGGACGGAGTGCACTTGTCTCCCAAAGGATTTCGGCTCCTTGCTGAATCCCTTGAGCGAGAAGTAGGCATCCTACAGGGTTTTTTCGGGTAGATTATGTGGGAGTAGGGGGGGAAGTATCGGAATATAGTTTAGGAAATAGAAACAACTTAGAGGACTGTACAAAAAATCACCAAAGCAGGTGGAGGGAAGATAAACTTAAAGTTTACTATACAAATAGTAGGAGCATAATTAACAAAATTGATTTGCTGCGAGGTAAAGCATGCGTAGAAAATTTCGATATTATAGCCATTACTGAATCCTGGATCAACATGGCTGATAAACATTTCCTTCCAGAAATCGAAATAGAAGGATATAAGTTTTTTCATAAGGATAGGGTCGGCAGGAATGGGGGAGGTGTAGCACTTTTCGTTAAAAATACATTAAACTGTATTATCAACAATTCGATTAAGGAAGAGGACTGTACGGAATCTATTTGGGTAGAGATTATAGGCAAGAATAAGAAAGTTATTATTGGCGTCTTGTATAGACCTCCTAACCTTAGCATTGAGCAGACTGATTCCCTAATTCATGAAATTCACAGAGCGTCCCAGTACAAAAACGTTGTAATCATGGGAGATTTTAACTATAGAAACATTGACTGGGAAACTTTAATAGGAGATCATGAAGCGAAACAATTCCTAGATGTGGTGCAGGATAATTTCCTAAAACAAATGATTACCGATCCTACGAGGGGACAAAATACCCTGGACTTAATTCTAACAAATAATGAGCACCAAATTAGCAGCATAATAGTGGGCAATAGTCTAGGCTTTAGCGATCATCAAGAAATAAGATTTAATATTATTTGGGAAAAAATAAAAAGTACAAATAACGTTCAAGTACCAGACTTCAGGAAAGCAAACTTTGACAATATAAAAACCTATTTGAAATTGAATACGAAAAACAATCCGGACGTTTCAAACATTTTTTATTCTCGTTGCGGGGCTGATAGTCAGAAGTGGGTCAAGGAGGATACGCGTACCTTGGGTCAGGTCTGGGTCAAGGAGAGAAATACGCATACCTTAGGTCAGGTCTGGGTCAAAGAGAGTGATGCGCGTGCCTTGGGTCAGGTCGATTCGGGGCGACGGCCCAAAAATCAGGTCAGTACTTTGGATGAGATGTATAGCAATCAGGCAGATCTAATTATTAATGCACAAAACACATTTATCCCCCTAAAGTCAATACGGAAAAATAGTAATACTCCCAAATGGATGACGGACAGATTGAAACATGAGATCGGAATTAAAAGAGGACTTTACGTAAAAATAAAAAACGGGGAATCACACCTTAGATCAAGATATAACGAAATGGCAAAGCTGGTTAAAAGGAATACACGTTCAGCGAAACGTAATTATGAAATCAAGGTTGCCAGTCAAGCAAAATCCAACCCAAAGGGTTTCTTTCACCTCTATAGAACAAAAAATAAAGAAAGAATAGGACCAATTAAAAACGATGAAAATGTCATGATAGAATCGGAAGAAAAAATGAGTGAGGAGTTTAACAATTATTTTCTATCGGTGTTTACTAATGAGAGGTTAGATAAAGTACCTGACTGCGATCCGATTTTCAGAGGGGATGAAGAAAATAGCCTAACTAATATCAGCATTAGTAAAGAAGAAGTTATCAAGCAGATTGACAGACTTAAAGCTACAAAATCTCCGGGTCCGGACGAAATTTTTCCAAGAATGCTTAAAGAGTGTAAATTTGAAATCTGCGACCAGTTAACTGAAATATTCAATAAATCGGTAGACACTGGTTCTGTTCCAACTGCTTGGAGGCAGGCTAACGTTGTTCCTGTTTTTAAGAAGGGAGATAGATCGACCATATGCAACTACAGGCCAATCAGTTTGACATCGGTTATAGGAAAAATGCTTGAATCAATAATAGTAAATAGACTCGGAGAACACATTGAAGGGCATAATTTAATTCGTGATTCACAGCATGGTTTCTCCAAAGGTAAGTCATGCGTGACTAATCTTCTATCCTTTTACACTAAGGTATATAAGGCGTCAGACAACAATGAAAATTACGATGTTATTTACCTTGACTTTAGCAAAGCGTTCGACAAAGTGCCACACCAGAGACTACTAAATAAAATCAAAGCCCATGGCATAGGAGGAAAAGTGTTAGAATGGATTAGAGCTTGGATTAGTAACAGAAAACAGCGGGTCACCATAAATGGAATAAAATCTAGGTGGGGCAATGTTACTAGCGGGGTCCCCCAGGGCTCGGTTTTGGGTCCCTTATTGTTCATTATGTATATAAACGACTTAGACGATGGGTTAAATAGTGATGTTAGTAAGTTTGCGGACGACACTAAAATAGGACGCCTAATTAGGTCAGGAGAAGACGCCCAGATTCTGCAGGATGATCTTAATAAACTGTTAACATGGTCGGTGAAATGGCAAATGAACTTCAATATCTCTAAGTGTAGCGTGTTAAACGTAGGGCTACACAACACCGAAAATAGATACAACTTAGATGACACGTTTTTAGAAAAATCTGAGTGCGAGAGGGACTTGGGAGTTCTGGTGAGTCCGGACCTTAAAACCAGGAAGCAGTGCATTAGCGCCAGAAATAAAGCAAACAGAGCATTAGGCTTCATTGCTAGGACGGTAACGAATAGAAGTGCAGAGGTAATTATTAAACTCTATCTAGCGATAGTTAGACCCATCCTTGACTATGCGGTACAGTTTTGGTCTCCGTCCTACAGAATGGACATAAATTCACTAGAATCAGTACAGAGAAGAATGACCAAAATGATACAAGGACTCGGAAATTTGCCTTACGAAGAGAGAGGCTTAGGCACCTAAACTTACACTCTCTGGAAAGACGCAGAGTGCGGGGTGATCTAATAGAAGTGTTCAAGTGGATCAAAGGCTATAACAAGGGTGATGCAAACAAGGTCATCATAATAAAACAACAGGGCAGGACTCGCAGTAATGGGTATAAACTGGACAAATTTAGATTTAAGAAGGAAATAGGCAAGAATTGGTTTACAAATAGGGTGGTCGATGAATGGAATAAACTTAGTAACCATGTAGTAAGCGCTGAAACTATCAGTTGTTTTAAAAAACGATTAGACAACTTTATGGATGGGGACGACAGGTGGTGATGGATACGGAGCTGCCTAGTGTAGGCCTTATGGTCTTTTGCAGTCTCCTTTATTTCTTATGTTCTTATGTTCTTAAAGGCAACTTAACCCCTTCCATACGGTGCCGCATACATAGGCGGCATGAGGAGCAAGTGGATAGGCGAGGCTGCCATATCGGCGTCTTGATTATATTTATTGTAGTTGCCCCTGCGTAATGACATACTCTCTAAACTGTCTTCATCACATTTTCTATGGTTATCAAAATTCACGGGTGAGAGAACGATCGATATAAGCGGTGACTATATTTTATGATGCGAGTATTATTACGACACATCGTACGTCTGGCAGCTACTGCTGCCCGCGAGATTTTGAACCATACTGAAGAGATTAAATACACATTACCTCAAGCCTGTTTACTGAGCCCTACAAAATAAATAAATACAAACATATATACATACATATACCAAAGGCTTTTTCTCACTTACAAGAGAGGTAGCCAAAAAGAAAAAGGCATAAAAACCATTCCCACCCATTCCATCCCTAATACACTCCACTCCACTCCACCCTTCTCCCTCCCTCTTATCTTGGCACCTCCTGGATGACGGGTCATCCCTGCATCTTGTCCACTGCCCTGGGTCAGAGGCAATGTCCCAAGACACAACACATCCACAGTAAGGCTGCTTCATTAAATCAGTGACCCCCCCCTCTCCATCCCCTCATTCAGAAAAGGAAAAGATGGGGAGAAATCCCTTCTGGCTGTGTCAAATTTTTCTCACACATACTACCTCACCCCCCCATTCCCCCTCATGCATCACATCATCCGTATACAACCATTCTCCATTCACCCGCCTTCTTTCCTCTCCTGTCCTTCCTCAACAGACATTCTCCTCTTCCCCAAAGCCCCTTTCACCCCATCCATCCATCCATCTCATCCTAGGTTGCCCCATCATGTTCACTACCTCCACATCTGCCTTCCATACCTCTTTTACTAGTCTTTCTTCACTCATTCTTTCCATGTGTCCAAACCATCATAATACTCTTTCATCAACCCTATCTCCCAACTCCTTTTCCAATCATCATCACCACCAAAACAAGATGCACCCCAGCTGGCCACAGACACACTTACACCAATTACAAGAGAGCTAACTGGGAAGCCTTTAATGAAGAGACAGAACAACATTTTGAAACACTTAACAGTACACCAATCACAAACATAAACAATGCTGTGCACGCTTTTAATACAATCATACAAAACGCAGACAAGAGATACATCCCTAGAGGCAACAGAAAATCACACAACCCCAACTTCACACCAGAAATCCAAGGCCTCATCAGACAACGTGACACACTTAAACACGATACCCCCACACCTATCCCTCAAAACATAGCAGACCAAATACAAACGCTAAACACTGTGATTGCCAATAAAATACATGAACAAAAAACACAAAATTGGCAAAACTTTATCAATACACTTGATCACAAAACAAACACCAGCAAATTGTACAAAACACTCAACAGCATCACACTATCCAACACTAACACTACACGCTCTCACGCAGCAATAATCACAACAACAGATAATCTACCCTCAAACAGACAACAAGCAAACGCACTCATACGTCATTTTGCACAGACGAGCCATCTTACATCTCACCCTGACGACCGACGCACCATTCGACGTAAGAAAGACTTTCCCACAGACTCAGACTATACACCCTTCATAGACAGTCAGACAAAACTCATATTGCATAGTCTCAAGCACTCACCTGCCTGTGGCCCTGATAACATAAGCAACATACACCTAAAACACATTGGACCACAAGGTATACACGCACTCACAAACATTGCAAACTACAGCTATTCACACAACACAATACCTGACATCTGGAAGCATGGTAAAATAATCACCATTCCAAAACCGAACAAAGACCCAACAATCCCAACATCGCACCGCCCAATCACACTTCTCTGCACCCCCTCTAAAGTCATTGAACGCCTAATACTTAAACTTGTCACACCATATATTCCCCTTGCTGACTCACAACACGGTTTTAGGCCACTACACTCCACAAACACTCTTCTGACAAACCTCACACAAAGAATTTTAGATGGCATCAATTCAGATAGGCCCCACCACAGAACACTTCTTATAACATTGGACATTAGTAAAGCTTTTGATGCTATCCCCCGCCACAACCTAACAAATAAAATATATAACACAGACATGCACAATAACACCAAAAGATGGCTGGCCAATTATCTGGCAGGCAGGAATGCTCATGTGTCATATAATGGCCAATCATCGCACATCAGAAACATTAAGAACGGAGTACCACAGGGTTCAGTTCTATCCCCCACATTATTTAATCTATACATGCATGACTTACCCACGCCAGACACCTCAGAAATACAAATCTCTTCCTACGCAGACGACATAACAATCACATGCACACATCGTAACACAGACAAAGCTGCAGAAATAATCCAGCCTTACCTTGACACACTCAACACATGGTTCATCACAAACAGACTCAAAATAGCTCCAACCAAATCTACAGCAACACTTCTCACCAACTGGACAAAAGAACACAAATACATACCTCATCTCTACATCAACAACACTCTAATACCACACACAAACACACCGAAAATTCTTGGTGTAACATACGATACATCCATGTCTTTCAAACAACACCTCACAAACATAAAAAACAAATGCACACCTAGACTTAACGCACTTAAGTCAATCACTGGAACAACATTTGGACAAAACAAAGAAACTAATATAACAATATACAAACAATGCATACGCTCAGTGATGAATTATGCGAGTCCTGCATGGGCTCCTAATCTCAGTGAGACACACCACAACACCCTTCAAATCATACAAAACAAAGCCCTAAAAACAATTACAGGCTGCACAAATACATCACCTACAGACCATTTACACCATGAAACAAAAGTCCTCAAAGTCAAGGACCACCTCGACATGAGAGGCACACAAACACTTGCTGCAGCCACCACAAACACATCACACCCGCTACACTACATAGCAGAACACCCACACACACCAAGAAACATTAAAACTACACCCAAAGACCTTTATTACACACAGATACTCTCTTCTCTTCCTCCACAACCACCAAATACCAGCCTCCGGAAACATATTCATAATCATATCACTCACCGCTCCATTAACACACTGAAAGACAACACACTGCTGCATGCCAGACCCCCTGATATCCACCCTTCTGAATCCTCTCTCCCACGTAAGGACAGAGTCCACTTGGCCAGACTGCGATGCGGTCACCACCCAGCACTTCTAAGCTACCAGAAGAGGCTGGACGACCGTGTTGTGAACAGCTGCCCAGGATGTAACACTTCACCCCATACCATACAACACATAATGGAAGACTGCATTATACACAATCATGCACGCAAACAACACAACATACACTCTATAAAGGATTTGTGGGAAAACCCAGTTTCGGCTGTGGCCTTCCTTGGGGAGACGGGACTGCTCGGACAGACAGTCTAGGGAACGACAACAACAACAACAACAACTCCCTTACCACCCCTGTTCTCCTCCTCACCTCATTTTTCATTCTATCCAGCCTAGTAACCCCCATCATACTTCTCAGACACCTCATCTCAAACACATTCAAACTCCTCTCTTATGTTCCATGTTTCTGCCCCATACAGTGCTGTTGGCACAATCACTCCTTCATACAATCCCCTCATAGCCTCCATTCCCAAATGTCTATTTCTCATTACACTTTTCAATCCACCAAGTCATTTACTTGCTTCTTTCAATCTATATTCTACCTCCACCTCCACTCCTCCCTTTCCTGCCACATTCGCACCCAAGTATCTATAACTATCCACTTCCTCCAGTCGCTCTCCCTTAACCACTTCACTATGGGCCAAATCTCGCGGGTAGCAGTAGCTGCCAGACATAAGATGTTTCGTCATAATATTCACATCATAAAAAATAGTCACCGCTTATATCGATCGTTCTCTCTTTCACCCGTGAATTTTGATAACCATAGAAAATGTGATGAAGAAAGTTTAGAGAGTATGTCATCATGCAGGGGCAACTACAATAAATATAATCAAGACGCCGATATGGCAGCCTCAGGTATCCACTTGCTCCTCATGCCGCCTGCGTAGGCGGCACCGCATGGAAGGGGTTAACCTCTTCACTCCGGGGCACATCGCACGTCTGGCAGCATTAGCTGCCCGATGTGCGATGTTGCGTCATAATAATCGCATTATAGAAAATAAAGTCAGTGCTCAATAGTTCTTTCACTTTCACCCGTATATTTTGATAACCATAGAAAATTGATGAAGCCAGTTTAGAGAGAATGGAAATTACGTAGGTACGACTACAATAAATATAATCAAGATGCCGACGTCTGCATCATCGAGTACCCACTTGCTCCTCATGCTGCCTACGTAGGTGTCACCGTATGAAAGTGGTTAATGCTCACTTCCAGTCTGCTGCTACGTTCACCCCTTGTACATCTCATCATCTTACTTTTACCCACGTTTATCTTCAACTTTCTTCTTTCACATACTCTCCCAAACTCTGTCACCAACTTCCTCAATTCCTCCTCTGATCCTGCTACAAGCACAGTGTCATCAGCAAACAACAACTGGCTCACCTCCCACTTTTCTCCATTTTCTTTAACCATCTCCAATCCATGACCCACCACCCTTGCATTTACCTCTCGCACTACCCCATCCATGTATAAGTTGAACAGCCAGGGAGACATAACACATCCCTGACGGAGTCCCACCTTTACCTCGAACCACTCACTCTCTACTTTTCTAATCCTGTGACACATGCTCTACTACTCTCGTAAAAGCTCTTAACAGCTCCTAGAAGCTTTCCTCCTATCCCATATATCTGCAGTACCTCCCACAGTACATTCCTGTCTACCCTGTCATAAGCCTTTTCCAGATCCATAAAAGCCAAAAAAACATTCTTACCTTTTCCTATAGCTTTCTCACATATCTGTCTTACCACAAAGATCTGATCTACACAACCTCTACCCGTCCTAAATCCACACTGTTCCTCACCAATTACTCACTCTGTTCCTCTCCTAATCCTCTCAATCAAGACCCTCCCATAAGCCTTCCCAGCTACACTTAACAAGCTAATCCCTCTGAAACTACTACACTCACACTTGTTCCCTTTTCCCTTGTAAAATGGAACTATACAGGCACTCCTCCAGTCCTCCGGCACTCTACCCTCTCTCCAGCAAACATTAAATAACCTCACCAGCCAGTCCACCATCACTGTACCTCCTTTTTTCAGACAGTCTGCATGGCATCCATCCAGATCAGGTGCCTTACCTGCTCTCATCATCTTAACAACTGCCTTCACTTCATCCTTCCTTATTTTTCCTCCATTTTCCTCACTCATCATGGTCATTTTCTTAGCACTTCCCACTGCAACTATCTTTCCCTCCCTATCCTCCTTCACATTCAGCAACTCCCTAAAATATTCTGCCCATCTCCTCCTTACTGCCTTCTCTTCCATTATCATCTCTCCATCTGCACCTTTTACCTTTTCTTCTCTACTTGATTTGTCTCCTCTTCCTCTCTTAATTTCTTTCCAAAACATCTTTTTATTACTTTCAAAATTTTCTGTCATACTCTTACCTCATTTCACATCTGCTCTCCTCTTTGCCTCATTTACCTTGTGCTTTACTTCTCTTTTCTTTTATTTGCACCTCTCATATGACTCCCTCATCCTATTTTGTAACCAATCTGTGAAAGCTCGCTTCTTCTCTTCTACAACCTTCTTTCATCATCCCACCATTCACTACTCTTCCTTTTATTTACTCCCGTCCTTCTTGTTCCACACACCATCTTTGCACACTTTGTGACTCCCTCCTTGAACTATCCCCATTACTCCTCCACTCCTAGCTCTACTCTATCCTTCATTCCCACCCACTCCTCTCTCAGCTTCTTCTTGTACTTCTCCTTTTCCTTTTCATTTTAAGCATTCACTCTAGGCACCTCCCTACCTTCTGTCCTTTTCCTCTTTCTCCATCTATCCTCCACTCTTAACTTACCTTCCACCAAAAAAAATGATCTGATATTCCCCCACTCTCTCCCCTTACCACATGTACATCCTTAACTCTTCCTACTATACTCCTATCTACCACTACATAGTCCATTAATGCTCTATCTACCACCCTTCCATCCACCACCCTCTCCCATGTATACTTATGCTTGACTTTCTTCCAAAACACTGTATTTGCTAGCATCAACTATCTTTCAAGACACATCTCCATCATCAACTCTCCACTACAATTCTTTCCTGGAACTCCACATTTCCCAACCACTCCGTCAATTGGTTCATTTCCTACCCTAGCATTAAGGTCTCCCAATACCACTACATTGATGTTCCTCCCTAATCCCTCTATGCACTCATTTAAATCTATCCAAAAAGCCTCCCTTTCTTCTACAAATTCTCACTACCAGGCCCATATGCACTTACAAAGACCCACATCTCCTCTCCCAGTTTCACCTTCATCTACATTATCCTTGAAGAAACCTCCTTCCACTCCACTACACCTTTACCTATCTCTTCATTTACTAGTATAGCCACCCCTTCTCTCCCTCGCCCTTTCTTCACTCCTGAGAACCTCCCAAACTCACACTTGCCCTTCCCTCTCAAATTAGTTTCACTCAAACTCAACACATCCATCTTTCTTCTCACAAACATACTGCCTATCTCTTCCCTTTTACTCTCATCTGTACCACATCCACACACATTAAAAGACCCAAACCTGAGGGTGCTGGTTGGAAAACTCCTAGACCCTCTTATGCCTTTACTTTTTTTAGGAATGTACCCTGTGGGGCTACAGGGAGAAGGATGCCTGGTCCCAATCCCCGTCCCGTTTTTCTCACCTCTTACAATCCAAGTAGGAATCCTTGGTGGCAGCATTCTTTTCCCCCACCACAGGGTAGGCAAAACAAGGAAATGAAATTCAGAGAAATGGTACAGGACAGCAGCAAGGAGTTGGGGGACAGCATAACGGAGGGACAGTAGCAGTACAATAAAAGTTTCATCACTTCTCTGAGCAGAGCCTCCTCTATCACAGACAAAATGATGTGTGGCTCTGGTCCGTAGGGGTGCCCCACATAGACCCTAAAATATCAACTGCATGCTACTTTGCCACAACAGTGATAAATAAATAAATAAATAAAATAAATAAATAAAAATCTACTCCAAACCTATGACCCAGGGAAGCACAGTCCAAACAGCTGATGGGCAACTAGTGTTAGGCGTAAAAGGTGTAGCCTTTTTGCTGTGTACTTTGAGCAGTTGTTCATGGATGACCCTCAAAATGGCCAGTTTCACCTTGCTGATGTTCAGGTGGCAGTTACCAATCCACCAATAGATACAACTCCAGCTTCTTTTATGGAACTCAAAGAGGCTGTGCTGAAGCACAGAGATATGGCTAGCACCTGCAGCATCAGTGCAGAATTGTACCATGGGCCCACAGAGTTTGCAGCATTTATGATTGTCTCTCCCTGTGCATAACACTTGCCACCCACAACAATATTCAAGGTGGATCCTAGAGATGATAGATTCCACCATTCTACCAGGAGATAGGTGGACTGCCTTATACCTAGTGACAAGGTAGTACCATAGCACCAATTCCAAAATATGAAGACTGCTGTTGTGGTTGGCCCTGGCAACCAACCTGGCCTTCTTGATGGTGACACCCTTCATCTGTGTGATTGTGGGTAACAGGGGCAGTGTGATCCTGCTGAACCTCATTGCTTCCTTGGCAGCATTATCCACAATAATGTTCCCTGGAATCCCAATATGACTGGGGTTCCAGTGAGACTTTGCAGACCTCTCATGCTGGTGCAAAAGGCTCCACGGGTGCTGGATTGACATAATTAAGTAGGCATCATACATTGTCTTCCCCAATCATATGATGTCATCAATAGCACTCCTTGATTCTGTGTGGATCATGACAGTCTGCCCCCTGCTCTGCAGAGGGGGGGGGTTATAGTCTGGATGAGGTCTGTCCATAACATGTTACCGAACCAATTCCCAGAGTTTGAAGGTATGGATCACACTCACTGCATGGGCCTTCCAGGAGTGACTGGTGGGGTTGCCCTTGACATCTAGGGCAATAAGGAGGGAGGCCTTGACTTCACCCTCCCTTGGTTGGGCCAGTCAGAAGTCAGATGAGAGGACAGGAAGAAAGCCTCTCCACCCATAGGTGAAGGAAGGCAATTCCTGCCTCCTGTCTAAGATTCACCAGACTGGTCCATGTGACAGTATGGAGAGCCTGGTTTTGGAGAACCTTGTGCCTGGCACCCAGCCAAGGTCTCATCATGGGTGTTAAACAGTTTGGCAGTCCAGCACATCTGACTGGAAAAAGGATCTGGTCTTCCCTACATGGAAGGGGTAAGGTAACCAGCAGGACTGCAACAACTACCATAGTATTACACTGTTCAGTGTGCCAGGCATCTTGTCTATCTGTTGCTGATACAGGTTTATTCCCATCTGCTAAAGTTCCAGAGGCCTCAGGAGTCTGGGTTCACTCCCACCAAGTCAACAAACGATTGGATCCTAGCAATGGAGTGTTGATGCGAGTTTCAAAACGGGTTTCTAGCAGCCTACATTGATCTCATGCTATTTCACTCAGCACATCATGGAATCTTCTGCATATCTGTGAGTTCCTGCAAGGATTATTGATTTGATGTCTGGGTTATACTCATGGGATGGAGGGTGTTGGAAAAGGCATGTCCAGCTTCTCTCCTATTAACCACTTCCATATGGTGACGCCTACATAGGCGGCATGAGGAGCAAGTGGATACTCGATGATGCCGATGTCGCCATCTTGATTATATTTATTGTAGTCGTACCTACGTAATTTCCATTCTCTCTAAACTGGCTTCATCAATTTTCTATGGTTATCAAAATACATGGGTGAAAGAGAACGAACAATTGAGCACTGACTTTATTTTTTATAATGCGATTATTATGACACAACATCGCACGTCGGGCAGCTAATGCTGCCAGACGTGCGATGTGCCCCGGAGTGAAGAGGTTAACTTAGGCATGAGGCAAGGGTGCATCCTCACCCCAACACTTTTCAACTCCTCCATGGACTGGGTATTGGACAGTTGTCAATCAATTTCATTGTAGAGCATCCACTGGCAACAGCAAGATCAATGACTAGGTCTTTCCCAGTAATGCTGTACTTCTTGCAGTCATTGGAGGTTCTGTTTGCAGCCCTTGAGGCATTGCACAGGGAACTGAGACTACCTGGACTCCTGGACCAAGACCATGGTACAGGTCTTTGGAGGCTTACTGGATGACAGTTCAGTCTGCCCATGCATGCAGCAAAGACATTGTGGTCTTGGAAAGTTTCACATACCTTGACAGTGTAGTGTATAAATGTGGTGTGTCATGTCAAGTAGTCCTTTTATGTGTAGACCATAAGGCCTACACTAGGCGGTTCAATAAAGTTATCTAATCTTTTCTTAAAACAACCAATAGTTTCTGCACTTCTACATGGTTACTAAGTCTATTCCATTCATTCACCACTCTACTGGTAAACCAGTTTTTGCCTAATTCCTTTTTAATCTTAGGGGATGACATTTCTCATGCCACTATGGGGTATTGGCTGCTTGTTATTGTGGCAAAGTAGCATGCAGTTGATACTTTAGGGTCTATATGGGGCACCCCTATGGACCAGAGCCACACATCATTTTGTCTATGATAGAGGGAAAACTCTGTTCATAGAGAAATGATGACACTTTCATACTACGACTGTCCCTCCATTATGCTGTCCCCCAACCCCTTGCTGCTGTCATGTACCATTTCTCTGAGTATTCATTTTCTGTGGTAGGGGAATTCCCTTTGGAGGGGGAATTCCCTGTGGTGGGGGAAAAGAATACTACCACCAAGTATTTCCACTTGGATCGTAAGAGGCGAGAAGAAAGGGACGGGGATTGGGACCAGGCATCCTTCTCCTTGTAGCCCCACAGGGGACATTCCTAAAAGAAAAAGTAAAGGCATAAGAGGGTCTGGGAGTTTTCCGACCAGCACCCTAAGGTTTGGGTCTTTTAATGTCCGTGGATGTGGTACAGATGAGAGTAAAAGGGAAGAGATAGGTAGTATGTGAGAAGAAAGATGGATGTGTTGGCTTTGAGTGAAACTAAGTTGAAAGGGATGGGTGAGTGTAAGTTTGGGAGTGTAAGTGGGAGGTTATCAGGAGTGAAGAGAGGGCGAGGGAGGGAAGGGGTGGCTATTCTAGTAAGTGAAGAGATAGGTAAACTTATAGTGGAGTGGAAGGAGGTTTCTACAAGGATAATGTGGATGAAGGTGAAACTGGGAAAAGAGATGTGGGTCTTTGTAAGTGCATATGGGCCTGGAAGTGAGAAGAGTGTAGAAGAAAGGGAGGCCTTTTGGATAGATTTAAATGAGTGCATAGAGGATTTAAGGAGAAATGTCAATGTAATAGTACTGGGAGACCTTAATGCTAGGGTAGGAAATGGTCCAATTGATGGAGTGGTTGGGAAATGTGGAGTTCCAAGAAAGAACCGTAGTGGAGAGTTGATGGTGGAAATATGTCTAGAGAGTTGATGATAGCAAATACAGTGTTTCAGAAGAAAGTCAAGCATAAGTACACATGAGAGAGGGTGGTGGATGGAAGGGTGGTAGATACAGCATTGATGGATTATGTAGTGGTAAATAGGATTATGATAGGAAGAGTTAAGGATGTACATGTGCTAAGGGGAGAGGGTGGGGGAATACCAGATCATTTTTTGGTGGAAGGTAAGTTGAGAGTGGAGGATAGATGGAGAAAGAGGAAAAGGACAAAAGGTAGGGAGGTGCTTAGAGTGAACTCTTTAAATGAAAAGGAAAAGGAGAAGGAGTACAAGAAGAAGCTGAAGGAGGAGTGGGAGGGAGTGAAGGATAGAGTAGAGCTACGTGTGGAGGAAGAATGGGGATGGTTCAAGGAGGGAGTCACAAAGTGTCCAAGGATGGTGTGTGGAACAAGAAGGACAGGAGGAAATAGAAGGAAGGGTAGTGAATGGTGGGATGAGGAAACAAAGAAGGTTGTAGAAGAGAAGAAGCGAGCTTTCACAGATTGGTTACAAAATAGGAGGGAGTCATATGAGAGGTACAAAGAAAAGAAAAGAGAAGTAAAGCACAAGGTAAAGGAGGCAAAGAGGAGAGCAGATGTGAAATGGGGTAAGAGTATGACAGAAAATTTTGAAAGTAATAAAAAGATGTTTTGGAAAGAAATTAAGAGAGGAAGAGGAGGCAAATCAAGTAGAGAAGATGCAGATGGAGAGATGATAATGGAAGGGAAGGCAGTAAGGGGAAGATGGGCAGAATATTTTAGGGAGTTGCTAAATGTGAAGGAGGATAGGGAGGGAAAGATAGTTGCAGTGGGAAATGCTAAGAAAATGACCGTGATGAGTGAGGAAAATGGAGGAGAAATAAGGAAGGATGAGGTGAAGGCAGTTAAGATGATGAAAGCAGGTAAGGCCCCTGGTCTGAATGGATGTCATGCAGAATGTCTAAAAAAAGGAGGTACAGTGATGGTGGACTGGCTGGTGAGGTTATTTAATGTTTGCTGGAGAGAGGGTAGTGCAGGAGGATTGGAGGAGTGCCTGTATAGTTCCACTTTACAAGGGAAAAGGGGACAAGTGTGAATGTAGTAGTTTCAGAGGGATTAGCTTGTTAAGTGTAGTTGTAAAGGCTTATGGGAGGATCTTGATTGAGAGGATTAGGAAAGGAACAGAGGGAGTAATTGGTGAGGAACAGTGTGGATTTAGGATGGGTAGAGGTTGTGTAGATCAGATCTTTGTGGTAAGACAAATATGTGAGAAAGCTATAGGAAAGGGGAAGGATGTTTTTTGGGCTTTTATGGATCTGGAAAGGGCTTACGATAGGGTAGACAGAAAGACACTGTGGGAAGTACTGCAGATATATGGGATAGGAGGAAAGCTTCTAGGAGCTGTTAAGAGTTTTTATGAGAGTAGTAGAGCTTGTGTCAGGATTAGAAATGGAGAGAGTGAGTGGTTCGAAGTAAAGGTGGGACTTCATCAAGGATGCATTATGTCGCCCTGGCTGTTCAACTTATACATGGATGGGGTAGTGCGAGAGGTAAATGCAAGGGTAGTGGGTCATGGATTGGAGATGGTTAAAGAAAATGGAGAAAAGTGGGAGGTGAGCCAGTTGTTGTTTGCAGATGCGGACGACACTGCGCTTGTGGCAGGATCGGGGGAGGGATTGAGGAAGTTGGTGACAGAGTTTGGGAGAGTATGTGATAGAAGAACGCTAAAGATAAATGTGGGTAAAAGTAAGGTGATGAAATGTTCAAGGGGTGAAAGTGGCAGTAGACTGGAAGTGAGCATTAAGGGAGAGCGACTGGAGGAAGTGGATAGTTTTAGATACTTGGGTGCAAATGTGGCAGGAAAAGGTGGAGTGAAGGTGGAGGTAGAATGTAGATTGAGAGAAGCAAGTAAATGCCTTGGTGGATTAAAAAGTGTAATGAGGAATAGACATTTGGGAATGGATGCTAAGAGGAGACTGTATGAAGGAGTGATTGTGCCAACAGCACTGTATGGGGCAAAAACATGGAACATAAGAGAGGAAGAGAGGAGTTTGAATGTGTTTGAGATGAGGTGTCTGAGAAGTATGATGGGGGTTACTAGGCTAGATAGAGTGAGAAATGAGGAGGTGAGGAGGAGAACAGGGGTGGAAAGGGAGTTGGGAGATCGGGTTGATGAAAGAGTATTAGGATGGTTTGGACACATGGAAAGAATGAGTGAAGAAAGACTAGTAAAAGAGGTATGGAAGGCAAATGTGGAGGGAGTGAACATGAGGGGACGTCCTAGGATGAGGTGGATGGATGGGGTGAAGGGGGCTTTGGGGAAGAGGGGAATGTCTGTTGAGGAAGGATGGGAGAGGACAGAAGACAGGGGTGAATGGAGAATGGTTGTATATGGATGATGTTGTGATGCATGAGGTGGAATGGGCAGGGGGATGGGGGGTGAGGTAGTATGTGTGAGCAAAATTTGACGCAGCCCGAAGGGATTTCTCCCCGTCTTCTCCTTTTATGTATGGGGGGACCGAGAGGGGGGGGTTGCCAATTTAACCCCTTCCATACAGTTCCGCACACGTAGGCGTCATGAGGAGCAAGTGGATTCGCGACGCTGCCATATCGGCGTCTTGATTATATTTATTGTAGTCGCCCCTGTGTTTTTACATTCTTCCAAATGTGCCCTGAATCCCATTCTCTGTGGTTTTCAAAATTCGCAGGTGAAAGAGAGAACGATCGATATAAGCGGTGACTATATTTTATGATGTGAGTATTATTACGACACGTCGTACGGCTGGCATTGGCTGCTGCCCGCGAGATTTAAGTCTGGAGTGAAGTGGTTAATGAAGCAGCCTTGCTGTGGATGTGCTGTGTCTTGCAACACTGCTTCTGACCCAGGGCAGTGGACAAGGTGCAGGGATGACCCGTCATCCAGGAGGTATTAAGATAAGAGGGAGGGTGGAGGGGTGTGGAGTGTATTCAGGGATGGAGTGGATGAGAATGATTTTATGCCTTTTCCTTTTGGGTTACCTCCCTTTTAAGGGGGAAAAAGCCTTGGTATATGTATGTATGTACTATGGAATTGCTCAACCAGAATATATACATACATACATATACCAAGGCTTTTTTCCCCTTTACCAGGGGGGTAGCCAAAAAGGACAAGGCACAAAAACATTCCCACCCATTTCATCCCCGAAAACACTCCACACCCCTCCACCCTCCCTCCCATCTTAGCACCTCCTAGATGACGGGTCATCCCTGCACCCTGTCCACTGCCCTGGGTCAGAAGCAGTGTCGCAGGACACAGCACATCCACAGCAAGGCCGCTTCATTAAATCGGCGACCCACCCTCTCCGTCCCCCCATATAAAGGAGAGGACAGGGAGAAATCCCTTCGGGCTGCGTCAAAATTTTTGCTCACACACACTACCTCACCCCCATTCCCCCATCCAATCCACCTCATGCATCACAACATTTTCCATATACAACCATTCTCCATTCACCCGTCTTCTGTCCTCTCCCGTCCTTCCTCAACCGACATTCCCCTCTTCCCCAAAGCCCCCTTCACCCCATCCATCCATCTCATCCTAGGACGTCCCCTCATGTTCACTCCCTCCACATCTGCCTTCCATACCTCTTTTACTAGTCTTTCTTCACTTATTCTTTCCATGTGTCCAAACCATCCTAATACTCTTTCATCCACCCTATCTCCCAGCTCCCTTTCCACCCCTGTTCTCCTCCTCACTTCTTCATTTCTCACTCTATCTAGCCTAGTAACCCCCATCATACTTCTCAGACACTTCATCCCAAACACATTCAAGTTCCTTCTCGCTTCCTCTCTCATGTTCCATGTTTCTGCTCCATACAGTGCTGTTGGCACAATCACTCCTTCATACAGTCTCCTCTTAGCATCCATTCCCAAATGTCTATTCTTCATTACACTTTTTAAACCACCAAGGCATTTACTCGCTTCTCTCAATCCCATATTCAAAAAAGGTGACAAAAAGAAACCAAATAACTATAGGCCTATAAGTTTGACTTCAATCGTAGGAAAAATAATGGAAACTATCATCAGAGATGCTATCGAACATCATTTAGAAAGTAACCGTTTGATAAATGATAGCCAGCATGGTTTTAGACGGAAACGTTCTTGCGTGACTAACTTACTCGAATTCTACAACACAGTTATCTCGAATTATGACAAAAGAAACAATATAGATTTGATATATCTAGACTTTGCAAAAGCTTTTGATACCGTCCCACACGAAAGACTACTTACTAAATTAGCTTTGCATGGAATAAGTGGTAGCCTAATAGGTTGGACTAGTAATTGGTTGAATGGTCGAAAACAGAGAGTTGTTTTAAATGGAAAAACTTCTAGATGGAAAAGTGTTGCAAGTGGAGTTCCTCAGGGTTCCGTTCTTGGGCCACTTCTATTCATAGTATATATAAATGATATAGACCATGGACTAAAATCTACTGTTTCCCAATTTGCTGATGATACAAAACTGTGTGGAGTGGCAAATGATCACTCAAACCAATTAGATATTCAAGAAGATTTAGATCAATTACAGCAATGGTCTGAAAAGTGGCTAATAAAACTTAACACAAGTAAATGCAAGGTAATGCACATAGGTAAAAATAACAGTAAGTACGATTACAAGTTATTTGGAAATTCGTTAACAAAAGTGGATAGTGAAAAAAATCTCGACGTAATTATCAGTAACGACCTCAAATCATCCAAGCAGTGTATTTCAGCCTCTGAGAAAGCAAATAAGATTCTAGGACTGATTGCGCGATCTTTTGATTTCAAAAGTCCATCACTCGTTAACAAGCTATATAAATCGTTAGTTCGTCCACATTTGGAATATGCTGTTTCTGTATGGTCACCGAATCTCATTAAAGACATTGAATGACTGGAAAAAGTACAACGGCGAGCCACAAAACTGATTCCAAATATCAAAAATAAATCATACGAAAATCGACTAAAACACATGAATCTGTTTTCCCTAAAAAAGCGTAGACTCAGAGGTGACTTGATACAGGTCTTTAAGATTTTAAAGGGAATTGACAACATCAAAAGTGATAAAATTTTCACATTGAATGACAATCAGACAAGAAACAATGGTCTCAAACTGTCCGGAAATAGATTCAATTTGGAAGTAGGTAGAAACAACTTTGCCAACCGTGTAGTTAATGAATGGAATAAACTTCCTGCACAGGTAGTGCAATGTAGTTCAGTTCGAAGCTTTAAGAATCATTTAGATAAATACCTAAGTAAGATGCTGTAATGATTATAATTTATGTTATATTATTTGTTTTTGTTTTGTTATAATTTGTCTGTCTGATTTTCATTTATTATTAGTTATATGTCAATTTATTATCATTTACTATTTACCTGTTTGTTTATTATTTTAACTATACCTATGCATTTATTTATGTATTTTATTTGTTATTTACATTATTATAGTTTTTATTTATTATTTTATTATTAATATGATTTTTTTTTTTTTTTTTTTTGCATCCGACCTAGATATGGATCAAAAGGTCTCCTGTCGGCATGCTCTGCCTTTGTAATCCTTTGTTACATTCTACCTCCACCTTCACTCCATCCTTTCCTGCCACATTTGCACCCAAATATCTAAAACTATCCACCTCCTCCAGTTGCTCTCCCTTAATGCTCACTTCCAGATTACTGCCACTTTCACCCCTTGTACATCTCACCACCTTACTTTTACCCACATTTATCTTCAGCTTTCTTCTATCACAC
Organism: Oratosquilla oratoria; assembly: GCF_046742065.1. Taxonomy (NCBI): domain Eukaryota; kingdom Metazoa; phylum Arthropoda; class Malacostraca; order Stomatopoda; family Squillidae; genus Oratosquilla; species Oratosquilla oratoria. The sequence goes on along the minus strand of NC_134806.1, from coordinate 8,237,842 downwards.
ACTCTCCCAAACTCTGTCACCAGCTTCCTCAATCCTTCCTCCGATTCTGCCACAAGCGCAGTGTCGTCCGCAAACAACAGCTGGCTCACCTCCCACTTTTCTCCATTTTCCTTGACCATCTCCAATCCCTGACCCACTACCCTTGCATTCCCCTCTCGCACCACCCCATCCATGTAGCCAAAAAGGAAAAGGCATAAAATCATTCCCACCCAGAATATATGGTATTGTTAATATTTCTGCTGGAGGATTAAAATCATACATACATACATACATATACCAATGGTTTTTTCCCCCTTACAAGGGAGGTAGCCAAAGTCAAAGGCCTAAATCCACTTCCACCTATTTAAATCAACATCTTCAAATCATCTGTACATCCTGTTTTGCTGTATGGCTGAGACACGGATTATGTCTGGTATCAAGCACTTTGAAGAATTATGGGGTATCATTGGAATGACTATGCATCAAACCCAAGACCATTGCATGAGACTCAGTATAGGCCAGTTAGTAGCATAATCATGAACATCAACTCTGGCTACATGGGCATGTTTCCCTGACCTTGATTCCACCCACAAGGCTGCTTCCACAAGAAACAAAGGAGATGCTCACAGCACTCATGGCTGGGAAAAGTTTACTGAACCTGCCAAGAATTGTTTGGAATGTGAAAGGTGGCTGGCTGCATGGCAGCTTGCTCAGAGAAACTGGGGACTGGCAATAGTGTGAGTGAAACAAACCTCCACTCCTTAATAAATGCTCCCAATTGATGATGAATACCCCAGTTTAGACTCTTGTAATGCAGCACTAAATTTTGTAATACTGTACTACTCTAAGCAACAGTAAGGAAAAAAACAATACAAGTCATATTTAATCTAAATACTCAAATACAGTAAACAGTTGTGCATGTACAAATTATTTGTAATGGCCTACAAGTCTTATACACAACTGCCAAATTCATGCTGCATGCAAAATAAATATAATCACCTATTTATTAACATATACAGAAGGTGCACAATTCAAATTCTTTATCCTATAAGAACAGGCGAAGTAAACTGCACAACTATTCCTCTATGAAGAAGACAGTGGTGGAATGAGCTGTGGAACCTCTTACCCATGAGAGCTGCAGTGAGGTGTGCACTGTGCAGGTAAAGAAGCCACATACAAAGGACAGTAAGAGTGGCCAGGACATCAGTGTAGTAGAAGAAGGAAAACCAGTGCAGGACGGGCAGAAGAGACAGGTTCACAGCATACAGCATCAACTTCCAACTGTCCGCCTGAACCAGAATTAGCAATATATTAGTAAAGTTCTAGTGTGAGCTGGACTACTATATAAAATGAAATAGCTTTACATGATTATAAATTTTTATCAATAACTACATGCAGAAGTGATCAATGCAAACCCTATTGGTATCATGTGTAGTCAGGGTAGGTAGCATTCAATCTCGTGTGACAAAAAATGTGAGCGTTATTTAAAAATAAACTTTGGCTTGAGTTTGAAAATTTCTTATAATAAACTAACAGCATAATATCAACATGGAATTACATATTAGATAACCAACTAAATGCGAGAGGAGCATGGTGGCCAAGAAAACTAAGGTACCAACTTCTAGAGGCAAGAACTCAAAGGTAAATAGTTTGAATATGTTAGAGTCAGAACACCTATCAATCAACCAGATGCCCCAGGTCTCTCTTGCAAAGGACCCACAACCCCGAAGTAAGTAACTGGCCACAGCCACTAGATTGGCCCATAAATCCCTCAGAGAAGGTATATTGTGTTGTTGTTTGGACAGAATGAGTATGACAGTGTAGAATTAGATAATCTGTATTTTCTGGACTTGGAATTTAAAGGGAAAGAAATGAGGAGCCTAAATGTGCTTGAGGTGAAGAATCCAAAAAGTATGGTGTGGGTACAAGGATGGTTAGTAAGAAATGAGAAGGTGAGGTAGAGAGTGGGGATGAAAATTGAGCTGGCAGATAAAGGATGATCAAAAAATACCAAGATGACTTGAGCATATGGAAAAAATGAGTGAAGAAAAACTAACAAAAAGAATGTGGACGACAGAGGTGGATGGAACAAACTTAAAGGGAAGACCAGAATGGGATGTATGGATGGGGTGAAGGGGACCTTGGGTACAAGGGGAATGTTTGTTGAGCAGAAAAGGGAAAGGGTAAGAGGTTGGTGTGAGTGAAGAGTAGTTGTGAATGAATGATAAATTGACACAGTCCAAAGGGATTTTATTCTGTCTGTTATGTAAATTCTTGAGTGGATGAGGGAGGAGGGTCGCCATGTAATAAAGTGGTGGTGGTAAACCAGCTTCAGTTGTCAGGCCCTGTTATGCAGGTGCTGTCTCTTGGTGCATTACTTTTGGTCTAAACAACGGACAGGGAACAGGGATTACCATTTATCCACAAGGAGCTAAGATAGAAGGGACAACAAAAGGGTGCTGGGTAAGTGTGGGATGAGTGAAGGGCACCCCACAATAGACTGCCAAAATCTATATGTCATCAAAATCCACAAGAAATCAATCAAATAAATATCTCTCCCAAGAATAGCACTGACATGCCTACATGCTGGTTAACATCCACACATCAAAGCAATACAAACACAGACTCCAACTGCCACAGATGCAACCACTACACAGAAGACACAAGGCACCATTTATTACACTGCCCTACACTAATTCCTAGCAGCAAAACAAAATATCTTCACTGAGTGGCTTTGAGTTGAATGAGCATCTGTAGCCAGTTTCCTGGGGGTAATGAATCTCCTGCAAGAAAAAATGGAGCAACAGAAGGGCTCATTCAACATGCTCAGGCCATAATTACCAAGCTTCCATCACTGTGAATGCCTGATATGGTCAAGGCAAACAAAAGCAGATATACCTCATCCCTGATGCTCCATTATAAAAAAACACATCCCCCCTACAAAAATAAATCAGGACACTGGTCTCACCCTCTCCCGATGCAAATATATGAGCAGTTTATGCAGTGCTGACAGTGAGAAGGCTGCTGCAAAAAGGTTGGTAACACGTAGGCTGAAGACATCACACAGTTCCTTGCCCAGCACATATGACACTGGTCCATTCAGTCCAATGGAGAAAAGATACAATCCTGGGAGTGTTGTTATCTTTGGGTCCCACTGTAATCAAACAGATATGGAATTAAAAGGGAGATATTCAAATATGTATATATATTATTAACAGCTAGATATTAAAAACTGGACCCCTAGCAATATGCCGTATTCATAATACACACCAATATTACACTGTAACTCCCTTGGAGCAAGCATATTCACTTTAATGCAACAAAGTTCAGTGTGTAATGTGCTGCATTAGTGTTCTACAGGTTTTCTGCAAAGAAGGGCAACAGATTGTTTCAAACGTGGTATTCCATAGCAGAAAGGGGTGGTCTATATCTGCTTTTATCACATTCTTTTGTCTTTTCCAGTATGAAGTTTTGCCTTCTAAGCTGACTGCCTTTTCACCTTTTCTTATTGAATAAATTACACAGTACAACAGAAAATCTTGATGGCATATATTGTTACTTGGGTGACATATTTGTTGTTGCAGATTCCTGAAAAGAATCACTTGAGTAAATTATCTATTAGACTTGTTTTGTGATTAGTTCTATTCAAGAGATCTTGTGTTAGATTGCCACAACTGTTCCATTAAAGATCTTTGAAACACAAGAGCTGCAACAAATCCTACACAGACACAATATATACATAGCACATACACATGAAACAAAACTAACTCCCATTCAATGGATGCACAGCAACTAGGGAAGACAAAGCTCATCACAAAGGACTCATACCACTAATACACAACAGTTACCCTTCTCTAATTAAACAAAAGAAATTAAGCAATAACCAAAAGGCACCAGAGCAGAAATATTCACAATCAAAACACAAATAAAGAAAACAATATACATCACAAACATTTAAATATCACCTAGGACTACATCCCCCATATCCAACCTTTCAATACATTAACAAATCACATACTGTCAGGTGACAGGAACATACCTCACCCAATATGACTACCCTCTCCCCCACCACACTGCCTCAGTCAAAATTAATGAGGCAAAAAAGTGTCACAGAAGGTCCCAACAGCTAAAGCTGGTTTATTCCCCCTCCCACCTTTGTCCAGAAACTTATTATGCAGAAAAAAATCTCTTCAGGCTGTATAATTTCTTCATCCATGAACGATCCCTTTCCATTCACTTCTATCTTTTGTACTCTTCTTTGCTCAACAGACATTCCTCATGCAGCCAATCTTTACCCTGTCCATCACTCTCATTCTTGGTCTTCCTTTGAAGTTCGCTCCACCCATTTCTGCTTTCCACACTTATTTCACTCATTCTCTCCACTGCCCAAACCTCATCAGCACTTCTTGATCTACCCATTTTCCAGCTCTTTTCACCCCTATTCTCTGCCTCACCTCAAATTTCTCATTCTATCCATCCTAACTACACCTACCCTTCTCCTTGAACACATCATCTCAAACACATTTAGGGTCTTCCAGATCAATAGTAGAATCCCCCCCCACCCCAGCCTCACACACATATGCTTAGGGTGGAAATTGCACAGTTGAGTGTTACTGAGGTGGATATTCTACAGTTAATCATGGACCATGATACTTTTCAAACTGAGATTCTTACTTTGCTGTGTGAGGACTCTTTAGTTGTAATTAGCTAGTTAAAATTGAGTGGAACCAGTTTCAATTGATTATGAAGTGAAGAGGATATTGACATACCCAAATACTTCCTCTTCTTGTTTAGGTTAGTTTACTGTGGTTGAGACTGTACAATAGTGTAGTTAGAATCATGATTCTACAGCTGATCAGTGTGTATTTATCTAGTTGTATTATATGGGAAGGGGAGAAATCAGCCATACAGAGAAATCCCTCCCACAACAAGCAAGAACACTATTAGCAACTACTATCAGGACACCACCTAGCTTTAAATCAGTACCAAAAGAGAACAGGCCTCATTACGTAGCAAACTGTCCCAGCCGCAATTGCCTCACAGAAGACAATAACCACCTCTTCCTGTATTGCCCTATTCTAGCCTTACCCATGCAACAACACAATGTTTCTTCTTTGAGTGACATGTGGGCCAATCCAGTTCATGTCACCAGCTACCTGGGAGATGTGGGTCTCCTGAAAGAGAGACTTGGGACAACAGATTGAATTAGGCTTCTGCTTGATTCATTTCAAGACTTTTTCACCATCCTTTGTTTACCAACTGATTGCTCTACTACTCAATCCTTCCAGAATGAGTATCACTTCTCTTATTCTAGACACTACTAAGTATTATGATTCAGATGTATTTGACACTTTCAGTAGAAAAAGGAATGTATCTCAATTAATTATTTTCTTACCAAGAACTTGTCCTTCATTCAGGCTATTACCAGGTTTTTTTTTTATTCAACTGTGCAAGATCCCTTTGGTAGTATAACTGTTAAGCCTATCTTAATTTGGAGCTATTGAGGGATAGTGGTCCTGTTAGGCAACACAATTTGTGGATCAATTGTAAAATCCCCCCCCCCACACACACACACACATTGATTGATAAAGGTCCAAAATGCTTCACAGTCACTTGGGTCATGGTATCTTTTTTTTTTTTTTTTATTACTCAATTTACAGTCAGGTTAGGTCACTATTACTACCCTTAATGTTCCCAAACTATAAATTGAGTTAAAAAAAAAAAGGACCTGAGTGACGGCATGTGCCTGAGTAAAGCACAGAGTGACAGTGGAGCACTTCAGGGTTTTATCAGTCAGTATGTGTGTAGAGAGGTAAATGCAAGGGTGGTGGGTCAGGGATTGGAGATGGTTAAAGAAAATGGAGAAAAGTGGGAGGTGAGCCAGCTGTTGTTTGTGAACGACACTGCACTTGTAGCAGGATCAGAGGAGGGATTGAGGAAGTTGGTGACAGAGTTTGGGATAGTGTGTGAAAGAAGAAAATTGAAGATAAATGTGGGTAAAAGTAAGGTGATGAAATGTTCAAGGGGTGAAAGTGGCAGTAGACTGGAAGTGAGCATTAAAGGAGAGCGACTGGAGGAAGTGGATAGTTTTAGATACTTGGGTGCAAATGTGGCAGGAAAAGGTGGAGTGGAGGTGGAGGTAGAATGTCGATTGAAAGAAGCAAGTAAATGCCTTGGTGGATTAAAAAGTGTAATGAGGAATAGACATTTGGGAATGGATGCTAAGAGGAGACTGTATGAAGGAGTGATTGTGCCAACAGCACTGTATGGGGCAAAAACATGGAACATAAGAGAGGAAGAGAGGAATTTGAATGTTTAAGATGAGGTGTCTGAGAAGTATGATGGAGTTTACTAGGCTGGATAGAGTGAGAAATGAGGAGGTAAGGAGGAGAACAGGGTTAGTAAGGGAGTTGGGAGATAGGGTTGATGAAAGAGTATTAGGATGGTTTGGACACATGGGAAGAATGAGTGAAGAAAGACTAGTAAAAGAGGTATGGAAGGCAGATGTGGAGGGAGTGAACATGATGGGGCATCCTAGGATGAGATGGATGGATGGGGTGAAGGGGGCTTTGAGGAAGAGGGGAATGTCTGTTGAGGAAGGATGGGAGAGGACAGAAGACTGGGGTGAATGGAGAGTGGTTGTGTGATTCACCTTGGTCTTTGGTCTTTTGGATCACGTGTTGGACTCGTGATCGACAGCTATTTCCCTCCCAGAAGAGAGCTCAGAGCTCGTATGACCGATCTATGGGTAATGATATGACCTTACATGCACACACACATCCAACTCCCTGCCCACGAGAGTTGAAGTAATGACTCAAAGCGCAGCGATACTAAAATAATTTCTGCCCTGGGCAGGATTCAACCCGGGTATCACCGGTACCGCCACACTGACAATCCGAGACTCTACCAACTGCGCCACCGAGTCATGTAATGTGTAGATGATGTTGTGATGCATGAGGTGGAATGGGTGGGAGGATGGGGGTTGAGGTAGTATTTGTGAGCAAAATTTGATGCAGCCCAAAGGGATTTCTCCCCGTCTTCTCCTTTACTGCATGGGGGGACAGAGGTAGGGTCGCCAATTTAATGAAGCGGCCTTGCTGTGGATGTGCTGTGTCTTGTGACACTGCCTCTGACCCAGGGCAGTGCACAAGGTGCAGGGATGACCCGTCATCCACGAGGTGCTAAAATAAGAGGGAGGGTGGGGGGGTGGAGTGTATTTAGGGATGGAATGGGTGGGAATGGTTTTATGCCTTTTTCTTTTTGGCTACCTCCCTTGTAAGGGTATATGTATGTATGTATGTGTGTAGAGGGGTGGGGGGGGGCAAGATTCTACAACTGATCCTAATTTGCTCCACCACCACTCCTATTTTACCACGAAACATTTAAATTAACTTACTTTGAATGTGCATAGAATCAGTGGCCATGTATTTTTTAGAAGTACACACCCAGGTGGTATAACATTAAAAAATTAAATATTAGTTTTGTAAATTACAATGCATCAATGCAATAAATATTTTTCTTGGCAGAAATCAATATCAGAAAACATTGCTAAAACCTATACAGAAACGAATGAAGTCACTTCGACTCCTTTAGACCCCATCTTTGTTTTCACAGATTCAGAGGTCAGAGACGACAATGACCCTGATGACCTCTAGAATTACAGGTACTGTAACTACAGGTTAGGTTAGGTTAGGTTAGGTTAGGTTAGGTTAGGTAAGGTAGGTAGGTAGGTAGGTAGGTAGGTAGGTAGGTAGGTAGGTAGGTAGGTAGGTAGGTAGGTAGGTCAGGTTGATAGGTTAGGTTAGTTTAGAATAGATAAATCTATCATACTTTAATTTCTTTGGCCTCCTCTTCTACCAAAACAAAGATGGCGTCTCAAGCAACCTAAGCGGCTACATTTGTTTGTTTATGGCTTTTAGCAACCTTTTCTATTATTCATTTCTGATAAGAATAACGTATATCACACTGATGTATTAAAACTTACAGAATTAGTATTTAATTTTCTATTGCTATATCATGTAGGTATACACTTCTTAAAATTTACCAGTGGCCATTTATTTTGCCATGTTTAGCATGGAAAGGGTGGGGAAGCAAATTAAAATTATTTTGCCAGGCAAAACACCTTCACGTCATGTGTGCCCTTCTACATGTCATGGTATTACTCTTATAGACTTAATCACTTATTATTGTACTGCCAGGCTACTTTAATCTTTATGCAGCTACACATCACCTATTTTGTAGCAGAGGTTAACCAAAAGCTGAGAAGTAATGCTCCTAAAAATAGTTCCTTCAGTTGTGGAACTTGAACTCTTTGATTTTTAAAACCATTATTGTTTGGTTTACTGGATAAGATCATAAGCTTGTGGAAGAATAGAATAGGGTATAATTTAATGTAATAGCTTAAATAGGTGTATCTCTTTAAAATGGGGCGACCACGATATGCACTAGCGGCTTTCTGACGTCCAATCCCGCATTCGCATGTCATGCTATACTAATACCCGAACCCACTCTGCCCATTGGGTAATCGAGTTATATGACCTGGTCGACTTAGCATTTTCCCAGCATACCTCAAAAAACTTCCACTGACAATATTTCTGGGCTTGAGGTATGTGAAAATGTTCATCAATGAAAGGCGTTGGGTGCACTGTGTAGACGATGACAAAGGACACATATGTGACGGCTGTAAATGTACCAATCACAAGCGGGAATATAAATGAAGGTTGTTGCTGCTTTCCCGACATGTTTACACTTTACAATGCAACTCAACGCCGAAAGGGACACGGACACAGGAAATTTTCAATATTATTACGGTATTATTATTATTATCATAATTGGTAGTAGTAGTAACAGTAGTAATAGAGATATTATTTTATTGTTTCTATTATTGTTATTGTTGTTACTATCATTATCATAATTACAATCATCGTTGCAAGTAATAAAAAAATGAAGAAAATTAAGAGAGGAGGGGGAGACGAATCAAACAGAAAAGAAAGGTAAGGTATGCAAATGGAGAGATAATAACGGAAGAGGCGGCGGTAAGGGATAGATGGGTAGAGTATTTTAGGGAGTTACTAAATATAGAGGAGACCTTCGACAAGGTAGATCACGGCATCCTCCTTCATAAATAGAGTACATTGGGTATTCGTGGGTAACTGGGTGAGTGGCTGCACAGTCACAAACCGGACACAACAAGAGATAGTTCAGGGAACCCTGTCTTAGCCGAGCTAAGACATTCCGCGGGGTTCCCCAGGGCTCAGTCCTGAGACCACTGCTATTCCTAATCATGATTGGAGACATCGACAAGGACCTACAAGATTCACACGCATCATCCTTCGCCGACGACACCAGGATCGCCAGGAACAAGTCTGCTGCAGACGCGGCACTACTACAAGCGGACCTGGACAGAATGGCAAAATGGGCCGAAACCAATAACATGGCCCTGAACGAGGACAAGTTTGAGCTCCTAAGACCCACTCCAAGACCTGAAAGCAAACGCTACCTACAAGTGTAACCGAACGCCAAATGAAGCCAGTAACTTTGTGAAAGACTTAGGAGTGCACATGAGCCACAACCTAACTTTCACGAGGCACACTGAGATAGCGGTTGAAAGTGCCCGCAAGCTTTTGAGGTGGATCCTATGAACTTTTCACACGAGGAATAGAGAATGCATGCTGACCCTGTGGAAGACTCTAGTCCTACCAAGACTGGAATACTGCTACCAACTCTGGTCCCCAAACAAAGAAGGGGAAATAGCCAAGCTGGAGACATTACAAAGGACCTTCACAAGCAGAACAGAGGGCATATAAAGGCTCAATTACTGGGAGAGACTGAAGAAACGTAAGCTCTAATACCCCCAGAGACGACGTGAACTATACACCATCATATATGTGTGGAAAACACTGGAACAGATATTGCCACATATCGGATTACAAGTCAACACTCACCCGCGACGGGGCCGACCATGCCACATCCGAAGAATAGAAGATATGTTCAGAGTTAAAACTATAGTCCACCACAACTTCATATACAGTATACAGGGACACGCCTCTATAATTCTACCCTATTGATAATGAGATGCCTGACTGGCATCACACCAATTAGCTTCAAAAAACAGCTGGATAAGTGGCTACAAACAGTGCCTGACCAGCCCCCTACTCCAGGAGAGTGGCAGAGCCTGCGTTAGAATTAGAAATGGAGAGAGCGAGGGGTTTAAGGTAAAGATAGGACTTTGCCAGGAAAGTGTCATGTCACCATGGTTGTTCAATATGTACATGGATGGGGTGGTGCGAGAGGTAAACGCAGTGGTAATGGACAAGGGATTGGAGATAGTTTAAAAATATATTAAAAAATAATGTTTGCTGACGACAATGTGCTTGTGGTAGGATCAGAGATGGGTTAAGGGAGTTGGTGACGGAGTTTGGGAAGGTACACGAAAGGAGAAAGTTGAAGGTAAGTGTAGGTTTAATGTAAGGTGATAAGATGTACAAGGGAAGAGGACAGCAATTTGGAAGTGAATCTTCAAGGAGAGAGACAGGAGGAAGTAGATAGCTTTAGGTACTTGGGATCGCATGTGGCGGTAAAGGGAGGAGTAGAGGTGGAGGTAGTGTAGATTGAGAGGAACAAGTAAGTGCCTTTGGGAACTAAAAAGTGTAACGAGAAATAGACATTTGGGAATGGGTGCTAAGAGATTGTAACCCCTACCATACTAAGAGAAGTATGGTAGTTAGGGTTACAAGGTTCAATAGAGTGAGAGACGAAGTGAGGAGAGAGGGGGTGGAAAAGGAAACGGGAGATAGGGTCGATGAAAGAGTATTGAGATGGTTTGGACATATGCTAAGAATGAGTGAAGAAAGATTCGTGGAAGGCGGAGGTGGGTGGAGTGAAATTGATGGGACGACCGAGGATGTGTAAAAGGGGCGTTGAGCAAGGGAGGAATGCCTGTTGAGCAAGGGAGGGAGAAGCCAGAAGATATAGGTGAGTGGAGAATGGCTGCGTATACTCTAGATGACATTGTGGTAGAAGGAAGGGAGGGGGAGGAGGGAGTGGTTATGTGTGAATGGTGTTTTGACACAGCCCGAAGGGATTTCTTCCCGTCTTCTCTATTTTCTGCATGAGGAGTTGGAGAGGGAGAGGGGTCACCGATCAAGTGAAGCAGCCTTGCTGTAGATATAATGTGTCTTGCTGCATTGCTTCTGACCAAAGTCAGTGGGCGGGTGACCGGGATGATTTTTTATCTACGAAGAACTAGGGTGAGAGAAAGGAAAGGGGGTGGAATGGATGGGAGTGGATACCTGCCTTTTGACTTGGCTACCTCCCTTATATGGGTGGAAAAGCTCGTGGTATGTAGATAGATAATCATTAGTAGTAGTAGTAGTGGTGGTGGTAGTAGTAGTAGTAGTAGTAGTAGTAGTAGTAGTAGTAGTAGTAGTAGTAGTAGTAGTAGTAGTAGTAGTAGTAGTCGATCACAGTCATTGGCGGGAGAGGGGCCAATGAACTGTGTCTGTGGAAGACAGACCCTGCTGCTTCCACCACACAGTTCCACTAGGATGGAGGTCGTGTAGTAGTAGTAGTAGTAGTAGTAGTA
>NC_134806.1:8076279-8218779 GCF_046742065.1 Oratosquilla oratoria | reverse complement strand
CCTCTAAACCCGTGCCCGCCTCTAAACCCGCGCCCACCTCCAAATCCACACCTGCCTCCAATCCCACCCCCAAACCTAAAGCCAAACCCACGCTCCCAGTACCAACCCCACGAGCACAGGACCGACAGTCCCCTCCACCTCAATATCCGTCTGATATCATCCCCCTTAGGGAGGATGATATCGACCTGATTGTGACTGGTGTCGTCTCTGCAGTCGCTACTACCCTCGGGGAGAGCGACCCAGACAAGATGCTAGTCATGGTGGATAGGGCCGTCAAGAACGTGCTCAAACTCCTAAAAGAGAAGAGGAACCCTAGGCGAAAGGAGAGGACTCCCTCCCCCTCTACCTCCTCCTCTCCTGCCTCCTCCCCCGCCTCTTCCACTACCTCTTCCTCTTCCTCAACCTCCTCCTCCTCCCCTTCCACTTCCCCCAAGCCCGCCACACCCGCCTTTACCATTGGGAAAGCTACACCGACAACCTCAAAGACTAGGAAAGTGTCTTCTGCTAAGCCCCAACGTCATTTTGCGCTCAAGCTTGAAGACTCCTCTTCTGATGAGGAGGGAAATGCTCCCACTGTTATAAAGTCGCAACTCATCTTGTCGTCTGACCGGGGAGGACAAGATGAGACTGTAATGGAAACTGACAGGGAAGAACATCGCCCTGTGCAATAATCACTTAAGGTTGCTATAGTGGAACATAAACGGGTTCCGCAGCAAAAGCTCGTATCTCCTTGCGTTTGCGCAAGAGCATGATTACGACATCATACTTCTCCAGGAGACATTGGTGAGCGATGAGGTGCGATTTCCGGGATATCGCATCTTCTCCCTCCCTCGCTTACTCACTACTAGGGGATGCATGATCTTAATCAAATCATCCATCCCCTGCAGTGAGATCGTGGACCCTGTATCATGTGGGGATGGTGTAGAAGCTCTTGCGGTTCGACTTCATCGGGCCCACGAAACGTACACCATCTACAACATATACAGGGGCCAGAGAGCGAAACTGGACCTTGGAGAAGTGTGTACTCTTGCTGCGGACAGGCTCCTCATCATAGGAGGGGACTTCAACGCCCATCATAATATTTTGATGTCGCCCCATGGGCCCAATGTCGCTGGGCGCCACTTAAGTTACGTACTAGACGAATGCCCTGACATTGCGTTGTTGAATGATGGTAATCCGACGCACGTGCAAGGTGGACGGCTTGATCAGACCTTGGCGACGGCCACTCTCCTCCCTAGGGTAACCTGGGAGGTGCATCCTATTGTCACTAGCGATCACTTCGGTGTCTCTGTGCACATACGGGATACACCACCCATACCGGCTGTATTACCTGTTCCCAGGTGGAAGACAGCTTTGGCAAACTGGCCAGTGTTTGAGAGGTCTGTTGAAGAATGGGCAGCGTCCTACGTTCCACCACAGGACGTGTAAACGTTAGAAGCTGACTTTTCTGCAGCCATTCAGGTGGCTGCCAACAGAGCCATCCCAAAGACTCGCCAGTCCTCCAGAGAACATAAGAACAGCTGGTATTATACCCCCGAGGTGAGAGAGGCCAATCATCGGGTGAACATGCTTAGGCGTGTTTTCCGACGGCGCCGAACTCAGACCAATTTGGCCAACTTGCGCGCTGCAGTTCATGACGCTCACGTCATAGCTGCAGATGCCAGAAGAGCTAAGTTTCTTGAATGGTGTGAGGGCTTTAACGCTCACACCTCCCTAGCAGAGCTGTGGTCTAAGCTCCGTAAGGCGACTGGCAGGACTCAACCACGACGCACTCATCATGCCCCTGATGCTGAGGCGCAGCGGCTGGTGCAGGGGTTTGTCTCTCGCTCCAGCAGCACCTCACTCCCGCAGTGTGTTCAAGACACACTGCAGGACCTCCAAGGAGTGAGGCGCCATAGTGTTGAGGACATGATGAGTCGGTCGGATGATACTGACGCTAGCTTTACGCTTCAGGAGCTACGGGTCACACAAAACCAGCTCAGACACAGCATCTGGAGAGGACCTCGTCACCTATTCCATGCTGACCCATCTTGGGCCAGCGGGCGATGAGGCACTCCTAAGGGTGATAAACGAGTCTTGGAGGACTTGCAAGCTACCAACAGCCTGGAAGACGGCAATCATAACGCCAATTCCAAAGCCAAAGGAACCTAGTGCTTATCGCCCCATCAGCCTGACAAGCTGCATGGGGAAGACAGCGGAGAGGATGGTGCTAAACAGGCTGCTGTGGAAACTGGGCCCAATGCATGAGCATATACATGCTTATTGCAAGGCCACTGGCACAGCAAACAGTATAGCAACACTCCTCAATACTGTCAGTGGTACACCGTCCATTGTGGTCTTTTTGGATTTGGAAAAGGCGTTTGAGCTGGCCACTCCACTTGTGATATTAGACACCCTTGCTCGCAAGGGCGTAAAAGGCAAGCTGCTTTCTTGGATTGCTGACTATCTTAGTCACCGGTCTGCGAAAGTACGATTTCAGGATTACATGTCAGAGGCCAGAATGCTGGAGAATGGCACTCCACAGGGGTGGGTCCTCAGCCCCACTCTGTTCAATGTGCTCGTCTCCAACATTCTGGAACTACCTCTACCACATGGGTGCAAGGTCATCTGCTATGCAGATGATATTGCGCTCATAATTACTGGGAAACGGCGGTGCTTCAGCAGGGCCCAGCGTTGCTTAAGCACTGTGGCGACCGAATGTTGCAGGTTAGGGTTAAAGATCTCCCCTACAAAATCGAAGGCCATGGCACTAGGACTCTGGAAAGAAGGGGAGCACCTCACCATCCAGGACCTTAGGCTGGACTGGGTTCACCAGTTTCAGTACCTGGGGGTCTGGATTGATGGGAGGCTCACCTTTCAGAAGGAACTAGCCTATCTCAAGGAGAGACTGAAGGCAAGAACCACAGTTATGAGAGCAATGACGGGGAAGGCACTTGGTGCCACGCATCGGGTTCTTCGCACATTTTATGTGCAAACAGTCCGCAGCTTGGTGGACTACGCTGCCCCAGCTCTCATAAATGTGGCGACTGCCAAGCTTGAAGACCTGGAGCCTTACCAAAATGCCGCAGCAAGGATTATCCTGGGAGCTCAACCTTGGACCAAGATTGTTAACCTCCGGATGGAGGCTTCACTACCTTCATTAACATCACGGGTCAGAAGGCTGGAGGTCGACTTTCTTGCCAAGATAGTCCAGAGCCCCAGGACAACTGAGCTGAGTCAGAGCCTTGTGACAGCACTGGGACGGGTGGATACTCTTATCCACTCCGGTACCTGGCTGTCACAGGCGGCTGGACTCCTGGAATCCTTCAGGCTCGTCACGGCACGGCTTTACCATTGCCTTATATAGGAACATCAGGGCCCCAACAAAGGGAGGGGCAAGGGGGGGCAATGCCCCGGGCCGGCACGTTTTTTTTGGCGGGCGGCACTTTTGGTGAAAATAAGGTAAAGCAAATTCTCCACAATGTACTTTTAATGTATGATTTATTTATCATGAGTTGTGTGTATGAATGGTGTGTGTATAACCGTTGTTTTGTGGATGAGTGTTACATGTGAATCGTGCTAGTGACCATCAGATGTGGAAGGTGGTGTGTGTGTGTGGGGGGGGGCACTTTCCCATGTCGGGGCCCTGAGGGACATCATTATATCCCAGCATTGAGTAGCCTTTGCTGCAGCCTTAGCTACCTGTCTCGAGGGCTTGAGGTCCCTAGTAATGATGACTCCTAGATCTTTCTCTTCTTGTATTTCCTCCAGTACTTTTTGCCCCCAGTAGGACACACAGCCTGGGTTCTTTCTTCCAATATGCATAACCTTACATTTCTTTTCATTAGCCTCCGGTCATGCAACATTCGTTTATAATTGGAGAATAATATCCACAAGAACAAGAATGCTGATTACTTTTATGTGTTACAATATTTCAGCTATCCTTAATCTCTACCGCATCCAATCCTCTCTATAGCGCGATATCATTCCAAGAGTAACCTGTTTTCATCACTTCTGCAATACAAATATGCTTATTTTGATTAACAGAAATATAAGATGTTTCATTTCAAAATATATTTGTGGTACTAGAGGTATCCATGATTCTATGCAACGAAATCCTGGGACGTCACCTATAGTTCCGAGCGCTAACAAAAGATACACTTATATTGAGGTATTTGGCAACTATTTGCGTACGCAACATCAACCATTTTAAATCGACCTTTCCCGTATTTGTTAAAGCACTTTTGGACGTTTCGATGTTTTGTTTTGTAGGCGAAGGTGGCAGCACTTGCGCGTAAACACTTTTGAACTGAATGTAGTCTGATCTTGCAGTTGCAACGGTAGGATTGAATTATATTGTAATTTATCATTGCTATTGTAGAATTATAATTTTACCAGAATTTGTAGGTGGATAGGAATAGATGTTTCTCTAAAGTGTTTCTCTAAAGTTGAAACTGACCAAATGCGATAGGGCGGATATACTTTCGCAATGTTTACCCTTTATTACTTATTGTAGCTGTGACTGTCACTGAGCGATTTTATCAATCCAAGAAATATATCAATCCAGAGCGAAAGGGTTAACTATCCCAAACCCATCTCGCCGGATTGTACGACTGCAATAATTCTGACATCTGCCAGGCTATTTTTATTTGGTGAAATAAACCTTTCCGCTTAGTGAAAGGGTTTATATTAATATTATTTGTTCACCATTAACAATGTTACAATCTCACAATCTGAGGTAACCCAACCGAATAACACTCCACATCAGGTTGTTAGGAAAGCCCACACTGTAGACAGACACAATTTCCATGTTTATGGAAGACATCAGACATCATCAAATTTGAGCCTTGAGGCGCCAGAAAGAACTTTCACTAGCAAAATCTACTAACCAAAGACTGACAAGTAAGTTAGTAACTCAACCAATGATCGACAAGCAGTAAATAAATCAACGTGACGCTTGATTTTGTGGTGAAAATTATTTCTGGTACATCACATATGAACATAATGAAGAACTTAGAAGACCAAGAGACCATAAGGCCTACAGCTACACCAGGCAGTTCCATGTCCTTTACCACCTATCATCCCTATCCATAAAATTGTCTTAACTCTTCTTAAAACAACTGTAATTTTTTTAGAAGTGCACACCTACATGATATAGCAATAGAAAATTAATCATTTTGTGAATTATAATACATCAATGTAATTGTGTTTTTCTTGGTGGAAATTAATAATAAAAAAGTTGCTAAAACCAATTTACTAACAAGCAAAGTCATGGCGGGTGAATGATATGCCATGTTTGTTTTGATAGATGCCATGGTCAAAGAAATGAAAGGATGATAAATTCATCATTTCTAACTGTACCTAACCTAATCTACGTAACTTAAGCTGTATTTAGTAATGCATTACCTGTAATTCTAAAGATCATCTGGGTTGTCATAATGGATGCTGATGGCCTGTTTAAGTACTCGATTGGACTGTGGGGAATAGAGTTGTTGCATAGCTTGAAGGAAACCCTATTGTCTTTGTAACAGCTCTTATTAATGTCACCTGGAGTTGGAGAACACCCGGTGCACAATGTGAAAACCATCATCTAACTGACATTAACTGGACTGGACAGACGGCAACATGGTGTCTCAATACAATGGTTGCAGCTTCATTTTGTAGTATATTTGCTTTTAGCAAGGTTTTTTGTTATTGATTTCTGTCAAAAAATGTATATTACATTGATGTATTATAAGTTACAAAATTAATAATTTATTTTCTAATGCCATATTGCATAGGTGTGCACTTATATAAAAAAAAAAAAAAAAAAAACTGATAGTTTCAGGACTCACTACATGATTACAAAGTCCATTCCATTTGTTGACCACTCTATTGGTAAACCAGTTCTTGCATATTTCCTTTTTAAATCTAAATTTGTCCAATTTAAATACATTACTGTGAGTACTGCCCTGTTGTCGAAATATAATGCCTGCCAGCCAGCTCGGTCCATCGCCAAATCAGCCCATCTGCTGCTTGAAATCCTTTGTTTTGATAGATGCAGAGGTCGAAGAAATTAAAGTATGATAAATTTGTCTACTTTGACCTAACCATGGTGGGCCATTTTAGTTGAATAGATGGGCCAGGTTGGCAATGGACCAAGTTGACTTTACACCAATGTGATGACCTTGTCTGCATCCCCATTGTTAAAGCCCTATCCACTTGAACATCTCTATTAGATCGCTCTGCCTATTTCCAGAGAGTGTAAATGAAGGTTGCCTATCCTCATAAGGTAAATTTGTGAGCCCATGTATCATTTTGGTCATTCTCCTCTGTACTGATTCTAGTGAATTTATATCCATTCTATAGGACAGAGACCAAAACTGTACCACATAGTTATCGTCACTCCCTAAAGAAATTAATTTTTCTTTGCCAACAAGTAAACCCTGCTGAACCGCCAACAAGTGACCTGCCATTTAGCCACAACACTGATAAGTTGTTATTTTTTTATGCTTTCAACCCCTTCAATACAATGATGCCTACGTAGGCGTCATGAGGAGCAAGTGGGTACGCGAGGATGCCGATGTCGGTGTCTTGATTATATATATTGTAGTTGTACCTGCGTGACCCCCATACTCTGTAAACTGGCTTCATCATATTTTCTATGGTTATCAAAATTCATGGGTGAAAGAGAACGAGCAATACAGCAGTAACTTTATTTTTTATAATGTGAGTATTATGACGCAACATCGCATGTCTGGAAGCTAATGCTGCCTGCGAGATTTTGGCCCGTATTGAAGGGGTTAAATGTTTTGTTTAATTTTGGCACAAGTATCATTTAATACAGATTTTCTTTCAAAACAAGGATTTCTATTACTATGACAGCTTTGATGACATTTTTATGTACACTGTTCACTTTTATTAATTCCAATTTGTGAACAAGACAAAGTAATGATACTTTAGTCATTTACTTAAGCATTGATGTATTATTCCATGAAAAGGAAGTCCACAAAATTAAAAAAAAATTATCAAGTGGTATGGCTAATTGGGGGGGAGTCATCTGTCGGTGGTTCAGCACAAGGATTACTTGTTGGCATAGGAAAAACTTATTTCTATTGTGAGTGACAATAACTTCCATACATGCTATATAATGAAAATAAGCATTATGTTGTTGTTGTTGTTGTTGTCGTTAACTAGACTGTCTGTCCGAGCAGTCCCGTCTCCCCAAGGAATGCCACAGCCGAAACTGGGTTTTCCCACAAATCCTTTATAGAGTGTTGTTTGCGTGCATGATTGTGTATAATGCAGTCTTCTATTATGTGTTGTATGGTATGGGGTGAAGTGTTACATCCCGGGCAGCTGTTCACAATGCGGTCATCCAGCCTCTTCTGGTAGCTTAGAAGTGCTGGGTGGTGGCCACACCGCAGTCTGGCCAGGTGGACTCTGTCCTTTCGTGGGAGAGAGGATTCAGAAGGGTAGATATCAGGGGGTCTGGCATGCAGCAGTGTGTTGTCTTTCAGTGTGTTAATGGAGCGGTGAGTGATATGATTATGAATATGTTTCCGGAGGCTGGTATTTGGTGGTTGTGGAGGAAGAGAAGAGAGTATCTGTGTGTGATACAGGTCTTTGGGTGTTGTTTTAATGTTTCTTGGTGTGTGTGGGTGTTCTGCTATGTAGTGTAGTGGGTGTAATGTGTTTGTGGTGGCTGCAGCAAGTGTTTGTGTGCCTCTCATGTCGAGGTGGTCCTTGACTTTGAGGACTTTTGTTTCATGGTGTAAATGGTCTGTAGGTGTTGTATTTGTGCAGCCTGTAATTGTTTTTAGGGCTTTGTTTTGTATGATTTGAAGGGTGTTGAGGTGTGTCTCACTGAGATTAGGAGCCCATGCAGGACTCGCATAATTCATCACTGAGTGTATGCATTGTTTGTATATTGTTGTATTAGTTTCTTTGTTTTGTCCAAATGTTGTTCCAGTGATTGACTTAAGTGCATTAAGTCTAGGTGTGCATTTGTTTTTTATGTTTGTGATGTGTTGTTTGAAAGACATGGATGTATCGTATGTTACACCAAGAATTTTGGTGTGTTTGTGCGTGGTATTAGAGTGTTGTTGATGTAGACATGAGGTATGTATTTGTGTTCTTTTGTCCAGTTGGTGAGAAGTGTTGCTGTAGATTTGGTTGGAGCTATTTTGAGTCTGTTTGTGATGAACCATGTGTTGAGTGTATCAAGGTATGGCTGGATTATTTCTGCAGCTTTGTCTGTGTTACGATGTGTGCATGTGATTGTTATGTTGTCTGCGTAGGAAGAGATTTGTATTTCTGAGGTGTCTGGTGTGGGTAAGTCATGCATGTATAGATTAAAGAGTGTGGGGGATAGAACAGAGCCCTGTGATACTCCATTCTTAATGTTTCTGATGTGTGATGCATTATGTTAATTTATATGCTGTTTGTCAGTAATTTTGAGTTACCTGTCAATTCTTGATTGTTCATGTTGGTCATTAGTATGACCCAAATCTGCAATACCCAGCACCTCAGTTACTGAGAAAGACTGGTGAAGCCAAATATTTCCCTAAAAAGGACAAAGATACATTAAATGTCTTGTCTTGGTCAGTCTGGGGAGCATACCATTCCCACATCTCTGCCTAAGCCTCACATATTGAAACTGGTCTGCGATCAAGTTCACTGCTGCTCCTCGTGAGGTTGGGCCATGTGAGAGTGAAGGCTCATCTGGGATGTTGTGCAGGAATTTGTCTTGCCTTCTCTTGAAAGCCTCTGTGCTGACTCCCATCAGGTCCCTTATCTCTCTTGGGAGACAGGTGAAACTTTCTGCCTGGATTGTCTTTAGTCATTGGGAGCAGCTGCTTATGGACCTTCTTTCACAAGCCCTACCAAACCTGGGTTGGTGTTTCCCCTAGATACCCTCCTTTATTTTGTGATGGGTTTGGTGCTGTGCCTTCCAGGACTTTCCAGATTTAAATCACTATATAGCACTGCATATCTGCAGTGAATAGAGCTTGAGGATTTTCAGCCTCTCCCAGTAGTTCAGGGAGTCCCTGACTAACCTCCTCATGAATACCCTCTGGACCTGTTCAAGTTCTTGTATCTCCTTGACTTTGTGTGGAGAACATTGGTAGCATACATACTTCAGTGATACTACCAGGGTCTTTCACAGAGGTAGCAAAGGCTGGGGCTTCCTGGTCGTAAAGGTCTGGAGGACCCACCCACTCATTTTATGAGCAGCACTAGTGATGTGGGTTATATGTGATTTGAAGTCAGTCATAACTCATCCACACCCCCAGGTCTTTAAGGGATTTTAGATTTTATCTCCTCTGCACCCACTGTGTACTGGTACTCTTTTAAGATTTTCATTTGGCCCATATCTTATCAGTTCAAATTTATTGTTGAACACCATGTTGCTTTTACTTGACCACTTGTATACTACCTCCAGATCTTTTTGTAATCTTTCGGAATCCTCTCTGGTTGTAATTTCTTGAGATCATGGTATCATCTGCAAATGAGGACACGTGGGATGTTCTTACCTCCAGGTCAATGTCACTTATCACAACCAAGAAGAGCAATGGGCCAAGTACCAAGTCCTGTGGCACTCCACTAATTATCAATGAGCTTTTTGACTGGACTCCATCCACTATTACTTTCTGCTTTCTATCACTTAGGAATTCATGGAGCCATAGTCCCAGTTTTCCAGTGATGCCCATATTTTTCACTTTGTATAGCAGCACCCTGTGTTCCACCTTAAATACTTTAGCGAAGTATAGGTACATCATATCAATGTTTCTTTCACTGCTCACATTGCCTATAATTTAGTTGTGGTGGATTAGGAGTTGGGAAAGGCATGACTGTCCTTTCCAAAACCCAGGTTGTCCCTCTATAAAGTTCATTAGGTTCTTTCTAACTACTCTCTCAAACACTTTGTGAGGTGTGAGGTGAGACAAATAGGTCTGTAGTTAGCTGGAAGGCTTTGTGATTCACCTTTAAAGATGAGGGTAATTAGTCCTTTCAATTTTGTTGGTATGACCCCGATGTCCAATGATTTTCTCCAAAGTAGATTGGGGTTGCTAATGTATGTTTACTTTTCTTTAATCACTTCAGTACGAGTCAAATTCTCATGTGCAGCATCAGCTACCATATGAACAATGCATCATACTACTTGCATTATAAAATATAAAGTCACTGCTCTATTACTTGTTCACTTTTACTCTGAGTAATAATAAACACAGAAAATGTGATCAAACCAGTTCACAGAATCTAGGGGTAACTCATGTACAACTACAAAAAATATATATAATCAAGATGCTGACACCTGCATCCTCATGTACCCACCTACACCTCATGATGCCTACATAGGTGTCATCTTACCGAAGTGGTTAAAAACACTGCTGGTATGTTGTCTGGCCCCCCAGATGAGTTAATTTTTATTTCATCTATGGTTTCCTTTATATCACTCCTGGAACTAATAGCACTGGTAGTATCTGCATTGATACCATTAATTTGGAAAAATTCTCTGGGGTTCACTATTGATTCTTCTGTTTGTTCACTGCAGACACTTTTATTATTATTGGCCCCATCTGGGGTATTGGCTGCATGTTATTGTGGCAAAATAGCATGCAGTTGATACTTTAGGGTCTATATGGGGCGCCCCTATGGACGAGAGCCATACATCATTTTGTCTGTGATAGAGGAAAACTCTGTACATAGAAAAATGATGACATTTTTTATACTACGACTGTCCCTCCGTTATGCTGTCCCCCAACCCCTTATTACTGTCTTGTACCATTTCTCTGAATATTCATTTCCTTTTTTTGCCTACCCTGTGGTAGGGAAGGATGAAGTGAAAACAGCTGTTAAGATGATGAGAGCAGGTAAGGCACCTGGGTTGGATGGATGCCATGCAGAATGTCTGATAAAAGGAGGTACAGTTATGATGGACTGGCTGGTGAGGTTATTTAATGTTTGTTTAAGAGAGGGTAGAGTGCCAGAAGACTGGAGGAGTGCCTGTATAGTTCCGCTTTACAAAGGAAAGGGTGACAAGTGTGAGTGTAGTAGTTACAGAGGGATCAGCTTGTTGAGTGTAGTTGGGAAGGCTTATGGGAGGGTCTTGATTGAGAGGATTAGGAGAGGAACAGAGGGAGTAATTGGTGAGAAACAGTGTGGGTTTAGGACAGGTAGGGGATGTGTAGATCAGATTTTTGTGGTAAGACAGATATGTGAGAAAGCTATAGGAAAAGGTAAGGATGTTTTTTGGGCTTTTATGGATCTGGAAAAGGCTTATGACAGGGTAAACAGGAATGTACTGTGGGAGGTACTGCAGATATACAGGGTCTAACAGATAAATCCGTACAACTTCTTATCACATGTTTTAAGATTAATATCTCGGGTTATAATAAACAGAGAGTTATGACATTTTCAGTATATTTAGAAAAGGCAATAAGAACAATGATTTCATTCAATGTAACCACCTTCAGCTGTTATGACGCTTTCAACGCGTTTACGAAACTTGGATACAGCGTTGATGATCTCAGACTTTGATAATGAACCCACAGCCTTCTTGATGTCTGTCTTCAGGGTTGTTATACTTTTGTGTGGCTTGTCACATGCCTTGGCCTTAATTCGCGCCCAAAAATAATAATCTAAAGGGTTTAGGTCTGGCGAATTTGAGGACCACAACTCTTTGTTCCAGAACTGCACATTTGACCCTTCGAGAAGGTTGGTGGTCCTCTTCGCTGTGTGGGCTGGAGCCGAGTCTTGTTGGAAGACAAACTGGTTGCCACTAGCCTTATCTTTCATCCAGGGTATTATTTTCTCTTCTAGAACTTTGCAATAGACAACGGCATTGACTTTCTCCTTGTTGTTGAAGAAGTGAGTGAAGACGTCCCCCTCAGTTGACACCACACAGAGCACCATGACACTTGCTGGTTTCTTCGTCGTTGTCTTGTGTTGAACTCTGAGGATGAGGAGGCTATCCAGCGATCATTCCGCTTATTGAAAGTCGCATCAACCGTGAAAATCTTCTCGTCGGAAAAAAACTTGATGACTGAGCCATTCAACTTCATCCAGTTCAACAGCTATTGGCACCTGGTCAAGCGGATTTCTTTCATTTTTCGTGTCAAAAGATGTCTTTTTCCTTGTGAGAATGAGGTTAATCCCAATTTCTTTAATGCTCTGTGAATTGTCATTGTGCTGACACCTCTCTTCTTTGCCAATGTCGATAATGGTAAGGCTGGATTTGCATTGACACTTCTCTTGAGACCAGCTAAAAAGCGAGGTGTTAGAATTCTGCCCCTTCTGGGCTTGTGAGCAGCTCGTTGGTCTTCGCCGGTCTCATCAAAACGTTTACAAACATCGTAAACAGTTTGTCTGGAGTATTTTAGCATCCTTATTATGGCGCTAGGAGTGTGACCCGCGCGACGAAGTTCGCATATGGCTGAACGTTTGGCTTGTTCCATTGCTTAATGTTTATTGCACCGGTGCTAATATACAACTGGCTAAATTATTAGACAAATGGAAGTATCTGGAAACAATCAGAATTGCCATATGTTACTTTTTAAGTGCTTAAAACCTCTTCAAAGTTTGTACGGATTTATCTGTTAGACCCTGTATGGGATAGGAGGAAAGCTGTTAACCCCTTCACTCCGGGGCACATCGCACGTCTGGCAGCATTAGCTGCCCAACATGCGATGTTGCGTCATAATAATCGCATTATAAAAAATAGTCACTGCTCAATCGCTCGTTCTCTTTCACCCGTGAATTTTGATAACCATAGAAAATATGATGAAGCCAGTTTAACCCCTTCCATACGGTGCCGCACACGTAGGCGTCATGGACTTAGATCTCAGTGGCAGCAGCCAATGCCAGCCGTACGACGTGTCGTAATAATACTCGCATCATAAAATATAGTCACCGCTTATATCGATCGTTCTCTCTTTCACCCGCGAATTTTGAATACCACAGAGAATGGGATTCAGGGCACATTTGAGAGAATGTAAAAACACAGGGGCGACTACAATAAATATAATCAAGACGCCGATATGGCAGCCTCGCGAATACACTCGCTCCCCATGACGCCTACGTGTGCGGCACCGTATGGAAGGGGTTAAAGAGAATGAGGGTCACGCAGGTACAACTACAATAAATATAATCAAGACGCCGACGTCAGCATCATTGCATACCCACTTGCTCCTCATGATGCCTACGTAGGTGTCACCGTATGGAAGTGGTTAAGAGCAGTCAAGTTTTTATGAGAGTAGTAGAGCTTGCGTTAGGATTAGAAATGGAGAGAATGGTTTGAGGTTAAGGTGGGACTTCGTCAGGGGTGTGCTATATCGCCCTGGCTGTTCAAGCTTTACATGGATGTGGTGGTGCGAGAGGTGAATGCAAGGGTAGTGGGTCAGGGGTTGGAGATGATTAAAGAAAATGGAGAAAAGTGGGAGGTGAGCCAGTTGTTGTTTGCTGATGACACTGCGCCTGTAGCAGGATCAGAGGAGGGATTGAGGAAGTTAGTGACAGAGTTTGAGAAGGTGTGTGAAAGAAGGAATCTGAAGATAAATGTGGGCAAAAGTAAGGTGATGAGATGTACAAGGGGAGAGAGTGACAGTAGGCTGAAAGTGAGCATTAACCTCTTCACTCCGGGGCACATCGCACGTCTGGCAGCATTAGCTGCCCGACATGCGATGTTGCGTCATAATAATCGCATAAAAAATAAAGTCAGTGCTCAATCGTTCGTTCTCTTTCGCCCGTGAATTTTGATAACCATAGAAAATATGATGAAGCCAGTTTAGAGAGAATGGAAGTTACATATGTACGACTACAATAAATATAATCAAGATGCTGACGTTGGCATCATCGCGTACCCACTTGCTCCTCATGACGCCTACGTAGGCATCACCGTATGGAAGTGGTTAAGGGTGAGAAACTGGAGGAAGTGGATAGTTTCAGATACTTGGGTCAGAATGTGACAGGAAAGGGAGGAGTGGCGGTGGAGGTAGAATGTAGATTGAGAGAAGTGAGTAAATGCCTTGGTGGATTAAAAAATGTAATGAGAAATAGACATCTGGGAATGGATGCTAATAGGAGGTTATATGAAGGAGTGATTGTGCCAACAGCACTGTGCAGGGCAGAAACATGGAACATGAGAGAGGAAGAGAGAAGGAGTTTGAATGTGTTTGAGATGAAATGTCTGAGAAGTATGATAGGGGTTACTAGGCTAGATAGAGTGAGAAATGAGGAGGTGAGGAGGAGAACAGGGGTGGAAAAGGAGCTGGGAGATAGGGTTGATGAAAGAATATTAGGATGGTTTGGACACATGGAAAGAATGAGTGAAGAAAGATTAGTAAAAGAAGTGTGGAAGGCGGAGGTGGAAGGAGTGAATATGAGGGGGTGTCCTAGGATGAGATGGATTGATGGAGTGAAAGGGGCTTTACAAAAGAGAGGAATGTCTGTTGAGGAAGGACGGGAGAGGACAGAAGATAGGGGTGAATGGAGAAGGGTTGTGTATGGATGAGGCTGTGATGCATGAGGGGGAGTGGGTGGGTGATGGGGGGTGAGGAAGTATGTAAGATTAAAAAATTGACACAACCCGAAGGGATTTCTCCCTGTCTTCTCCTTTCCTGCTTGAGGGGACGGAGAGGGGAGGTTGCCGAATATATGAAGCGCCCTTGCTGTGGATGTGCTGTGTCTTGTGACACTGCTTCTGACCTAGGGCAGTGGACAGGATGCAGGGATGACCCGTCATCCAGGAGGTGTCAAGATAGGAAGGAGGGTGGAGGGGAGTAGAATATGTGGGAGGTGGAATGGGTGGGAGTGGTTTCTGTGCCTTTTTCTTTTTGGCTACCCCCGTGTAAGGGGGAAAAAGCCTTTGGTATATATATGTATTATTATTGTTATTATTATTATTATTATTATTATTATTATTATTATTGCTGTTGGCACAATCACTCCTTCATATAACCTCCTCTTAGCATCCATTCCCAAATGTCTATTTCTCATTACACTTTTCAATCTACCAAGGCATTTACTCGCTTCTCTCAATCTACATTTTACCTCCACCCCCACTCCTCCCTTTCCTGCCACATTTGCACTCAAGTATCTAAAACTATCCACTTCCTCCAGTCTTTCACCCTTAATCCTCACTTCCAGCCTGCTGTCACTCTCTCCCCTTGTACAACTCATCTCCTTACTTTTGCCCACATTTATCTTCATCTTCCTTCTTTCACACACCTTCTCAAACTCTGTCACTAACTTCCTCAATCCCTCCTCTGATCCTGCTACAAGCGCAGTGTCATCAGCAAACAACAACTGGCTCACCTCCCACTTTTTTCCATTTTCTTTAATCATCTCCAACCCGACCCACTACCCTTGGATTCACCTCTCGCACCACCCCATCCATGTAAAGCTTGAACAGCCAGGGCGACATAAAGGATTACAAAGGCAAAGCATGCCGACAGGAGACCTTTTGATCCATATCTAGGTCGGATGCAAAAAAAAAAAAAAAAAAAAAAAAAAAAAATAAAAATCATATTAATAATAAATTAAAACTATAACAATGTAAATAACAATTAAAATACATAAATAAATGCATTGGTATAGTTGAATAACAAGCAAACAGGTAAATAGTAAATGATAATAAATTGACATATAACTAATAATAAATGAAAATCAGACAGACAAATTATAACAAAACAAAAACAAATAATATAACATAAATTATAATAATTACAGCATCTTAGGTATTTATCTAAATGATTCTTAAAGCTTCGAACTGAACTACATTGCACTACCTGTGCAGGAAGTTTATTCCATTCATTAACTACACGGTTGGCAAAGTTGTTTCTACCTACTTCCAAATTGAATCTATTTCCGGACAGTTTGAGACCATTGTTTCTTGTCTGATTCTCATTCAATGTGAAAATTTGGTCACTTTTGATGTTGTCAATTCCCTTTAAAATCTTAAAGACCTGTATCAAGTCACCTCTGAGTCTACGCTTTTTTAGGGAAAACAGATTCATGTGCTTAAGTCGATTTTCGTATGATTTATTTTTGATATTTGGAATCAGTTTTGTGGCTCGCCGTTGTACTTTTTCCAGTCTGTCAATGTCTTTAATGAGATTCGGTGACCATACGGAAACAGCATATTCCAAATGTGGACGAACTAACGATTTATATAGCTTGTTAACCCCTTCCATACGGTGCCGCACACGTAGGCGTCATGGGGAGCGAGTGTATTCGCGAGGCTGCCATATCGGCGTCTTGATTATATTTATTGTAGTCGCCCCTCCATAATGACATTCTTTCTAATTCTTTTGTAATCGCATTTTCTATGGTTATCAAAATTCACGGGTGAAGAGAGAACGATCGATATAAGCGGTGACTATATTTTATGATGCGAGTATTATTACGACACGTCGTACGGCTGGCATTGGCTGCTGCCACCGAGATCTAAGTCCATGACGCCTACGTGTGCGGCACCGTATGGAAGGGGTTAATGAGTGATGGACTTTTGAAATCAAAAGATCGCGCAATCAGTCCCAGAATCTTATTTGCTTTCTCAGAGGCTGAAATACACTGCTTGGATGATTTGAGGTCGTTACTGATAATTACGCCGAGATCTTTTTCACTATCCACTTTTGTTAACGAATTTCCAAATAACTTGTAATCGTACTTACTGTTATTTTTACCTATGTGCATTACCTTGCATTTACTTGTGTTAAATTTCATTAGCCACTTTTCAGACCATTGCTGTAATTTATCTAAATCTTCTTGAATATCTAATTGGTTTGAGTGATCATTTGCCACTCCGCACAGTTTTGTATCATCAGCAAATTTGGAAACAGTAGATTTTAGTCCATGGTCTATATCATTTATATATACTATGAATAGAAGTGGCCCAAGAACGGAACCCTGAGGAACTCCACTTGCAACACTTTTCCATCCAGAAGTTTTTCCATTTAAAACAACTCTCTGTTTTCGACCTTTCAACCAATTACTAGTCCAACCTAATAGGCTACCACTTATTCCCTGACAAAGTCCCACCTTTACCTCAAACCATTCACTCTCTCCATTTCTAATCCTAACACAAGCTCTACTACTCTCGTCAAAAATCTTGACTGCTCTTAACAGCTTTCCTCCTATCCCATATATCTGCAGTACCTTCCACAGTGCCCTCCTGTCCACCCTGTCATGAGCCTTTTCCAGATCCATAAAAGTCTAAAAAAAAACATCCTTACCTTTACCTATAGCTTTCTCACATATCTGTCTTACCACAAAAATCTGATCTACACAACCCCTACCTGTCCTAAACCCACACTGTTTCTCACAAATTACTCCCTCTGTTCCTCTCCTAATCCTCTTAGTCAAGACCCTCCCATAAGCCTTCCCAACTACACTCAACAAGCTGATCCCTCTGAAACTACTACACTCACACTTGTCCCCCTTTCCCTTGTAAAGCAGAACTATACAGGCACTCCTCCAGTCTTCTGGCACTCTACCCTCTTGTAAACAAACAAACAGCATTGTACAGGGCAGAAACATGGAACATGAGAGAGGAAGAGGGAAGGAGTTTGAATGTGTTTGAGATGAAATGTCTGAGAAGTATGATAGGGGTTACTAGGCTAGATAGAGTGAGAAATGAGGAGGTGAGGAAGAGAACAGGGGTGGAAAGGGAACTGGGAGATAGGGTTGATGAAAGAGTATTAGGATGGTTTGGACACATGGAAAGAGTGAGTGAAGAAAGACTAGTGAAAGAAGAGTGGAAGGAGTGAATATGAGGGGGCATCCTAGGATGAGATGGATGGATGGGGTGAAAGGGGCATTACAAAAGAGAGGAATGTCTGTGGAGGAAGGACAGGAGAGGACAGAAGATAGGGGTGAATGGAGAGGGGTTGTGTATAGATGATGCTGTGATGCATGAGGGGGAGTGGGTGGGGGATGGGGGTGGGGAGGTATGTGCGAGAGGGAAATTTGACGCAGCCTGAAGGGATTTCTTCCCGTCTTCTCCTTTTCTGACGAAGAGGGGGGTCGCTGAATTTAAGAAGCGGCCTTGCTGTGGATGTGCTGTGTCTTGCGACACTGCTTCTGACCCAGGGCAGTGGACAGGATGCAGGGATGACTCATCATCCAGGAGGTGCCAAGATAAGAGGGAGGGAGGAGGGTGGAGGGGAGTGGAATATATGAGAAATGGAATGGAGTGATTTCTATGCCGTTTTCTTTTTGGCTACCCCCCCCCATGTAGGGGGAAAAAGCCTTTGGTATATGTATTATTATTATTATTATTAAGAGACCTAGGTGTATAGTGTTGGCTGACAGACTATTCAGATCTATTCTGTGCTGCTCAGATGACTTTACAATGATTATTTACAAGACCCTCATTAGACCTCTACTTAAATTTAGGTCCACAGTAGGGAACATGGAATACATGGATGAATTGAGACTTGAGTTGGACCAGACTGGTACTGTAGATAGTTCCTGAATAATTATACTGATCACCTGAAATTTATCAATGTATACTCTGTACAAGGCAGACTATTAAGAACTGACCTCATAAAATATTAGAGAATAATCAGCTAGTCATTTCCCTTTTAGACCTTCTCACCATCTTTCCAGCTATATATACTAAATTGATAGTCTTAGGAGGTGAGGACCACATAAGGAGTCACCTCATTTCCCACTATTCACTCGTAGGAAAGCAGAGGTAATAGATATGAAATACAATCAGTCATTTATTGCCTCAAGTTTCACCAGGTGTAAAACTTGCAGCCCCATAGTGACTGGCAATGGTCCTTGGAACCTGCCACAGCAATGGTCTTAAAAGTGGCTAATGAAATTTAACACAAGTAAATGCAAGGTAATGCACATAGGTAAAAATAACAGTAAGTACGATTACAAGTTATTTGGAAATTCGTTAACAAAAGTGGATAGTGAAAAAGATCTCGGCGTAATTATTAGTAACGACCTCAAATCATCCAAGCAGTGTATTTCAGCCTCTGAGAAAGCAAATAAGATTCTAGGACTGATTGCACGATCTTTTGATTTCAAAAGTCCATCACTCATTAACAAGCTATATAAATAGTTAGTTCGTCCACATTTGGAATATGCTGTTTCCGTATGGTCACCGAATCTCATTAAAGACATTGACAGACTGGAAAAAGTACAACGGCGAGCCACAAAATTGATTCCAAATATCAAAAATAAATCATACGAAAATCGACTAAAACATATGAATCTGTTTTCCCTAAAAAAGCGTAGACTCAGAGATGACTTGATACAGGTCTTTAAGATTTTAAAGGGAATTCACAACATCAAAAGTGACAAAATTTTCACATTGAATGAGAATCAGACAAGAAACAATGGTCTCAAACTGTCCGGAAATAGATTCAATTTGGAAGTAGGTAGAAATAACTTTGCCAACCGTGTAGTTAATGAATGGAATAAACTTCCTGCACAGGTAGTGCAATGTAGTTCAGTTCGAAGCTTTAAGAATCATTTAGATAAACACCTAAGCAAGATGCTGTAATGATTATAATTTATTTTATATTATTTGTTTTTGTTTTGTTGTCATTTGTCTGTCTGATTTTCATTTATTATTAGTTATATGTCAATTTATTATTATTTACTATTTACCTGTTTGTTTATTATTGAACTATACCTATGCATTTATTTATGTATTTTATTTGTTATTTACATTATTATAGTTTTTATTTTTTATTTTATTATTATTATGATTTTTTTTTTGCATCCGACCTAGATATGGACCAAAAGGTCTCCTGTCAGCATGCTCCGCCTTTGTAATCCTTTGTAATCCTTTTTGGAAAGAAACTTTGGACTGTTGTCTGTGTTATATCATTGGGACTGTTTCTGTGTTATTAGCTGGATGTGTTAGGAAATGGAGGGCAGATGTCAGCTCTATTGTATGAAAAGTGCAATAAATACAAAAGTTAATAGAAAAATCTTGGGCCCAGTGTAGAGACTGAGGGTCAGCCCCTCAAGGCTACACCTGATGGAGGTGAAGGGGGTTGGTGGGTTTTGAAAATGGGCAGCTTCACTGTCCATCTTGCAGGACTCCCACATGCAGGTTCCTGTCAGTTCCCTATGAAATACACAAACCCCAATATTCCAATAGTAATCCCCAGATATAAGTCTCACAGAGAAAACCCTGACATGTGAGACAAGAACCACACTAGCACACATGTGATCAGGTCACCATCTGTCATTGAGACCCAACACAGAGTTGGCCTGGCCACAGAATGAAATTGCCCTAGATACAACCACCATTCAGAAGACACAGAATACCTCATACTACAATGCTCCACATTGACTATCTCCAGACGACTGTACAATATCTCTTCTCTAAGTGATTTATGGTCCTGCCTAGGGGTTGTTGCTGGTTTCCTGGAGGCCACAGTTTCTTCTGCAAAAGAGACCAGGCTAACAGACTGACTGATTGTTACACAAACACCATCCATCTGTGAAATGCAGGTAAAGATTTTTCAGTGTCAGGTATATCATTGTATATAAATAATGAGTGAAGAAAGATTAGTAAAAGAGGTATGGATGGTAGGGTTGGGTCCAAGTACAGGCAACTGTACTTAGTCTCTTAATCCAATGCACACCAACAACCACTTGTGTGGATGTAATTCCAAGTACAATTACATGAAAATCTGTACTTAAATCCAAGTACATGTACTTGAACCCAACTCAGGTGAATGGAGTGAACTTGAAGAGATGGCCAAGGATGAGATGGATGGATGGGGTGAAAGAGGCTTTCAGCAAGAGGGGAATGTCTTTTGAGCAAGGAACGGAGAAGGCAGGAGATAGAGGTGAGTGAAGAATGGCTGTGATACTGTGATACAAGAAAGGAAGAGGGTGGGGGATATGGGGAAGTAGGGAGTTATTCAGGTCACAAACAACAGCAGAGAATATCTTAGCAAAAACAGGGAAGCTAGCAGCAAGTGAACAATATAAAAAGGTATGGATAAAAAGAGAAATTAATAAAGAGGAAAGAGAGGAAGAAAAAATGAAAGGGAAAGAAGCTAAAAAAAAAAAAAAAAACGAGACCAGAATGGAGTCAGAAAAAGAAGAATTCTACTGGAGAGTAGTGAATATGAAATTGAGGAAATGGACCATAACAGAGAGAAACAAAAAAGAAACAGAGAATACAATGGAAATAACAGAAAGTTAAGAGTGTCCTACACAAATATAGATGGATTAATAACAGGACTGAATGAACTGAACGAGTATCTGAAGGAAAAAGAACCGGACATAATGGGAATTGTAGAGACAAAATTAAAAGGTCCACTGTCACCCAACAGCATAGGACACAATGCATATAATTATTGGATTAGAAACAGGGAGATAAAACAAGGGGGGTGGAGTTATGTTCCTGACTAAGAAGGATATAAACGTGAAGAGTGTCACATATGGAAAGAATAGAGTAGAGATGATTATGATAGAAGTAGAAGACAGAGATAAGAAGAGCAGAAAGTTTGTAATAAACTACGTGCCCTCAAAAACAGCCTCGTGGGAAGAGAGTGAACATAAAAGTATGTTAGAAGACACAAGAATAACATTAAACAAGATAATGGAAGATGGAGGAAGAATGGTTATGATGGGCGACTTTAATTGCAAAGAAATCTGCTGGGAAAAGATGACCGTAAAGGGTGGTGAAGACTCATGGGGAAATGTTCTACTTGAGATGATTATTGACCACACAATGACACAATGGATTCAAGAGAACACTAGGTATAGAAATGAAGAAGAACCATCGATACTAGACCTAATACCGTATATACTCGTCTATAGGTCGATCTCGTGTATAGGTCGACCCCCCATTTTTGGCCAAAAAATCTGGAATTTTCCATATACCTCATGTATAGGTCGAGTGGTTTGTTTTTGTTTTTGGTGCTGTGAGCATTCCACTGCTTTAATGCTTTGAAGTAGCATGGCTTGCCTGGTATAGCAATTGATTATTATGGTTTTTTCACTTCATTAATTCTGATGTATTCTGGTTTATGTTTTTTCAAGTTCACTGATTTTAATATTTAATAAGTTTCACTGAAATTGCCATTACAGCGGAGTGAAAAACTTGAACAGATTGCCAAGTATGGTAGATTACCAAGTACGGTATTCGGAATAAACTGGCTAGGCATGTTTCGTTAGAAAAAAATTTAACCAACACTCACAGTTAGTCTTGTAATCTCAACTGTGCGGATGATCAGGCTAATGATAATGTGGAGGAGAAAGATGATGTTGATGTTCCTATGGCTGATGAGGTTGATTCGTATGACGATACTCAACACAGAAGTGAGTGGGAGGAGCTGTTTGGTGGTGAAGATGACGACATCAAGGAAAACGATTTTGGTGGATTTCAGTTAAAATATTTAGGATTATACCATGTGTCACTGTAACAGTAACAAGTTGGCAATACTGAACAGTTTGTTTTCGTGATGGTGAGATCCATGCATTGTTTTGGTAATGGTAACAATAACATATACCATGTAGAAAGCTAAATTTGGGTAAATTTTTAGTTTTGACCAAGGGCGCAACATAGCAATAAAAATTGATTATTAATTTTGTAGATTATAATGTATCAACGTAATATGCAATTTTGTGATCGGAAATAAAAAAACAAGAAAGATGCTAAAACATTTCGTAAGTAATGAAGTCGTGTCGGACGAATAGTATGTCATATTTGTCAAGGTCTAAATATACAGGTCAGACCGTTTACATTCTTCTGCGCAGCTTCTGACGTCATTTGGCTGAGTCCATTTTCTCTTTGTGATACACTGAAGAAAACTGTGAAACGCCAAGGAAGACAGGAACTATAATATTTTATATATATATATATATATATATTATATATTCATATATATAGACAGGAACTATAATATTTTATATATATTTTATATAATATTTGTCAGAATATAACTAATTGCGTGGAGCTGTGCGAGCGAAGGCGACATTTTCGAACAACGGACCAGCTTCAACTGACAGCTATAGGACCTGCTAACCCCACTTTGAACAGCCAGGTGACGTTCACGGGCCCGCTGCGCCAACTCCCTCGAAATTCGGTCGGAAGTGGTTAGACCTTATATTCTTAGATCTTGATATTTGTTATGATACATGCCGACGACGAAGAAATGAGAAGTTGGCGGGCTTTTCAACCACTTAGCTTGCTGGCTATACAAAGTTCTTGCAGCTTGAAGGAATGCATGTATCTCCGCTCCATAACATTCCTTCAAGAAAATGTACCTGGCGAGGTACTGTCGGAAGCACCGAGGCCGTCAATTGACAGACAAGATGGCGTTCCGATCCTATGCTTGTGGCAAGGTATTTTTCATTTTCACTTCCGCCCACAAAATTGCATATTACGTTGATACATTTTAATTTATAAAATTAATGATTAATTTTCTATGGCTATATTGCGCCCATGGTCGAAACTAAAATATAAAGAAATAAATAAATTTGAGAATATCACAGCATTTCATTATTTTTTTAAACAATTATGGGTACTGTAATTGTATACATGATATAATAAGCTCGCCTGTGTTAAGAAATTTAACAAACAGGTAAAACCACAGTATGGGGTTACCGTATCTAGAAGGAATTTTACATGTTTTAGTACGTACCGTGTATTTTATGTACCCATTGTTTACTGGTAGTATTTAGTAGGTAAATATTTTGATTTCTGAACCTAAAGAAAAGGTAAGAGTTCTTCCTAGCCTTTCTTGTCATGTCTGGATTTCAACCTAACAAGATTATTACTTGTGTATAGGTCGACCCCTAGGTTTTGGCCTAAAAAAAATTCCTTAAGATTTCGACCTATAGACGAGTATATACGGTAATCACATCAGAGTCTGAAATAGTAGAAAAGATAGAATACCAGGCACCAATAAGTAAAAGTGACCACATATTGATAGAACTAGAACTAAATGAGAAAAAATACATGAAAAGAAATGAACAATATAGAAAAGGAAGATTGATGTATGAAAAAACCAATTTTGATAAGAGAATTCTTTCAAAATGAAAACTGGGAAAGAATACACAAAGAAGATACAACAGTAGAAGAGAAATGGAATATTTTGACAAAAATTTATAAAAAAAAAAAGGAGTGGAAAAGTATGTCCCAAGACAAAAACAAGAAAAAGAATATGTAAAGTGCTGGTACAACAAAAGTTGTAAGGAGTTAAAAGACAAAAGAGACAAAGCTTGGACCAAATGGAAGAAAGACAAAAGACCTGAAAAATGGAAAATATATACTTGTTATAGAAATGAATATGTACAAGCATGCAGAGAGGAAAAGAGAAAATATGAAAAAGATGTCATAGGAAAATGTAAAGATCAACCAAAACTATTCTACAGATTTGTAAACAACAAACTGAAAAACAAACAAGATTTGGAGAAATTAAGACAAGGAGGAGTTGAATACATAGAGGAAATAGAAATGGAGGAAATTATGAACAGGCATTTTAAATCAGTGTTTACAAGGGAAAATATACAACCGGAAGAGATCGAATGGAAGGAGAAAGTCCCCCCTATGAAAGAAATAGAAGTAACAAAGAATGAAATAATGAAACAGTTGAGTAATCTTGATGTTAGAAAATCCCATGGACCAGATGAAATAGCAAACTGGATTTTGAAAGAATGCAGAAATGAACTGGCAGACAAAATACATAGCATAATAAATAGTTCCTTGAAAGAAGGAAAAGTTCCAGAAGATTGGAAAAAAGCAAATATAGTACCTATATATAAAGGAGGAAATAAAGAAGACCCTACCAACTATAGACCAGTCTCTCAAACAAGTACAATAGCAAAAATTTGTGAAAGAATTATCAAAAGTAAATGGGTAAAATATTTAGAAAAAACAGCGTGCTAAATCCAAGGCAATTTGGATTCAGACAAGGACGATCATGCGTCACCAATTTAATATGTTTCTATTCAAGGCTAATAGATATAATACAAGAAAGAGATGGATGGGCTGATTGTGCATTTCTAGACCTAAAAAAAGCTTTTGACAAAGTACCACATAAGAAGTTGCTTAAGAAATTAGAAACTAAGGAGGAATACAGGGCAAACTGCTTAATTGGATGGAAGACTTTTTGCAAGAAAAAAAATGAGAGTAGTGATAAGAGACAAACACTCAAAATGGGATGATGTAATAAACGGTGTTCCACAAGGAACAGTTCTGGCCCCAATAATGTTTGCTGTATATATTAATGATATGGATGAAGAAATTGAAAGTTATATGAGCTTCTTTGCAGATGATGCAAAACTATTAAAAAAAGTGAACACGGAAGAAGATTGTGAGTCACTACAGAGTGATCTAAATAAAGTATGGGAATGGAGTAGGAAGTGGGAGATGGAATTCAACACTAAAAAGTGTAGTATAATGGAATTTGGAAAAAGCAAATATAGAATAACAGGATCATATAAATTGGGAGAAGAAGGAATAGAAAAAAAATAGAAAATGAGAAGGACCTGGGAGTCATTGTTATGAATAATATGTCACCTGAGAAACATATAAATAAGATTTTTGGAGAAACTTGTAATTTAATAAGAACAATCAAAGTGGCATTTACATACCTGGATGAAGAAATGGTGAAGAAAATTCTAACCACTGATAAGACCAAGATTGGAATATTCAGCAACGATGTGGTCACCAAGTACAAAAAAAAATGTATAAAAAAAAATTGAAAGAATACAAAGAGCAATTACAAAATTGGCACCAACACTCTCAAAACTATCATATGAAGAGAGACTAGCAAAACTTGAACTACAGACACTAGAGCAAAGAAGAGAGAGAGGAGATTTGATAGCTATTTACAGAATCATGAAAGGCATAGAAATTATTGATAGAGAGAATCTGATAAAATGGGATGATAGAAATACAAGAGGACATGGAAAGAAAATCAAGAAAGACAGCTATAGAAGAGATCTGAAGAAGAACAGCTTTCCTCACAGAGTAATAGACAGTTGGAACAAGTTAGATGAGAAAGTGGTGTGTGCAAAAACAATACATGAATTTAAAAATACATACATACATATACCAAGGCTTTTTCCCCCTTCCAAGGGAGGTAGCCAAAAAGGGAAAGGCATAAATACACTCCCACCCATTTCATCCCTAAATACACTCCACACCCCTCCCACCCTTCCTCTTATCTGAGCACCTCCTGGATGACGGGTCATCCCTGCACCCCGCCCACCGCCCTGGGTCAGAAGCAGTGTCGCAAGACACAGTACATCCACAGGAAGGCCGCTTCATTTAATCGGCGACCCCCCCTCTCCGTCCCCCTTTGCATATAAGGCGAGGACGGGGAGAAATCCCTTCGGGCTGCGTCAAAATTACTCACACATACTACCCCACCCCCCACCCCCCCGCCCATTCCTCCTCATGCAGTCACAACATCATCCATATACAACCATTCTCCACTCACCTCTGTCTTCCATCCTCTCCCTTCCTTCCTCAACAGACATTCCCCTCTTCCCCAAAGCCCCCTTCACCCCATCCATCCACCTCATCCTAGGACGTCCCCTCATGTTCACTCCCTCCACATCTGCCTTCCATACCTCTTTTACTAGTCTTTCTTCACTCATTCTTTCCAGGTGTCCAAACCATCCTAATACTCTTTCATCAACCCTATCTCCCAAATCCTTTTTCACCCCTGTTCTCCTCCTCACCTCCTCATTTCTCACTCTATCCAGCCTAGTAACCCCCATCATACTTCTCAGACACCTCATCTCAAACACATTCAAACTCCTTCTCTCTTCTTCTCTTATGTTCCACGTTTCTGCCCCATACAGTGCTGTTGGCACAATCACTCCTTCATACAGTCTCCTCTTTGCATCCATTCCCAAATGTCTATTCCTCATTACACTCTTTAAACCACCAAGGCATTTACTCGCTTCTCTCAATCTACATTCTACCTCCACCTTCACTCCACCTTTTCCTGCTACACTTGCACCCAAGTATCTAAAACTATCCACTTCCTCCAGTCGCTCTCCCTTAATGCTCACTTCCAGTCTACTGCCACTTTCACCCCTTGTACATCTCATCGCCTTACTTTTACCCACATTTATCTTTAGCTTTCTTCTATCACATACTCTCCCAAACTCTGCCACCAGCTTCCTCAATCCCTCCTCTGACCCTGCCACAAGCGCAGTGTCGTCCGCAAACAACAGCTGGCTCACCTCCCACTTTTCTCCATTTCCTTTAACCATCTCCAATCCCTGACTCACTACCCTAGCATTCACCTCTCGCACCACCCCATCCATGTATAAGTTGAACAGCCAGGGCGACATAACACATCCTTGACAAAGTCCCACCTTTACTTCAAACCACTCACTCTCTCCATTTCTAATCCTAACACATGCTCTACTACTCTCATAAAAACTCTTGACAGCTCCCAAAAGCTTTCCTCCTATCCCATAAATCTGCATAACCTCCCACAGTGCCTTTCTGTCTACCCTATCATAAGCCTTTTCCAGATCCATAAAAGCCCAAAAAACATCCTTCCCCTTTCCTATAGCTTTCTCACATATCTGTCTTACCACAAAGATCTGATCTACACAACCTCTACCCGTCCTAAATCCACACTGTTCCTCACCAATTACTCCTTCTGTTCCTCTCCTAATCCTCTCAATTAAGATCCTCCCATAAGCCTTCCCTACTACACTCAACAGGCTAATCCCTCTGAAATTACTACATTCACACTTGTCCCCTTTTCCCTTATAAAGAGGAACTATACAGGCACTACTCCAGTCCTCCGGTACTCTACCCTCTCTCCAGCAAACATTAAATAACCTCACCAACCAGTCCACCATCACTGAACCTCCCTTTTTCAGACATTCTGCATGACATCCATCCAGACCAGGTGCCTTACCTGCTTTCATCATCTTTACAACTGCCTTCACCTCATCCTTCCTTATTTCTCCTCCATTTAAAAATAGTTTAGATAAAATGAGATATGAAGACGGGACACTACGAGCATAGCTCCCCTTCCCGTAAAATACAACTAGGTAAATACACACACACACACACATGTTGCAACAAATTACTGCACGTTGCTGTTCATTTGCAATTCACGATTGTGCTGCCTATAATTCACTTACAATAATATATATACTGTATGTGTGTGTGTGTGTACACCAAGGTCTAAATATACAGGTCAGCCCGTTTGAATTCTTCTGTGCAGCTTCTGACGTCATTAGGCTGAGTCCATTTTCTCTCTGTGATACACTGAAGAAAACTGTGAAACGCCAAGGAAGACAGGAACTATAATATATTATATATATATATATATATATATATATTATATCATATATATTATATATTCATATATATAGACAGGAACTATAATATTTTATATATATATATATATTTTATAATATTTGTCAGAATATAACTAATTGCGTGGAGCGGTGCGAGCGAAGGCAACGTCATTTTCGAACGACGGACCAGCTTCAACTGACAGCTATAGGACCCGCTAACCCCACTTTGAACAGCCAGGTGACGTTCACGGGCCCGCTGCGCCAACTCCCTCGAAATTCGGTCGGAAGTGGTTAGACCTTATATTCTTAGATCTTGGTGTACACTAGGGAATTTTTAGGTACCGTATATACTCGTCTATAGGTCGAAATCTTAAGGATTTTTTTTTAGGCCAAAACCTAGGGGTCGACCTATACACAAGTAATAATCTTGTTAGGTTGAAATCCAGACATGACAAGAAAGGCTAGGAAGAACTCTTACCTTTTCTTTAGGTTCAGAAATCAAAATATTTACCTACTAAATACTACCAGTAAACAATGGGTACATAAAATACACGGTACGTACTAAAACATGTAAAATTCCTTCTAGATACGGTAACCCCATACTGTGGTTTTACCTGTTTGTTAAATTTCTTAACACAGGCGAGCTTATTATATCATGTATACAATTACAGTACCCATAATTGTTTAAAAAAAATAATGAAATGCTGTGATATTCTCAAATTTATTTATTTCTTTATATTTTAGTTTCGACCATGGGCGCAATATAGCCATAGAAAATTAATCATTAATTTTATAAATTAAAATGTATCAACGTAATATGCAATTTTGTGGGCGGAAGTGAAAATGAAAAATACCTTGCCACAAGCATAGGATCGGAACGCCATCTTGTCTGTCAATTGACGGCCTCGGTGCTTCCGACAGTACCTCGCCAGGTACATTTTCTTGAAGGAATGTTATGGAGCGGAGATACATGCATTCCTTCAAGCTGCAAGAACTTTGTATAGCCAGCAAGCTAAGTGGTTGAAAAGCCCGCCAACTTCTCATTTCTTCGTCGTCGGCATGTATCATAACAAATATGACGTACTATTCGTCCGACACGACTTCATTACTTACGAAATGTTTTAGCATCTTTCTTGTTTTTTATTTCCGATCACAAAATTGCATATTACGTTGATACATTATAATCTACAAAATTAATAATCAATTTTTATTGCTATGTTGCGCCCTTGGTCAAAACTAAAAATTTACCCAAATTTAGCTTTCTACATGGTATATGTTATTGTTACCATTACCAAAACAATGCATGGATCTCACCATCACGAAAACAAACTGTTCAGTATTGCCAACTTGTTACTGTTACAGTGACACATGGTATAATCCTAAATATTTTAACTGAAATCCACCAAAATCGTTTTCCTTGATGTCGTCATCTTCACCACCAAACAGCTCCTCCCACTCACTTCTGTGTCGAGTATCGTCATACGAATCAACCTCATCAGCCATAGGAACATCAACATCATCTTTCTCCTCCTCATTATCATTAGCCTGATCATCCGCACAGTTGAGATTACAAGACTAACTGTGAGTGTTGGTTAAATTTTTTTCTAACGAAACACGCCTAGCCAGTTTATTCCGAATACCGTACTTGGTAATCTACCGTACTTGGCAATCTGTTCAAGTTTTTCACTCCGCTGAAATGCCAATTTCAGTGAAACTTATTAAATATTAAAATCAGTGAACTTGGAAAAACATAAACCAGAATACATCAGAATTAATGAAGTGAAAAAACCATAATAATCAATTGCTATACCAGGCAAGCCATGCTACTTCAAAGCATTAAGGCAGTGGAATGCTCACAGCACCAAAAACAAAAACAAAGCATTCGACCTATACATGAGGTATATGGAAAATTCCAGATTTTTTGGCAAAAAATGGGGGTCGACCTATACACGAGATCGACCTATAGACGAGTATATACGGTACGTATCATTTTTATAATCCGCTCTGGCAACACTGTTACACCAACGCTCACTCGCTCAATTTAACGGAAAATTCAATTTAGCGGACTGGACCTTGGCTGAATTAGTTCGTTAAATCGGGCTTCTACTGTATTAATAAACACAGAAAATGTGATCAGACCAGTTCACAGAATTCGGGGGTGGGGGGGTAACTCATGTATAACTACAAAAAATATATGTATAATCAAGACACCAATGCTGGCATCCTTGTGTACCCACTCACCTCATGATGCCTACGTAAGCATCATCATAACGAAGTGGTTATTACCCCCTCAGCAAACAACAACTGGAACACCTCCCACTTCTCTCATTTTTCTTTAACCATCTCCAGTTCTACAGTGCTACATTGCTTCTGACCCAGGGCAGTGGCCAAGATGAGAGAGAGGGGGGGAGGGGTGGTGAATGGGAGTGGAGTATATGGGGATGAAATGGGTGGGAGTGGATTTATTCCTTTGACTTTGGCTCCCAACCCCTTACCCTTGCATTTACCTCCCATACCACCACCCTTCCATGTACACTTAGAATGGCCTTGGCAACATGACACATCCCTGATGCAACCCCACCTTTACCTCAGATCACTTGCTCTCCCCATTTCCAATTCTAACATAGGCTCTATTACTCTCATAAAAACTCTTGACTGCCCTTAACAGCTTTCCCCTAATCCCATATATCTACAATACCTCCCACAGTGCCTTCCTGTTTACCCTGGAAAAGACAACAAAGAAATAGCTGCTAGGGCCCTCATGTGATTTCTGAGAAAACCCTGAAGGTGCTGAAGTGTCAAGTGGACAGTGAGCCTTGCATCAGTGCAAAAGAATTGAAGAAAAGGAACCTAAGGATCCTTCAGAATGTGTCAGTGTGGACAATACAGGAATGTCTCCGCAACAACCTCAAATTTGAGTATTGTGCACCATAAAAGAAACCCAGGGATCTAGACAAGTGTAAGACAGTTTAGTGGTCTGATGAGGCCACCTTCACAGTGACTGGCAACCAAGGGGGGAAGGCCAGTTTGTGTCCTGGCTCAGATCCTTATCTCCTAAAGTACACTGAGAGCAATGGGGGATCGAGAATCAAAATTTGAGGGAGGGGGGGGACAACCTAAATTTTGTAAGTATAGATGATGCTTTGGGGGGGCTAACATGAATTTTGTAAATATTGATAATATTTTTAAGCAGATGCACTCTAGTACCAAATATGATAATTTTGAATATAAATTGAAGTACTGTATATGTTCTCACTTGATTTAGTTTCAAAATATTGGGCAAAAATAATACTTAATCATACATTTTTAAAGATTCACCGTTAGTAATATTTTGGATATCCTTCCAATTATTCTTACTGAAGTGTTTATTAGATGCTGGGAAAAAAAAACCGCCACTGTATTACTTTTTTCTGCCACATACTGGTGTACATGAGGCAGGTTTCTCGACCTCTTCAATGAGGTCATGAAAGAACAAACGGGATGGGGAGTGGGGTTTCACACATACACATCAACACGTCAAAATTGGCACTTGGGGACTACATAAAAAACTACCTTTCATCAGTGTTACAATATCAGAATACCTAGGTTGTGTTGAATGGGAAGGGATGCTTGAGGTAAGCTAATATAGTGAATATTGGAAAAAAAATGAAAGGAAATTAAAATTGCACAGATAAGACCCCTGGTGGTGGGGCAGCAAAATAAGATGTAAACAAGAGCATGGAGGCCCCACTAGGCATAAGAAGACAATTAGATAACTACAAAGAAAGGCCATTTTCAGGTTTTTGGTATGAAGGAGGTAATTTGAGTAGAATTATAGACATAGGGAAATGAGAGCTTTGATGGAATTTGTCTCAGTGGTCAGGGATCAACATGATATGTATTACAGAGATTAGTGAATTAAAGAAAATGCTGAAACAATTCAGGAAGTGAATGCCCTAAAAAAAAAAAAGAATTGGCTGAGGCAAAACGTGAAAATGAGGAATTGAAAAGCAAAGATACAGCAAATAATACAACCATGAAAGAAGTGAAAGAACAAATGAAGGTAATGACCAAAAAATTGGAGGAAGTATAGACGAGGAAAAAACATTACAACTCAAGAATTGGTGGAAAGATTACGAAAGAGATAAGGAAGAGATACTAGGAAGAACAAGTAAATTAGGTAATACTGAGCACTATTAAGATGTATCGATAAAAAGAGATATAAACCTTGAGGAAAGAGAAAGAGAGAAGACAATAAGAAGCAAAGCTAAAAAAAAAAAAAAAAGAGAAAAAACAGAGCATGAGAAAAAGAAGTTCTTTTGGAGTGTTAGACATAAGACTGAAAAAATGGTATCTACAAGAAAAGGAAACAAAAGGAACAAAGAGGTGGAGAGTGCAGAAATTAAAAGTGGCTTATACTGATGTAAATGGTTTAATTTTAGGATTAAATGACCTTAATGATTGCTTATCAGAACAAAACCAGACATAATAGCAATTGTATAGACAAAATTAAGGGGTCCACTATTACCTAACAGTGTTGGAAATGGATTAGAAATAGAGAGGAAAAACAGGGTGGAGGAGTCATGTTCATGGCTAAGAAAAATTTAAATGTGACAGTTTACAAATGGAAGGACCAGTGTGGAAATTATCAAAAAGAGTTGAAGATAAAGACATGAAAAAGAGAATGTGGTGATTTATGTGCCCCCAAAAACAGGTTCTTGGAGAGGAGGTGAATCAAGTAGAGAAGAAAAGGTAAAAGGTGCAGATGGAGAGATGATAATGGAAGAGAAGGCAGTGAGAGGAAGGTGGGCAGAGTATTTAAGGGAGTTGCTAAATGTGAAGGAGGATAGGGAGGGAAAGGTAGTTGCAGTGGGAAGCGCTAAGAAAATGAGAGTGATGAGTGAGGAAAATGGAGGAGAAATAGGGAAGGATGAAGTGGAAGCAGCTGTTAAGATTATGAGAGCAGGTAAGGCACCTGGTCTGGATGGATGCCATGCAGAATGTCTGAAGAAAGGAGGTACAGTTATGGTGGACTGGCTGGTGAGGTTATTTAACCTCTTCACTCCGGGGCACATCGCACGTCTGGCAGCATTAGCTGCCCGACATCCGATGTTGCAT
Source organism: Oratosquilla oratoria (assembly GCF_046742065.1). Taxonomy (NCBI): domain Eukaryota; kingdom Metazoa; phylum Arthropoda; class Malacostraca; order Stomatopoda; family Squillidae; genus Oratosquilla; species Oratosquilla oratoria. The sequence continues at coordinate 8,185,452 of NC_134806.1, read as the reverse complement.
CATAATAATCGCATTATAAAAAATAAAGTCAGTGCTCAATCGTTCGTTCTCTTTCACCCATGAATTTTGATAACCATAGAAAATATGATGAAGCCAGTTTAGAGAGAATGGAGGTTACATAGGTATGACTACAATAAATATAATCAAGACGCCGACATCAGCATCATCGCGTACCCACTTGCTCCTCATGACGCCTACGTAGGCGTCACCGTATGGAAGTGGTTAATGTTTAAGAGAGGGTAGAGTGCCAGAGGACTGGAGGAGTGCTTGTATAGTTCTGCTTTACAAAGGAAAGTGGGACAAGTGTGAGTGTAGTAGTTACAGAGGGAGCTTGTTGAGTGTAGCTGGGAAGGCTTATGGGAGGGTCTTGATTGAGAGGATTAGGAGAGGAACAGAGGGAGTAATTGGTGAGGAACAGTGTGGTTTTAGGACAGGTAGGGGTTATGTAGATCAGATTTTTGTGGTAAGACAGATGTGAGAAAGCTATAGGTAAAGGTAAGGATGTTTTTTGGGCTTTTATGGATCTGGAAAAGGCTTATGACAGGGTAGACAGGAAGGCACTGTGGGAGGTTGGAGATGATTAAAGAAAATGGAGAAAAGTGGGAGGTGAGCCAGTTGTTGTTTGCTGATGACACTGCACTTGTAGCAGGATCAGAGGAGGGATTGAGGAAGTTAATGACAGAGCTTGAGAAGATGTGTGAAAGAAGGAAGCTGAAGATAAATGTAGGCAAAAGTAAGGTGATGAGATGTACAAGGGGAGAGAGGACAGCAGACTGGAAATGAGCATTAAGGGTGAAAGACTGGAGGAAGTGGATAGTTTTAGATACTTGGGTGCAAATGTGGCAGGAAAGGGAGGAGTGGGGGTGGAGGTAGAATGTAGATTGAGAGAAGTGAGTAAATGCCTTGGTGGATTAAAAAGTGTAATGAGAAATAGACATCTGGGAATGGATGCTAAGATGAGGTTATATAAAGGAGTGATTGTGCCAACAGCATTGTACGGGGCAGAAACATGGAACATAAGAGAGGAAGAGAGAAGGAGTTTGAATGTGTTTGAGATGAAATGTCTGAGAAGTATGATAAGGGTTACTAGGCTAGATAGAGTGAGAGATGAGGAGGAGAACAGGGGTGGAAAGGGAACTGGGAGATAGGGTTGATGAAAGAGTATTAGGATGGTTTGGACACATGGAAAGAATGAGAGAAAAAAGGTTAGTAAAAGAAGTGTGGAAGGCAGAGGTGGAGGGAGTGAATATGAGGGGGTGTCCTAGGATGAGATGGATGGATGGGGTGAAAAGAGGAATGTCTGTAGAGGAAGGACGGGAGAGGACAGAAGATAGGGGTGAATGGAGAGGGGTTGTGTATGGATGATGCTGTGATGCATGAGGGGGAGTGGGTGGTGATGGGGGGTGAGGAAGTATGAGAAAAAAATTGACGCCGCCCGAAGGGATTTCTCCCTGTCTTCTCCTTTTCTGCTTGGAGGGACCTAGAGGGCGGGTCGCCGAATTTATGAAGCAGTCTTGCTGTGGATGTGCTGTGGAGGTGCCAAGATAAGAGGGAGGGAGGAGGATGGAGGGGAGTGGAATATATGAGAAATGGAATGGTTGGGAGTGGTTTCTATGCCCTTTTCTTTTTGGCTACCCCCCCCCCCATGTAGGAGGAAAAAGCCATTGGTATATGTATGTTAGAAGATACAAGGATTTCATTAAATGGGGTGCTGAAAGATGAAAATGTGGTACTTATGGAGGATTTTAACTGTAAAGAAATCTATTGGGAAGAGGCTGGAGAAGAATTATGGGGAAATTTACCTATGTAGTTGTATTTTGCAGGAAGGGGAGCTACACTCATGGTGTCCCGCCTTTGTATCTCACAGTGTCTAGTTTGCTCTTAACTCATGAATGGTTTTTACACACACTATTTCATTGTCCAGTTTGTTTCAAGTGTCCACCACTCTATGTGGAAAACTGTTTTCAGATCTCTTCTATAACTATGTTTTTTTTATTTTCTTTCCATGTCCTCTTGTGCTTCTCCTGTCCCAGTTGTTGTTGTTGTCGTTCCCTAGACTGTCTGTCCGAGCAGTCCCGTCTCCCCAAGGAAGGCCACAGCAGAAACTGGGTTTTCCCACAAATCCTTTATAGAGTGTATGTTGTGTTGTTTGCGTGTATGATTGTGTATAATGCAGTCTTCCATTATGTGTTGTATGGTATGGGGTGAAGTGTTACATCCTGGGCAGCTGTTCACAACACGGTCGTCCAGCCTCTTCTGGTAGCTTAGAAGTGCTGGGTGGTGACCGCATCGCAGTCTGGCCAAGTGGACTCTGTCCTTACGTGGGAGAGAGGATTCAGAAGGGTGGATATCAGGGGGTCTGGCATGCAGCAGTGTGTTGTCTTTCAGTGTGTTAATGGAGCGGTGAGTGATATGATTATGAATATGTTTCCGGAGGCTGGTATTTGGTGGTTGTGGAGGAAGAGAAGAGAGTATCTGTGTGTAATAAAGGTCTTTGGGTGTAGTTTTAATGTTTCTTGGTGTGTGTGGGTGTTCTGCTATGTAGTGTAGCGGGTGTGATGTGTTTGTGGTGGCTGCAGCAAGTGTTTGTGTGCCTCTCATGTCGAGGTGGTCCTTGACTTTGAGGACTTTTGTTTCATGGTGTAAATGGTCTGTAGGTGATGTATTTGTGCAGCCTGTAATTGTTTTTAGGGCTTTGTTTTGTATGATTTGAAGGGTGTTGTGGTGTGTCTCACTGAGATTAGGAGCCCATGCAGGACTCGCATAATTCATCACTGAGCGTATGCATTGTTTGTATATTGTTATATTAGTTTCTTTGTTTTGTCCAAATGTTGTTCCAGTGATTGACTTAAGTGCGTTAAGTCTAGGTGTGCATTTGTTTTTTATGTTTGTGAGGTGTTGTTTGAAAGACATGGATGTATCGTATGTTACACCAAGAATTTTCGGTGTGTTTGTGTGTGGTATTAGAGTGTTGTTGATGTAGAGATGAGGTATGTATTTGTGTTCTTTTGTCCAGTTGGTGAGAAGTGTTGCTGTAGATTTGGTTGGAGCTATTTTGAGTCTGTTTGTGATGAACCATGTGTTGAGTGTGTCAAGGTAAGGCTGGATTATTTCTGCAGTTTTGTCTGTGTTACGATGTGTGCATGTGATTGTTATGTCGTCTGCGTAGGAAGAGATTTGTATTTCTGAGGTGTCTGGCGTGGGTAAGTCATGCATGTATAGATTAAATAATGTGGGGGATAGAACCGAGCCCTGTGGTACTCCGTTCTTAATGTTTCTGATGTGCGATGATTGGCCATTATATGACACATGAGCATTCCTGCCTGCCAGATAATTGGCCAGCCATCTTTTGGTGTTATTGTGCATGTCTGTGTTATAAATTTTATTTGTTAGGTTGTGGCGGGGTATAGCATCAAAAGCTTTACTAATGTCCAATGTTATAAGAAGTGTTCTGTGGTGGGGCCTATCTGAATTGATGCCATCTAAAATTCTTTGTGTGAGTTTTGTCAGAAGAGTGTTTGTGGAGTGTAGTGGCCTAAAACCGTGTTGTGAGTCAGCAAGGGGAATATATGGTGTGACAAGTTTAAGTATTAGGCGTTCAATGACTTTAGAGGGGGTGCAGAGAAATGTGATTGGGCGGTGCGATGTTGGGATTGTTGGGTCTTTGTTCGGTTTTGGAATGGTGATTATTTTACCATGTTTCCAGATGTCGGGTATTGTGTTGTGTGAATAGCTGTAGTTTGCAATGTTTGTGAGTGCGTGTATACCTTGTGGTCCAATGTGTTTTAGGTGTATGTTGCTTATGTTATCAGGGCCACAGGCAGATGAGTGCTTGAGACTATGTAATATGAGTTTTGTCTGACTGTCTATGAAGGGTGTATAGTCTGAGTCTGTGGGAAAGTCTTTCTTACGTCGAATGGTGCGTCGGTCGTCAGGGTGAGATGTAAGATGGCTCGTCTGTGCAAAATGACGTATGAGTGCGTTTGCTTGTTGTCTGTTTGAGGGTAGATTATCTGTTGTTGTGATTATTGCAGCATGAGAGCGTGTAGTGTTAGTGTTGGATAGTGTGATGCTGTTGAGTGTTTTGTACAATTTGCTGGTGTTTGTTTTGTGATCAAGTGTATTGATAAAGTTTTGCCAATTTTGTGTTTTTTGTTCATGTATTTTATTGGCAATCACAGTGTTTAGTGTTTGTATTTGGTCTGCTATGTTTTGAGGGATAGGTGTGGGGGTATCGTGTTTAAGTGTGTCACGTTGTCTGATGAGGCCTTGGATTTCTGGTGTGAAGTTGGGGTTGTGTGATTTTCTGTTGCCTCTAGGGATGTATCTCTTGTCTGCGTTTTGTATGATTGTATTAAAAGCGTGCACAGCATTGTTTATGTTTGTGATTGGTGTACTGTTAAGTGTTTCAAAATGTTGTTCTGTCTCTTCATTAAAGGCTTCCCAGTTAGCTCTCTTGTAATTGGTGTAAGTGTGTCTGTGGCCAGCTGGGGTGCATCTTGTTTTGGTGGTGATGATGATTGGAAGGTGGTCAGAACCAAGGGCTCCGACCACTCTCCATGATGTTGTTGGGGTTAGGCAGGGGGAGCAAAAGGTGATATCAGGAGAGGAGGGAGTGTAGAGGGCTTGGTATGGGATATGTGTATGATTATGCGTGTTGTTCATGATAGTCAATGAGTCGAATTGAGTCTGTATATCAAGCCCTCTGTCTGTGTCAGGGTTGTCGACAAACCAGGCAGACGACTTGGCGTTGAAGTCACCACCCATGATCAGGTTGGGGATTGAGGTTAGTTGGCTGAGTTGAGGTCTGAAGGTGTTTGGAACTGTGGGGGATGATTGGGGGGGAATGTACATGTTAACTATTGTTAGTGTTGAATTGTTGCCTGTGCGGATACGAATGGATTGGGTTTCTGTTGTGTTATCTGTGGTAGGGAGGAGAATTTTGGTTGTGGCACTTGTGTCCACAAAACAGATGGAATGGTGGATCAGGGTGATGAGTCCACCGCCATTGCCGTCAGTCCGGTCTTGTCTGATGGTGGTGTAATTATGAAATGATGGTGTTTTGTGTGAGTGTCTTAATTTTGTTTCTTGTAGAATTGCAATGTGTATGTTGTGTTGTTTAAGAAAGTGTTCAAGTTCATGTTTTTTAGTGTTTATACCGTCAATGTTGTGTTGTAATATGTTGATGTTGTGTGTTTTGTATGTGTTGTATGTTGCCGTTTGGGGTTGAGGTTGGGGTGGTAGTGGGGAAGGTGTAGGATCTGGGTCAGAGGGGGGGAAAGGAGAGATCGGGGACAAAGGAAGGGGAGTACTAATCGGGGGTAAGGGCAAAGGGAAATTGTGAGTGGGTAAGGGTGTTGGCCGTGGTTGGGGAGGTGGGATTGGGGTTACTGGAGGGCAGGTAGAACATGTCCAAGTGTTTGTGTATTGGTTTGTGTCAGCAAGTGTTGTACAAGTGAGGTGGGCCCAGTTTTTGCACATATTGCACTGAACTGAGCCCTTTGTCTGTCTGCTCGAAGTAATGGGTTTAGAGCATGTTGGGCATGTGTATTTTGTGGTGGGCCCAGGATTGCTCTCTACATCTCCGGCTAAAAGTAGAAGAAGAGGGGTGATCGCCGGAAAATGACCCCTCAGTGCAGAAAAAACGTAACATTGTGTGTTGGAAAAAAAAAGGATTGTGGTACTCCCCCAGGTAGGCGTAGCTCCTCCTTGGGGATCGGTGCCATCTGCGTAGAGCTGATGGCCAGGGGTAGATGCTGCTGTTTGGCCCCCAACTCTTGGGGTTGGGGGGTGGTCCCACGACGTAGACGTTGCAGCTCCAGGACCACGTAGACGTTGCAGCTCCAGGACCCCTGTCCCAGTTTAACAAGTCCTCTCTATCGAGTATTTCTGTGCCTTTCATGATTCTGTAGATGGTCAGTAGGTCACCTCTCTTCTTTGCTCCAGAGTCGGTAACTCCAGTTTAGCCAATCTCTCCTCATATGACAAGTTTGCAAGTGCAGGTGCCATTTTTGTTGCTGCTCTCTAGATTCTTTCTATTTTCTTTCTATTTTTTTTTTTTTTTTTTTTTTTTTTTTTTGTACTGGGTGACCACAATGTCGCCACATATTCTAGTCTAGGTTCTTATCAGTGTGACCAATATTTTCTTAATCATTTCTTCATCCAAATATGTAAATGCCACTTTTATTGATCTTAGCAAGTTGTAGGGTTCACCGACAATTTTGTTTATCTGTTTGTCATAGGACAAATCGTTTGAGATAATTACACCCAAATCTTTTTCGAATCTCCCCTTCATTACCTCCTTGGTTCCAATTTTATATTGTCCTGATATTCTGTTTTTGCTTTTTCCAAACTCCATTATGCTACACTTCTTAATATTGAAGTCTGTTTCCCATTTCTGACTCCAGTTCTATACCTTATTCAGGTCTTCCTGCAGTGATTCGCAATCCTTTTCAGTTTTTTCCTTAACAGTTTGGTGTTGTCTGCAAAGAAGCTCATGTAACATTTCACATCATCATCCATGTCATTCACATAAATAGCAAACATTATTGGAGCCAATACAGATCCTTGCAGTACTCCACTGATCACCTCTTTCCAGTCTGAATATTGTTCTCTGAGCACCACTCTCATCTTTCTACCAATCAGGAAATCCTCCATCCATTTTAGTAGGTTCCCTTGTATCCCTCGTATATATTCCAGTTTTTTAAATAATTTTTTGTGTGGTACTTTGTCGAAAGCTTTTTGTAAGTCCAGGAAGGCACAATCAGCCCATCCATTCCTTTCCTGCACTATGTCTATTAATCTTGAGTAGAAATATATTAAGTTTGTGGTACATGATCTTCCCTGTCTGAACCCAAATTGTCTTGGGTTTATTATATTGTTGTCTTCCAGGTGTTTTACCCATCTGTTCTTGATTTTTTTTTTTTTTTTTTTTTTTTTTTTTTTTTACAAATTTTGGTTATAGTGCTTGTTAGTGAGACTGGCCTATAGTTAGTTGGTTCTTCCTTGTTTCCTCCTTTATATATTGGTACAATGTTAGCATTTTTCCAGTCTTTTGGTATTTTCCTTCTTTGAGTGAGCAATTTATTTTGTTATGTATTTTGTCTGTTAGTTCTCCTTTGCATTCTTTTAGAATCCAATTTGCAATTCCATCCAGGCTCATGTGATTTCCTGACGTCACATGACATTCTAATATTTCTTTTTGTATTATTGTTATCTCGCTCATGGGGGGAGGTTGCTTTTCATTAACTTCGTCTCAATAATGTACTTTATCTCTAGTGAAGACAGATTTAAAGTGATTATTCATGACTTCGGCCATTTCCAATTCTTCTGTGTATTCTGTATTCCCTTGGCGTAGTTTCACCATTTCTTGCTTGTTTTTAAGTTTGCCATTCACATATGGATAGAATAGCTTGGGTTGCTCTTTGCATTTATCTATAATATCCTTTTCATGGTTCCTTTCTCTTCTCACTTTAACATACTCATTTCTATAGTTTTTTTTATCTTCTCTCCACCTTTTCCAGCCTCTGTCCCTTCTGTCTTTTGCCTCTGCATCTTTTACATACATACATATACCAAGGCCTTTTCCCCCTTACAAGGGAGGTAGCCAAAAAGGAAAAGACACAAAATCATTTCCACCCATTCCATCCCTGAATACACTCCACACCCCTCCACCCTCCCTCTTATCTTAGCACCCCCTGGATGACGGGTCATCCCTGCACCTTGTCCACTGCCCTGGGTCAGAAGCAGTGTCGCAAGACAAAGCACATCCACAGCTAGGCCGTTTCAGCAAATCGGCAACCCACCCTCTCCGTCCCCCCATTGCATAAAAGGAGAAGACGGGGAAAAATCCCTTCGGGCTGCGTCAAATTTTGCTCACACATACTACCTCACCCCCCATACCCCCGCCCATTCCACCTCATGCAGTCACAGCATCATCCATATACAACCATTCTCCATTCACCCCTGTCTTCTGTCCTCTCCCGTCCTTCCTCAACAGACATTCCCCTCTTCCCCAAAGCCACCTTCACCCCATCCATCCACCTCATCCTAGGATGTCCCCTCATGTTCACTCCCTCCACATCTGCCTACCATACCTCTTTTACTAGTCTTTCTTCACTCATTCTTTCCATGTGTCCAAACCATCCTAATATTCTTTCATCAACCCTATCTCCCAGCTCCTTTTCCACCCCTGTTCTCCCCCTCACCTCCTCATTTCTCACTCTATCTAGCCTAGTAACCCCCATCATACTTCTCAGACACCTCATCTCAAACACATTCAAACTCCTTCTCTCTTCTTCTCTTTATGTTCCATGTTTCTGCCCCATACAGTGCTGTTGGCACAATCACTCCTTCACACAGTCTCCTCTTAGCATCCATTCCCAAATGTCTATTCCTCATTACACTCTTCTATCCACCAAGGCATTTACTCGCTTCTCTCAATCTACATTCTACCTCCACCTTCACTCCACCTTTTCCTGCCACATTTGCACCCAAGTATCTAAAACTATCCACTTCCTCCAGTCGCTCTCCCTTAATGCTCACTTCCAGTCTACTGCCACTTTCACCCCTTGTACATCTCATCACCTTACTTTTACCCACATTTATCTTCAGCTTTCTTCTATCACATACTCTCCCAAACTCTGCCACCAACTTCCTCAATCCCTCCTCCGATCCTGCCACAAGCGCAGTGTCGTCCGCAAACAACAGCTGGCTCACCTCCCACTTTTCTCCATTTTCTTTAACCATCTCCAATCCCTGACCCAGTACCCTTGCATTTACCTCTTGCGCCACCCCATCCATGTATAAGTTGAACAGCCAGGGCAACATAACGCATCCTTGATGAAGTCCCACCTTTACCTCGAACCACTCACTCTCTCCATTTCCAATCCTGACACAAGCTCTACTATTCTCATAAAAACTCTTAACAGCTCCCAGAAGCTTTCCTCCTATCCTGTATATCTACATAACCTCCCACAGTGCCTTTCTGTCTACCCTATCATAAGCCTTTTCCAGATCCATAAAAGCCCAAAAAACATCCTTCCCCTTTCCTATAGCTTTCTCACATGTCTGTCTTACCACAAAGATCTGATCTACACAACCTCTACCTGTCCTAAGTCCACACTGTTCCTCACCAATTACTCCTGTTCCTTTCCTAATCCTCCCAATCAAGATCCTCCCATAAGCCTTCCCAACTACACTTAACAAGCTAATCCCTCTGAAACTACTACATTCACACTTGTACCCTTTTCCCTTGTGAAGCGGAACTATACAGGCACTCCTCCAGTCCTCCGGCACTCTACCCTCTCTCCAGCAAACATTAAATAACCTCACCAGCCAGTCCACCATCACTGTACCTCCTTTTTTCAGACATTCTGCATGGCATCCATCCAGACCAGGTGCCTTACCTGCTTTCATCATTTTAACAACTGCCTTCACCTCATCCTTCCTTATTTCTCCTCCATTTTCCTCACTCATCACGGTCATTTTCTTCGCATTTCCCACTGCAGCTATCTTTCCCTCCCTATCCTTCTTCACATTTAGCAACTCCCTAAAATATTCTGCCCATCTTCCCCTTACTGCCTTCTCTTCCATTATCATCTCTCCATCTGCACCTTTTACCTTTCTTTTCTACTTGATTCGCCTCCTCTTCCTCTCTTAATTTCTTTTCAAAACATCTTTTTATTACTTTCAAAATTTTCTGTCATACTCTTACCCCATTTCACATCTGCTCTCCTCTTTGCCTCCTTTACCTTTTGCTTTACTTCTCTTTTCTTTTCTTTGTACCTCTCATATGAATCCCTCCTCCTATTTTGTAACCAATCTGTGAAAGCTCGCTTCTTCTCTTCTACAACCTTCTTTGTTTCCTCATCCCACCATTCACTACCCTTTCTTCTTGTTCCACACACCATCCTTGCACACTTTGTGACTCCCTCCTTGAACCATCCCCATTCTTCCTCCACACCCAGCTCTACTCTATCCTTCACTCCCTCCCACTCCTCCTTCAGCTTCTTTTCATACTCCTTCTCCTTTTCCTTTTCATTCAAAGAGTTCACTCTAAGAACCTCCCTACCTTTTGTCCCTTTCCTCTTTCTCCATCTATCCTCCACTCTCAACTTACCTTCCACCAAAAGATGATCTGATATTCCCCCACCCTCTCCCCTTAGCACATGTACATCCTTAACTCTTCCTATCGTAATCCTACTTACCACTACATAATCCATTAGCGCTCTATCTACCACCCTTCCCTCCACCACCCTCTCCCATGTGTACTTATGCTTGACTTTCTTCCGAAACACTGTATTTGCTATCAACTCTCTTTCTAGACACATTTCCACCATCAACTCTCCTGTCTGGGGTATTGGCTGCTTGTTATTGTGGCAAAGTAGCATGCAGTTGATACTTTAGGGTCTATATGGGGCACCCCTACAGACCAGAGCCACACATCATTTTGTCTATGATAGAGGAAAACTCTGTTCATAGAGAAATGATGACACTTTTATACTACAACTGTCCCTCCGTTATGCTGTCCCCCAACCCCTTGTTGCTGTCCTGTACCATTTCTCTGAGTATTCTTTTTCTGTGGTGAGGGAAAAGAATACTGCCACCAAGTATTCCCACTTGGATCATAAGAGGCGAGAAGAAAGGGGCAGGGATTGGGACTAGGCATCCTTCTCCTTGTAGCCCCACAGGGGACATTCCTAAATGAAAAAGTAGAGGCATAAGAGGGTCTGGGAGTTTTCGGACCAGCACTCTAAGGTTTGGGTCTTTTAACCTCTTCACTCTGGGCCAAAATCTCGCGGGCAGCATTATCTGCCAGACGTACGATGTGTCGTAATAATACTCGCATCATAAAATATAGTCACCGCTTATATTGATCGTTCTCTCTTTCACCCGTGAATTTTGATAACCATAGAAAATGCGATGAAGACAGTTTAGAGAGTATGTCATTACGGAGGGGCAACTACAAATATAATCAAGACGCCGATATGGCAGCCTTGCATATCCACTTGCTCCCCATGCCGCCTACGTATGCGGCACCGTATGGAAGAGGTTAATGTCCGTGGATGTGGTACAGATGAGAGTAAAAGGGAAGAGAAGGTAGTATGTGAGAAGAAAGATGGATATGTTGGCTTTGAGTGAAACTAAGTTGAAAGGGATGGGTGAGTGTAAGTGGGAGGTTATCAGGAGTGAAGAGAGGGTGAGGGAGGAAAGGGGTGGCTATTCTAGTAAGTGAAGAGATAGGTAAATGTGTAGTGGAGTGGAAGGAGGTTTCCTCAAGGATAATGTGGATGAAGGTGAAACTGGGAAAGGAGATGTGGGTCTTTGTAAGTGCATATGGGCCTGGCAGTGAGAAGAGTGTAGAAGAAAGGGAGGCCTTTTGGATAGATTTAAATGAGTGCATAGAGGATTTAGGGAGAAATGTCAATGTAATAGTACTGGGAGACCTTAATGCTAGGGTAGGAAATGGTCCAATCGATGGAGTGGTTGGGAAATGTGGAGTTCCAGGATCTTTTGTTGAACCAGCATTTAATGTACACTCTCTCTCGCTTGTCTTGGTACGTGCCTATTTACCCCTTCATTGTAATTATCCATCAAGATATTCCATTTCTCTTCCACTTTTGTCTCTTCCATGACTATGGAATATACAAAGACACATTGGGTAAAGGAAAACAACAGATATAGAAATAATAAAAAAACATAAAGACTGGATTTATTCTTTATGTCAGAACCTGAAATTGTGGATAAAATTTAATACAACTGGGAAGAGTGACCACATATTACTTGAACTAGAACTAAAGGAGGAAATATATGTAGAGAGACATGAGAAATACAGAAAAGAAAGACTGGTATATAGTAAAATTGACTTTGTGAAGCTTAAGATATTTTTTCAAGAAGCAAGTTGGGATAATGAAAAAACATGAGTGGAAGAAAAATGGAAGATTCTGAAGGAAATCTATAATGAATGGTTGGGTAAAAGAGATAAAGCTTGGAAAAGATGGAAAAATGAGAAAAATCCTAGAAAGTGGCAAATATATATCAATGAAAGGAATGAATATATAAAAATATGCAGGGAGGAAAAAAGAAATTATGAAAAAGACACAATAGAAAAATATAAGGATAAACCAAAACTATATGTATGTGAATGGTAAATTAAAAAACAAGCATGGAATAGAGAAACTATGCCAGGGGAACATGGAATACACAGAAGATATAGAAATGGCTGAGGTCATGAGTAAACATTTCAAATCTGTTTTCACTAGAGAAAAAGTATGGCACTAGAATAAAGGGCAAGAAGTGAAATCCTCCCATTTGGGGAGGGGAATAGCAACATGAGCTGAAATACTGGATCAAATAAGAGGCCTTGATGTCAGGAAATTGCATGGCCTTGATGGAATTGCAGACTGGATACTAAACGAGTGTAAAGAAGAATTGGTAGGCAAAATATATAATAAGTTGTTTGCATAAGGAAGGAAAAGTATCGGAAGACTGGAAAAAGTCCAACATCATACCAATATATAAAGGAGGTAACAAAGAAGACCCAACAAATTACAGACCAGTTTCCCATATAAATACTGTAGCCAAATTTGTGAAAACATATCAAAAACATCTGGAAAAGAACAACATACTAAACCCGAGACAGTTTGGATTCAGACAGGGAAGATCATGTGCCATAAATATGATCTGCTTTTACTCAAGACTATAAGATATAAGAGAGGAAAGGGATGGATGGGCTGATTGTGCTTTCCTAGATCTACAAAAAGCTTTTGGTAAAGTGCCACATAGAAAACTATTAGGAAAACAGAAAACCATAGGAGGTCTACAAGGTAAACTACTGTAACATACATACATACATATACCAAAGGCTTTTTCCCCCTTACATGGGGGGTAGCCGGAAAGTAAAAGGCATAGAAATCACTCCCACCCATTTCATTTCCCATATATTCCACTCCCCTCCACCCTCCTCCCTCCCTCCTATCTTGGCACCTCCTGGATGACAGGTCATCCCTGCATCCTGTCCACTACCCTGGGTCAGGAGCAGTGTCGCAAGACACAGCACATCCACAACAAGGCCGCTTCATAAATTCGGCGACCCCCCTCTCCGTCCCCTCATGCAGAAAAGGAGAAGGTGGGGAGAAATCCCTTCGGGCTGCGTCAATTTTTTTTTTTTTTTTTTTTCTTTCTTTCTTCATACTGTACATACTTCCTCACTCCCCATCCCCCACCCACTCCCCCTCATGCATCACAGCCTCATCATCTATACACAACCCTTCTCCATTCACCCCTGTCTTCTGTCCTCTTCCGTCCTTCCTCTTTTGTAAAGCCCCTTTCACCCCATCTATCCATCTCATCCTAGGACGCCCCCTCGTATTCACTCCTTCCACCTCCGCCTTCCACACTTCTTTTACTAATCTTTCTTCACTCATTCTTTCCATGTGTCCAAACCATCCTAATACTCTTTCATCAACCCTATCTCCCAGTTCCCTTTCCACCCCTGTTCTCCTCCTCACCTCCTCATTTCTCACTCTATCTAGCCTAGTAACCCCTATCATACTTCTCAGACATTTCATCTCAAACACATTCAAACTCCTTCTCTCTTCCTCTCTCATGTTCCATGTTTCTGCCCCATTGCTTTTGGCACAATCACTCCTTCATATAACCTCCTCTTAGCATCCATTCCCAGATGTCTATTTCTCATTACACTTTTTAATCCACCAAGGCATTTACTCACTTCTCTCAATCTACATTTACCTCCAACCCCACTCCTCCCTTTCCTGTCACATTCGCACCCAAGTATCTAAAACAACTTTCTCCAGTTTCTCACCTTTAATGCTCACTTCCAGCCTACTGTCACTCTCTCCCCTTGTACATCTCATCACCTTACTTTTGCCAACATTTATCTTCAGCTTCCTTCTTTCACACACCGTCTCAAACTCTGTCACTAACTTCCTCAATCCCTCCTCTGATCCTGCTATAAGCGCAGTGTCATCAGCAAACAACAGCTGGCTCACCTCCCACTTTTCTCCATTTTTTTTAACCCAGCTGGTACCAATGTGCTTTATTATGTTATTATGAAGGAGTAATTGGTGAGGAACAGTGTGGATTTAGGACAGGTAGAGGTTGTGTAGATCAAATCTTTGTGGTAAGACAGATATGTGAGAAAGCTATAGGAAAGGGGAAGGATGTTTTTTGGGCTTTTATGGATCTGGAAAAGGCTTATGATAGGGTAGACAGGAAGGCACTGTGGGAGGTTATGCAGATATACGGGATAGGAGGAAAGCTTCTAGGAGGTGTCAAGAGTTTTTATGAGAATAGTAGAGCTTGTGTCAGGATTGGAAATGGAGAGAGTGAGTGGTTCGAGGTAAAGGTGGGACTTCGTCAAGGATGCGTTATGTCGCCCTGGCTGTTCAACTTATACATGGATGGGGTGGTGCAAGAGGTAAATGCAAGGGTAGTGGGCAAGGGATTGGAGATGGTTAAAGAAAATGGAGAAAAGTGGGAGGTGAGCCAGCTGTTGTTTGCGGACGACACTGCGCTTGTGGCAGGATCGGAGGAGGGATTGAGGAAGTTGGTGGCAGAGTTTGGGAGAGTATGTGATAGAAGAAAACTAAAGATAAATGTGGGTAAAAGTAAGGTGATGAGATGTACAAGGGGTGAAAGTGGTAGTAGACTGGAAGTGAGCATTAAGGGAGAGCGACTGGAGGAAGTGGATAGTTTTAGATACTTGGGTGCAAATGTGGCAGGGAAAGGTGGAGTGAAAGTGGAGGTAGAATGTAGATTGAGAGAAGCGAGTAAATGCCTTGGTGGATTAAAGAGTGTAATGAGGAATAGACATTTGGGAATGGATGCTAAGAGGAGACTGTATGAAGGAGTGATTGTGCCAACAGCACTGTATGGGGCAGAAACATGGAACATAAGAGAAGAAGAGAGAAGGAGTTTGAATGTGTTTGAGATGAGGTGTCTGAGAAGTATGATGGGGGTTACTAGGCTAGATAGAGTGAGAAATGAGGAGGTGAGGAGGAGAACAGGGGTGGAAAAGGAGCTGGGAGATAGGGTTGATGAAAGAATATTAGGATGGTTTGGACACATGGAAAGAATGAGTGAAGAAAGACTAGTAAAAGAGGTGTGGAAAGCAGATGTGGAGGGAGTGAACATGAGGGGATGTCCTAGGATGAGGTGGATGGATTGGGTGAAGGGGGCTTTGGGGAAGAGGGGAATGTCTGTTGAGGAAGGACGGGAGAGGACAGAAGACGGGTGAATGGAGAATGGTTGTATATGGATGATGTTGTGATAGCATGAGGTGGAATGGGCGGGTGGATGGGGGGTGAGGTAGTATGTGTGAGCAAAATTTGACGCAGCCCGAAGGGATTTCTCCCCGTCCTCTCATTTTATGCAATGGGGGGACGGAGAGGGGGGGTCGCCGATTTAATGAAGCGGCCTTGCTGTGGATGTGCTGTGTCTTGCGACACTGTTTCTGACCCAGGGCAGTGGACAAGGTGCAGGGATGACCCGTCATTCAGGAGGTGCTAAGATAAGAGGGAGGGTGGAGGGGTGTGGAGTGTATTCAGGGATAGATTGGGTGGGAATGATTTTATGCCTTTTTTTTTTGGCTACCCCCCTTGTAAGGGGGAAAAAGCCTTGGTATATGTATGTATGTATGTATGATTTTTGATAAACTCAGTTTCTGAAGAGTTTTTGATATATTTGATTACCTGTTACTGGAATTTTTTTATTATTTGTATTTTCATGGAATATACAGGTGCGACTCCTTAGGGAGTCAATGGGACTTCAGGGTATAAGGAGTAAATGAAAATGGTCAATTTCATACTTTATTTGAATGCTTTTTATACAGCATTTTATTGATATAAGAGTGACAAATAAGTAAGTCTCTTTGAATTATAAGCATATGAACACATGCTTGTACAATCATGAGTGGAAGCACAACTAATGCAAAGAAAGCAAGTACCGGTAAACAAATGGGAATAAACAAAAATACAAAGTTCCTGTGCTGAGTAAATACTAAAGGAAACATTTCATATAGAATACATAAAAAATACATAAAATCTAAGAACATAATAAAGGATTTGTGCATAACTGTACAGCAGAAAAGGGTATGCATACAGCAAAATTCTATTTTTCGTGAAATATTTGCCAGCATGACTTCAGATGAAGGGTGACCTTACATTTTGTGCACTGAATTTTCCCATTCTTCTTACACACAAAGCATCTTCTTGAAGTTGGTAGAGATTCAGTATGATGTTTAGTGTTGTCTGTCCTTACTTCCCTTGGTGGGAGAGCTTTGCATCCTTTTGGGCCTGACCTTAGGGCTTTTGAATGCATCCTTTCAGGCTTTGTTCTTTTGACAAGGATCTGAGCAATAGACCGTCGATATTCTTTGTTAGGAATTGTCGTTCCTGTGTTGATTTCATAAAGTTGCCAGCAAAACACCATCCCTATGTTCAGAGCAGCAATAATAAGAGGAAAATACCACTTTTTACCTCTGATTGCAGGACGAAAATCTGGCAAACCTCTGTCGAATAAGTCGACACCACCCATGCCTTTATTATATGCTTTTACTATGAAAGGTTGTTCAATGTTCACTCTTCCTACACCTTTTTGCCACCGTTTTGCCATGCCAATCGGATTTAGACCCTCACAGTTACTGCAAAGAGTAACAACAGCATTATCATTCCAAGTAACGATTTCAACATTTCCTTCTGATTGATAGTTATAGGATCCTCTTGGCTTCTTTTTCATATCTTTTGCAGTAGGTATTGGACAGTGCTTTGTTCTGTTTGATCGGATTGTACCAGTGGCATTTATTTCCTTTTCTTTCAGATCTATGACTATGTCATATGAGGTAAAAAAAATTGTCAAAATAAAACCTGTGCTTGTTAGGTTCAGTGCAAGCAGAAATGCATTCCCGGATTACTCTACTTCCTAAAGGTTCCTTGGACGACTGGTTTTCTGATTTACCTTCATAGATCTTTACATAATAGGACATCCCAGTTGAACTGGCCATGATCCATGATTTGAATCCAAATCTTATTGGCTTTTGTCTGATGAATTGCTTGCAGAAATGACGTCCATAATAAGGCGTCATAGATTCATCAATACTCAGAATTTCATGAAGAATTCCAAATTGCCTAATGTTTTCATTCAAAAGATCATATAAAGGTTTCACTTTAGCCATTTTCTCATTACCAAGGTTTGCATTATCAGCACAATTAAGAAACTTCTTGATTTCCTGAAACCTATTTCTGCTCATAGTTGCAGCAAAGATAGGGCATTCAAGATCTTGTGCCTTGCTCCAATAATCCTTCTCACTTGATCTGATATTATATCCTGATAAGAACAAGAGTCCTAAAAAATTCATCATTTCTTCTAATGTAACTTCAAAGCTTTGGCAATTCTTCTCATGTTTTGCATATCAATTAGTTTCATGCACAAGGAGTTCAATAAGACCTTCAAAGACCTTTATGAAAATATCCCATTCATTTGAAGAAGATAGCGCTGGAAAATTCTGAGAGTTTCTTAGAAGCATATTCACGCTCTTTTCCAAATTCCGATTCCATATCTTTCCTTTCAATGTTTTTCTTCATCCAGCGAAGTTTATCCCTTCTTTCAGTTTCTTCTATGTCTTTCATTTCCTCATCATCATCTACAGGAATCACAGTATCTACTTCAGCAGCTATTTCATCTGGAATACCAGAAGGCTCAAGAAGATCATCATCATTTACATCTTCATCACTTCCGATTCCACCCTCTGGAATGCATATAAATGGAAACAGATGTCAAACATTAGATTATATTAAATAAAAAAACACTATATATGCAAAGAAAACATGATAATGTATATAATAAGTGCCTTTATGATTCAAGGAATCATCGTGACTGTGTGTATTTACCTAGTTGTATTTTACGGGAAGGGAAGCTATGCTCGTGGTGTCCCGTCTTTATATCTCATTTTATCTAAACTATTTTTAAATTCATGTATTGTTTTTGCACACACTACTTTCTCATCTAACTTGTTCCAAATGTCTATTACTCTGTGAGGAAAGCGGTTCTTTTTCAGATCTCTTCTATAGCTGTCTTTCTTGATTTTCTTTCCGTGTCCTCTTGTATTTCTTTCATCCCATTTTATTAGATCCTCTCTATCAATAATTTCTATGCCTTTCATGATTCTGTAAATAGTTATCAAATCTCCTCTCTCTTCTTTGCTCTAGTGTCTGTAGATCAATTTTTGCTAGTCTCTCTTAATATGATAGTTTTGAGAGTGTTGGTGCCAATTTTGTAATTGCTCTTTGTATTCTTTCAAGTTTTGTTATACATTTTTTTTGTATTTGGTGACCACATCGTTGCTGGATATTCCAATCTTGGTCTTATCAAAGTGATTAATATTTTCTTCACCATTTCTTCATCCAGGTATGTAAATGCCACTTTGATTGTTCTTATTAAATTATAAGTTTCTCCAAAAATCTTATTTATATGTTTCTCAGGTGACATATTATTCATAACAATGACTCCCAGGTCCTTCTCATTTTCTACTTTTTTTTTATTCCTTCTTCATCCAATTTATATGATCCTGTTATTCTGTTTTTGCTTTTTCCAAATTCCATTATACTACACTTTTTAGTGTTGAACTCCATCTCCCACTTCCTACTCCATTCCCATACTTTATTGAGATCACTCTGTAGTGACTTACAATCTTCTTCCGTGTTCACTTTTTTTTTTAACAGTTTTGCATCATCTGCAAAGAAGCTCATGTAACTTTCAATTTCTTTATCCAAATCATTAATATATATAGCAAACATTATTGGGGCCAAAACTGTTCCTTGTGGAACACCGCTTATTACTTTATCCCAGTTAGGGTGTTTGTCTCTTATCACTACTCTCATTTTTCTTTCTTGCAAGAAGTCTTCCATCCATTTAGGCAGTTTGCCCTGTATTCCTCCTTCAGTTTCTAATTTCTTAAGTAACTTCTTATGTGGTACTTTGTCAAAAGTTTTTTTTAGGTCTAGAAATGCACAATCAGCCCATCCATCTCTTTCTTGTATTATATCTATTAGCCTTCAATAGAAACATATTAAATTGGTGAAGCATGATCGTCCTTGTCTGAATCCAAACTGCCTTGGATTTAGTACATTGGTTTTTTTTGTTGTTGTTTTTTTCTAAATACTTTACCCATCTAATTTTGATAATTCTTTCACAGATTTTTGCTATTGTACTTGTTAGAGAGACTGGTCTTCTTTATTTCCTCCTTTATATATAGGTACTATAGTTGCTCTTTTCCAATATTTTGGAACTTTTCCTTCTCTCAAGAAACTGTTTATTATGCTTTGTATTTTGTCTGCCAGTTCATTCCTGCATTCTTTCAAAATCGTTGCTGCATATTCCAATCTTGGTCTTACCAAAGTGAGTAATAGTTTCTTCACCATTTCTTCATCCAGGTATGTAAATGCCACTTTGATTGTTCTTATTAAATTATAAGTTTCTCCAAAAATCTTGTTTACATGTTATTCAGGTGACATATTATTCATAATAATGACTCCCAGGTCCTTCTCATTTTCTACTTTTTTTATTCCTCCCAATTTATATGATCCTTCTATTCTTTTTTTGCTTTTTCCAAATTCCATTATACTACACTTTTTGGTATTGAACTCCATCTCCCACTTCCTACTCCATTCCCATTCTTTTTTTGCTTTTTCCATATTCCATTATACTACACTTTTTGGTATTGAACTCCATCTCCCACTTCCTACTCCATTCCCATACTTTATTGAGATCACTCTGTAGTGACTCACAATCTTCTTCCGTGTTCACTTTTTTTTTTAACAGTTTTGCGTCATCTGCAAAGAAGCTCATGTAACTTTCAATTTCTTTATCCATATCATTAATATATATAGCAAACATTATTGGGGCCAGAACTGTTCCTTGTGGAACACCGCTTATTACTTCATCCCAGTTAGAGTGTTTGTCTCTTATCACTACTCTCATTTTTCTTTCTTGCAAGAAGTCTTCCATCCATTTAAGCAGTTTGCCCTGTATTCCTCCTTCAGTTTCTAATTTCTTAAGTAACTTCTTATGTGGTACTTTGTCAAAAGCTTTTTTTAAGTCTAGAAATGCACAATCAGCCCATCCATCTCTTTCTTGTATTATATCTATTAGTCTTGAGTAGAAACATATTAAATTGGTGACGGATGATCATCCTTGTCTGAATCCAAACTGCCTTGGATTTAGTACGTTGTTTTGATAATTCTTTCACAGATTTTTGCTACTGTACTTGTTAGAGAGACTGGTCTATAGTTTGTAGGGTCCTCTTTATTTCCTCCTTGGTTTATAGGTATACTATATTTGTTCTTGTCCAATCTTTTGGAACTTTTCCTTCTTTCAAGGAACTGTTTATTATGCTTTGTATTTTGTCTGCCAGTTCATTCTTGCATTCTTTCAAAATCAGGTTTGCTATTTCATCTGGTCCATGCGATTTTCTAACATCAAGATTACTCAAGTGTTTCATTATTTTGTTCTTTGTTACTTCTATTTCTTTCATAGGGGGGGACTTTCTCTTCCCATTCGATCTCTCCAGGTTGTATGTTCTCCCTTGTAAACACCGATTTAAAATGCTTGTTCATAATTTCTGCCATTTCTATTTCCTCTGTGTATTCAACTCCTCCTTGTCGTAATTTCTCTAATTCTTGTTTGTTTTTCAGTTTGTTTACAAATCTGTAAAATAGTTTTGGTTGATCTTTACATTTTTCTATGACATCTTTTTCATATTTTCTTTTTTCGTGTCTGCACACTTGTACATGTTCATTTCTATAACAAGTGTATATTTTCCATTTTTCAGGTCTTTTGTCATTCTTCCATTTGGTCCAAGCTTTATCTCTTTTGTCTTTTAACTCCTTACAACTTTTGTTGTACCAGGACTTTACATATTCTCTTTCTTGTTTTTGTCTTGGGACATACTTTTCCACTCCTTTTTTTTTTTTTTTTTTATAAATTTTTATCAAAATATTCCATTTCTCTTCCACTGTTGTATCTTCTTTGTGTATTCTTTCCCAGTTTTCATTTTGAAAGAATTCTCTTATTTTATCAAAATTTGTTTTTTCATACATCAATCTTTTCTGTATTGTTCATTTCTTTTCATGTATTTTTTCTCATTTAGTTCTAGTTCCATCAATATGTGGTCACTTTTACTTATGGGTGCCTGGTATTCTATCTTTTCCACTATTTCAGGTTCTGATGTGATTATTAGGTCTAGTCTCGATGGTTCTTCATTTCTATACCTATTGTTCTGAATCCATTGTGTCATTATGTGGTCAATAATCATCTCAAGTAGAACATTTCCCCATGAGTCTTCTCCACCCTTTCCTGTCATCTCTTCCCAGCAGACTTCTTTGCAATTAAAGTCACCCATCATAACTATTCTTCCTCCATCCATTATCTTGTTTAATGTTATTCTTGTGTCTTCTAACATACTTTTATGTTCACTCTCTTCCCACGTGTCTGTTTTTGGGGGCATGTAGTTTATTACAAACTTTCTGCTCTTATCTCTGTCTTCTACTTCTATCATAATCATCTTTATTCTTTCTATATGTGACACACTTCACGTTTGTATCCTTCTTAGTCAGGAACATAACTCCACCCCCTTGTTTTATCTCTCTGTTTCTAATCCAATAATTATATGCATTGTGTCCTATGCTGTTGGGTGGCAGTGGACCTTTTAATTTTGTCTCTACAATTCCCATTATGTCCGGTTCTTTTTCCTTCAGATATTCGTTCAGTTCATTCAGTCCTGTTATTAATCCATCTATATTTGTATAGGACACTCTTAACTTTCTGTTATTTCCATTGTATTCTCTGTTTCTTTTTTGTTTCTCTGTTATGGTCCATTTCCTCACTTGCATATTCACTACTCTCCAATAGAATTCTTTTTCTGACTCCGTTCCGTTGTTTTTTTTTTTTTTTTTTTTTTTTTTTTTTAAGCTTCTTGCCTCTTCATTTTTTCTTCCTCTCTTTCCTCTTTATTAATTTCTCTCTTTATCCATACCTTTTTATATTCACTTGCTAGTTTCCCTGTTTTTGCTAAGATATTCTCTGCTGTTGTTTGTGACCTGAATTTAATCTTAATTGGTCTGGTCTTATCTGTACTATACTTTCCGAGTCTAAACATCTCTTCAATTTGTTTCTTGATTTCAGGTTCATCTTCCTGAACTAATTTTAGTAAACTGCTAACCTTTTCTTTTTCCTCTTTAATTCTTGTGGTTCTATTTTGGTTAAATTTCTCTTCCATTCCTAATATAATTATACATTTCTTTTTGTCTACCAAGTGTCTTACTATATTCTCCTGTCTCATCACTTTAATAACTGAGTCTTCAATTTGTTCTTTCATTTGTTGCTTAATTATGTCAGTAAATGCAACTTTACTGTTTTCTTGGATTTTTTTCCAGCCCTGTGCTTCCTTTGCTATGGCCTTTTTATTGTCTTTATTATTCCTCTTTAATTCCTCATTCTCTTCTTTTAAATTCTTTTTACTGTCTTTTTAATTCTTCTATTTCTTTAGTTAAGTTTTTGTTCGCCTTCTCTAGTTCTTCCAATCTCTCAACTCTCTGCGCAATCTTGGCTATGTTACCGAACCTATTTTCCCAATGCTCGGTCATTTTATCAAGTTTTTCCTCTAGTCTTGCTAATCGGGGGAGGTTGGTATCCCCCCCCCCTCTTTAAATCCCTGGAAACTATTATCATCACCTTCCACTGTGCTGCTTTTATCTATATTTCTAATCTTTACATTTTTGTTGATCCCGTCATCATCGGTCCATCTTTTGTTTACAAGACGCCTGGCCTCCTGGACCATGTCCCCCTCTTCCTCATTTCCTTCCATTTTTCTCAATAATCCCTCCCCTATTCCTTTTTTATCACTTTCCCACTACACCACGAGCTTTCCCCTTCCCTATAAATACAATAAGGTACTTCCTGGAGGTTGAGATCCATGTAGATTTTCCTTTTTCTTCGGAATTCCAATTCTCGCCATCCATCCGACGAAAGTGTGTGTGTGTGTGTGTATTTACCTAGTTGTATTTTACGGGAAGGGGAGCTATGCTCGTGGTGTCCCGTCTTCATATCTCATTTTATCTAAACTATTTTTAAATTTATGTATTGTTTTTGCACACACCACTTTCTCATCTAACTTGTTGCAACTGTCTATTACTCTGTGAGGAAAGCTGTTCTTTTTTAGATCTCTTCTATAGCTGTCCTTGATTTTCTTTCCGTATCCTCATGTATTTCTATCATCCCATTTTATCAGATTATCTCTATCAATAATTTCTATGCCTTTCATGATTCTGTAAATAGCTATCAAATCTCCTCTCTTTGCTCTAGTGTCTGTAGCTCAAATTTTGCTAGTCTCTCTTCATATGATAGTTTTGAGAGTGTTGGTGCCAATCTTGTAATTGCTCTTTGTATTCTTTCAATTTTTTTTATACATTTTTTTGTACTTGGTGACCATATCGTTGCTGCATATTCCAATCTTGGTCTTATCAGAGTGATTAGAATTTTCTTCACCATTTCTTCATCCAGGTATGTAAATGCCACTTTGATTGTTCTTATTAGGTTATAAGTTTCTCCAAAAATCTTATTTATATGTTTCTCAGGTGACATATTATTCATAACAATGACTCCCAGGTCCTTCTCATTTTCTACTTTTTTTTATTCCTCCCAATTTATATGATCCTGTTATTCTGTTTTTGCTTTTTCCAAATTCCATTATACTACACTTTTTAGTGTTGAACTATGTGTGTGTGTGTGTGCACCCAATCTATATACAGTAGAGCAAAAGTGAAATTATAATTTCCCCCACTGAAATTAAAAGTATGTTGTTATTGTTGATGCTTTTATTTCTTTATGTCAATAATCAGCAATATATTGTATATATCTATACCCCTAAGTCCCATTGACTCCATCGGGAGTCACTAGGAAAAAATAATTTGAATAAAATCAGCTTATAAGAAAACATTTAACACATATGTTTTTTTGAAGGGAAATATATGTTATTTTTAAAGGAAAAAATAATTTGAATAAAATCAGCTTTTAAGAAAACATTTAACACATGTTTTTTTGAAGGGAAATATATGTTATTTTTAATTTAGAGGGTAATGAATGTGTAAGGTGACATTTACTATTTTCTAAAAATGAAATAGTGTGTAGGGGTGAATTACGCAAAATCGCTGAAAATTCAAGTCATAAGAAAAGTCATGAAATTTTAGAAAATCATAATTTTGCATCATAGACAAGTAGTATCTATTGATATCTGTATCTTAAGACAATTTAAAGTTATTATAATCGTGTAGATAATTTATAAAGAATATTTCAAAACATGACTCCTCATTACCCACCCTTGCATTCACCTCTCGCACCACCCCATCCATGTAAAGATTGAACAGCCAGGACGACATAACACATCCCTGACGAAGTTCCACCTTTACCTCAAACCATTCACTCTCTCCATTTATAATCCTAACACAAGCTCTTCTACTCTCATAAAATATTTATATTTTATCACTAATAACCAGTAATTCTATCCTTGGTGACAATACCACATTGATGAGGGAGTCACAGAGTTGGTAAAGAAGATATTTAAGAGTTGCAGGAAGGGGAAGAGTAAATTTCAAAACTTATCAGCATATTTCTTTGGTTGGAGATCAGACTTCATTCATAAAAGAATGATGATTTATTGGTGTATAGAGGTATTTCTAAAGTTCCTAAAATATTGACTGCATAAAACTATGCATAGTGTTTGGATTTGGGAACTATTTGGATGTGTAACATAAAATTACTCACACACAGAAAAAAAACACAGGAAAAGGTGTATATTGAGTGCTGGTTTAATAGAAGGTGCAGCAAAGTGAAAGACAGAAGATATAAAGCTTAGAAAAGATGGAAAAAAGATATAAAACCTAGAAAGTGGCAAATATATATTAATCAAAGGAACAAATATGTAAAAATATGCAGGGAAGAAAAAAGAAACTATGAAAAAGAAATAATACAAAAATGTAAGGATTGGCCAAAACTACTGTATAGACATGTAAATGGTAAAATAAAAAATGAACAGGAAATAGTGAAACTACACCAAGGGAATACAGAATACACAGAAGATAAAGAAATGGCTGAAGTCATGAGCAAACTCTTCAAGTCAGTTTTCACTAGAGAAAAATTGCAACATCAGGATGAAGGGGTAGAAGTGAAATCCCCCCCCCCCCCCATGAGGGAAAGAAGAGTAACATGGAAAGAAATAATGGAACAAATAATGAACTTTGATGTCAGGAAATCACACGGCCTAGATGGAGTAGCAAAATGAATATTAAAAGAATGTAAACAAGAATTGACAGAAAATATAAAACAATAAGTTGCTCATTCAAAGAAGGAAAAATACCAGAAGACTGGAAAAATGCTGATATACCAATTTATAAAGGAGGAAATAAGGAAGACCCAACAAATTACAGACTGGTTTCCCTTTCAAGTGTGGTAACCAAAATTTGTGAAAATGTTATGAAAAGTAGATGGATGAAATATCTGGAGGAGAAAAATGTCCTAAATCCGAGACAATTCGGATTTAGACAGGGAAGATTGCACCACAAATTTTATCTGTTTTTACTCAAGACTACTAGACATAATACAAGAAAGGGATGGATGGGCTGATTGTGCATTCCTAGATCTACAAAAAGATTTTGATAAAGTCCCTCACAAAAAAATATATATATATATATTAAGAAAACTGGAAACCATAGGAGGGATACAAGGTATACCGAAATGGATGGAGAACTTTTTGCTTGGAAGAAAAATGAGAGTAGTGCTCAGAGATAAGAGTTCTATTTGGGAAGAGATAATTAGTGGAGTTCCACAAGGATCAGTATTGGCTTCAATAATGTTTGCTGTCTATGTGATTGACATGGACAAAGGTGTGGAATGTTACATGAGCTTCTTTGCAGATGAGGCAAAATTGTTAAAGAAAGTGAGCACTGAAACTGACTGTGACTCATTACTGAGAGATCTGAACAGGGTCTGGGAATGGAGTCAGAAGTGGGAAGTGAACTTCAACATTAAGAAATATAGCATAATGAAATTTGGAAAAAAAAATAGAAAAAGGATTTAGAGAAGGCATTTGATAAAGTACCTCACAGCTGACTTATGTGGAAATTGGAACATGTTGGAGGACTGAGGGGCTTTTTGAAGGAAAGGTACATAAGGACAGTTACTATTGTCAAGATGTCTCAAGCTGGAGAGCAGTAACAAGTGGAGTACCACAAGTTTCATTGCTTTCATCAATAATGTTTGTCTATGTTAATGACATGACGAAAGGAACAACAAGCTATGCCAACATGTTTGCAGATGATGCAAAAAACATAAGAAGAGTGAAAAATGAGGAGGACAGTAGAATATTGCAGAAAGATCTAGATACTATTCTTGCATGGAGCCAAAAATGGGGAATGAAGTTCAATACCAAAAAATGCAAAATACTGGAAATGGGCAATAGTGGCAAAAGGCCATCCTAAAATTATTCCTTGGGAAATGAACACATTACAAAAACAAAAGAGGAGAAAGACTTGGGAGTGTTGATAAAAGACAGCCTGTCACCTGACAGACATATCAGCAGGGTTGTGGGAGAGAGATATGGATTACTGCAGAAGATTAAATTGGTGTTCTATTATATGGATGAAGACATACATACATATACCAAAGGCTTTTTTCTCTCTACATGGGGGATAGCCAAAAAGAAAAAGGCATAGAAACCACTCCCACCCATTCCATTTCCTATAAATTCCACTCCCCTCCTCCCTCCCTCTCATCTTGGCACCTGGGTCAGAAGCAGTGTTGCAAGACACAGCACATCCACAGCACGGTCGAATTGCGGTGACCCCCTGTATACTTATAAAATTCTGATCATCTTGTTTGTTATCTTGCTTGAAACCGTCTACTGAAGAAGAGATATAACATCATGACTGAGAACCAACCAATCAGAAGAAGAGATATGATGTCACGACTTAGGACCAGCCAATCAGAAGAAGAGATATGACATAACTGAGGACCAGCTAATCAGAAGAAGAGACATGACATCACGACATCCTCTCTGTGGGTCCCAAGGAACCCCAGCGCTGAGCATGTGACATCTCAACTGCTAATTTTCCAATTTGCCAATTTTTTAATTTCCAATTTTCTGATTACATATTTTCTGAACATTAATATTTACAATTTTCATATTCAGTATTTAAAAGTATAGCCAATCCTGAATTAGCATCTATGAGGCATAATGAGTTTATTAAACTATTACAAACCATATAAATCATAAGATGTGTAGTGTTCCAAGCAACAACGACATGACGTCACAATCTTGTGCATTTCACTTCTTATAACAGCGTATCATGTAAAAAATTTATTTGACCCAACGGGTCATGGGTGGTCTAGTTACTATATATCAGTTAAAGACATGCTGATTTCTCAGTTTTAAGGGAAAGTTGAATGTGATAGATAATTTGTACAGTACTCCCAAATTGTCTGAATTTTCTATGTATCCATCTATATACCAAGGGGCTCTTCTACATTATAAGGGAGATAGCTGGCCAAGGTACACCCCCACCCATCTCCCATCCACCACCCATTGTTTTCCACTCATTTCAGCTCCACATGGATACAGGGTCATCCCTGTCTTGTGCCCACTGCCTGGGTCAGAAGGAATGCAGCATGAATGTTTAGATTTATTAAGTCATAAGCTAAAAGCACATATATGTATATATATATATATATATATATATATATAATATAATTTTTTTTATTTGATATTGTTAATTATTTATATACATACATATACCAAGGCTTTTTCCCCCTTCCAAGGGAGGTAGCCAAAATTATATATATATATATATATATATATATAATTTTTTTTTAATATTAATTACAGGTACTCCTCGTTTAACGACCTACTCGGTTAACAACAACTCGGAGTAACGACGGGCTTTATGACGTCGTTTAACGAACGTAAATCTCCCGAAGTTACGACGTCGTGTACGATAATTAAGTTGGCTGAGGCAAATTTGTATGACGTTATAAATGAACTTGTATGGTGGATATTAGCTGTGAGGTAGTGTTCTGAAGTTTAGGTCTACATTACCATCCTGCAAGCTGCAAAAACTACCTGGGGTACAGTGTATACCGGTAGTGGTAAATTTTTAGTTTTGACCATGGGCGCAATATAACAATAGAAAATTAATTATTAATTTTGTAAATTATAATGTATCAACGTAATATGCAATTTTGTGAGCGGAAATGAAAAAAAAAATGCTAAAACAGATTTCGTAAGTAACAAAGTCATGTCGGACGAATGGTACACCATGTTTGTTGCCGATGTCGAAGAAATGAAAGGATAAATTAATTCGTCTAACCTAAACTAAACTAACCTAACCTGTGTTTAATAAATCATTACCTGCAAATTGAATGTCATCCGGCTCGTCCTCGTTGTCGTCGTCGTGAGAGATGTTGGCAGACGACAAGATGGCGTCCTGAGCCTATGCTACCGACTTCGTTCATTAGCATATTTTCTTGTAGCAAGGTATTTTTTACTTTCATTTCCGCCCACAAAATTAATAATTAATTTTCTATTGCTATATTGCGCCCATGGTCGAAACTGAAAAAATACCCCGGTATTCAATATGGAATGTCAGCATACGCGGATTTGGTCATATACGGTAATTTTAGGAACCTAACCACCGTAAATAAACAGTAAATAAAGCTTTAATGTACTGTATAAAAGAGGGAAAATACACGAAAATAAAGATACATGTATTGCTGGACATTGTACATACAGGTACTCCTCGTTTAACGACCTACTCAGTTAACGACAACTCGGAGTAA
Source organism: Oratosquilla oratoria (assembly GCF_046742065.1). Classification (NCBI taxonomy): domain Eukaryota; kingdom Metazoa; phylum Arthropoda; class Malacostraca; order Stomatopoda; family Squillidae; genus Oratosquilla; species Oratosquilla oratoria. The sequence goes on along the minus strand of NC_134806.1, from coordinate 8,156,550 downwards.
CGACGGGCTTTATGACGTTAACGTAAATCTCCCGAAGTTACGACGTCGTGTACGATAATTAAGTTGGCTGAGGCAAATTTGTATGATGTTATAAATGAACTTGTATGGTGGATATTAGCTGTGAGGTAAAGTGTTCTGAAGCTTAGGTCTACATTACCATCCTGCAAGCTGCAAAAACTACCTGGGGTACAGTGTATACCGGTAGTGGTAAATTTTTAGTTTTGACCATGGGCGCAATATAACAATAGAAAATTAATTATTAATTTTGTAAATTATAATGTATCAACGTAATATGCAATTTTGTGAGCGGAAATGAAAAAAAAAATGCTAAAACAGATTTCGTAAGTAACGAAGTCATGTCGGACGAATGGTACACCATGTTTGTTATGATAGATGCCGATGTCGAAGAAATGAAAGAATGATAGATTAATTCGTCTAACCTAAACTAAACTAACCTAACCTGTGTTTAATAAATCATTACCTGCAAATTAAATGTCATCCAGCTCGTCCTCGTCGTTGTCGTGAGAGACGTTGGCAGATGACAAGATGGCGTCCCGAGCCTATGCTACCGACTTCGTTCATTAGCATATTTTCTTGTAGCAAGGTATTTTTTACTTTCATTTCCACCCACAAAATTGCATATTACGTTGATACATTTTAATTTACAAAATTAATAATTAATTTTCTATTGCTATATTGCGCCCATGGTCGAAACTAAAAAAATACCCCGGTATTCAATATGGAATGTTAGCATACGCGGATTTGGTCATATACGGTAATTTTAGGAACCTAACCACCATAAATAAACAGTAAATAAAGCTTTAATGTACTGTATAAAAGAGGGAAAATACACATGTACGTATATGTATACACTTTCGCTTAACGACCAATTCGGTTAACGATGGCGCGCTGGTCCCAATTGTCGTCGTTAAACGAGGAGTACCTGTACAGTACATGTAAGTATATGTATACACTTTTGCTTAACGACCAATTCGGTTAACGACGGCGCACTGGTCCCAATTGTCGTCGTTAAACGAGGAGTACCTGTATATATATATATATATATATATATATATATATATATATATATATATATATATATATATATATATATATATATATATATATATATATATATGATATGTATACAGTATATATATATACACATATATTTTCCAATTAAGTAAAAGTGTAATCCCAACAGTCCAACAATATTTGGCAGTACAGGTATATGAATTTTCTGGTTAGTTGAGTGGGAATTCTTCAAACCTATGTATAGTATCTATACAATGGTCATGGAAAATTTGGACTGGCTACACTAAGGCAATTCCAATAGACATGTACACCAGGAAACCAGAAACCTCATCCCCATAGATCCACACATGAGAATAGCATTTAGTTCCGTAATAGAGCTCTCACTCCTGCATCATATCACATCATTATCACGTTACACAACCACAGTCCACAGAATATAACTAAAAGCCAGCACCACCAGTATACCTGTCAAACATCTACAACCTACCTCCAATTCCCCACCACACATATACAGATCACAAAACAAACATTTCAAATAAACCAATAAATTTAGTACTTCACCAGGCATCCCCAGACTTTGAGCCAGAAGACACATAAATAACACTAGTATGTCTGTCATGAAGTAATCTCCTAACATTAAAATAGTTGTTGGGTAGCCCTCATTGTCAGTAAATTACTTGGAATATAGAAAACCATATTATAGAGCTGAATTCAGTTTAAATAATTTAAAGGACTCTTCCTTTCATATTTTATTATTTTTATATATTTATTATTTATTTATATATTTATTTATTTTTTGCAGATGGAAGAAGAATGTAAGGACACAGAACAGGTAGAGGATGGGGAAAACAGAAGAATGTCTTTGCGCAAGAGGAGAGTATCGCAGGTCCAGCAGGAAGAGGTTAAGACAGCAAAAGGTTTTAAGAAGAGGAAGACGGGAGAAGATGATGTTAAAAATATATATTTGAACAAAAACTATAAGGAAATTAAACCACAGGCACTTGAGACCATCTTTGAAATGTCAAAAAAAGTGAGAAACACTGAGGTATGGATGAGTACTATGAAATATAAACGTTTTTGTAAGTTTGCCTCATATCATGCTGTCCCAAAGGACAAAATGAAGCAAAGGAAAGACAAGGCTAAGAGAATGAAAAATCAATTTGGAACCAAAATCCCCTCAGGCAAGATCAGTCAGGATTTGCTGATAGATATTTTGAATTCTATTTCCGATGAAGAGAATGATCCAGATGTTAAGAGTAGGCTTAAGATACAAGAAAAGAAGGAAAATTTTCCCACTCCTTACAAAGATAAAGAAAGTCAACCTGATACAATTGGTATGGAACTAGTTATCAATAACCTTTGCTCTTTGAACATGGAGTCTCCAAATAGGGATTACCTTGAAGAAAAGGTACTTTTTGGGGAGGAGGATGCTACATCTGAGAATGTTCCTAGGAAAGCCAGGAAGGGGAGAAGAAGGTCAGGGTGCATAAAGGATCATTTAGACATTGAACTCTTCAGAAGCGAAAATAGATTAGAGAAAATGCGTGAAAGGGAATTGTCCAGTTTCCATGAGATGCCCAAGATTTCTAAAATAACAAGTAATACATCAGAACTATCTGACCTTATACCTAGAGAACCTGAGCCAGTTCTAGAATCACCCAGCAAACTCCCCATGTTCATAACTCACTCAAACAAGAAGAAAAACACAAAGAATCAAATACAACAACATAAACGAGGGAAGAGAAGGGTATCAGGGATTCAGCGTCAGCTGTACCACTCCACATTTTTTGATAGCCCAGAATCTTCCCCAGTAAATTCTCAGTCTTCATCCAGTCTCAGAGACACAGTTTCTGTGTCAAAGAGCCCACCTACAGCACCAGTGTCCCCAAGTCGTTTATTAGCAACATTATCCATTAATTCTCCTAAGCAGGGTGCAGTTACTATCAGTACAGTAGAAGAAGAGGATGTGTCAAGTGTTCCATGTCTCCAACCAGATCTGCCTCATTTACCTTCTCATGTGCCAGGGCCAGTCCCAGAACCCAGTTTAGCAGTGCCTCAGGGTAGACCAGCAGAAAACACATCTCAAGTTCAGTTGACACCTAAAACAGGAAAATCCAGAGTGAAAGGGGTACAGAGGAGGAGAAGATCAGACATTCATAACATAAATGTCATCAAGGAAAATTGCATGAAAGAAGAGCAACAGCCATTGCCAGTCACACTCCACCAGCATGGAAGAGGAGGATCAGATACATATATTCCAGAATCCAATGTAGCCGGACCTTTGTGTAGACTAGCAGGAGACATTCATCAATCACAAGAGATAACATCTAAAGCAGAACCCGAAAGAAGAAAAACACAAAGGAGGTGGCAGTCAGACAATCATGACACAAGGAAGACTTGCATGACAGAGCAACAACAGGATCTACCACATGTACACCAACATGGAGCAGAGGTGTCATATACACCAGAATGTGTGCAAAAAGCAACAGTGCCTATTGGTGGTGTTAATGTGGAAAAGGGTAGGAATTTCCAAGTTCTTACATCTAATAGTTCCTCAAAAGACCAAACTAAAAAGGGCATGGTACTTATTTCTGATCTTAAAGACGATGACACTTCCCCAATTATTAGTGGTATGTTTCACAACAAGGCAAGTATAAGGAAAGGAAAAGTGTATGTACACGTACCAGCAGTATCATTACCATGTGTAAAAAATTTGAAAGCAAATGCTTCAATTAAATCCTCTGAATGTTGACCCATGTTTTCAACTTAGGAAAATTGTTGTTAGCCAAAATAAAAATGAGGAATAGTATTGTTTAATATTGTATTGATTTAATCTGAATCTCTACAACCTAAGGGTCACTTAGGTGAGAACAATATAAAAATAAAAATAAATGAAAGGAATACCATGTGGAATGGGTTAAGCATTGTTAAGAATAATTGTTACCTTGAGTTTAACTATGTTCCCAACCCACAGCTCCATAGCACCTGGCAGCAGTCATCAGGCCCTCCCATAGATTTCTCTAGAAAAAGTTTTGGACTGTTGTCTTTGTGGGACTTTATGTTACCAGCTGAAAGTGGAAAGAGGTGGGGAGTAGTCACTGATTATCATCTCTCTGTGCATGAAAAGTTGTAAGAAATACAGTTGAAGTTGAGAGATCTTGGGAACCGACTTGGTACAAGTGTCAGCCTTATACAGCTCTACCTCCAGATAGAGGTAAGGAGGTTTATGAGTTTTGAAAATGAGCTGGTCTGCTGTTCATCTTGGGGGACCACCATAAGCAGGCAGCTGTTGTTGGTCCCAGCAGTGCTGTTTTACTGTACAGGTAACTCAATTCATGCAATAAGTACATTCCTGGATATATATATAATGCAATTTTTACATAGTGTGAAGTTGATTTTTCCATCGAAAATACATGTAAAATGAGGGGGAATTCCTGAGAAGTAATTTAGGATGGTTGAGTATGTGAAATGGTACTTTTTATTGGTATTTTATTCGTTTTATATATTGTTATCCTAGGCATATCCTTAACATAAGAAGTGAAGTGATGCAACACAGCAGTGAGGTAGAGATGTTATCGCTTCAAGGAATGCAGCAAGAATGAAAAACTGGTGGACTCCTGGAAGCAGCCCCTCCATGAAAACAAGTCAGCCTCTAGATTTGATTTAGGATACATTGCATTATTTTAAACTGGCTGTGTAAAGAAAAAAGCTCAACATTAAACATTTTAGATTCATACAATACAAAATTATGTAAAATAGGAGTTACCTGTGTTTACCTAATTGTAATATGCAAGATGGAAGCTTTGTTCATGGGGGACTTATCTCTCCATCTACCAATTTTTTCTCTAAATTCATATGTTGTCTGCCAGAACTGTTTCTTCTAATATATTCCACAATTTAATGCATCTGCTGAAAAATATTTCTTGACATCCTTCAGATGCTCTGTTTTCTGTTTCTTGCTGTTTTCTGGATGTTCTTTTATTTTATGCTTATCCACATCTTTCATTATTCTAAAGACAACAATCTTTAGCATGGGCTATCCCAACTTGCTAGTTTTTCATCATACAATCTGTCAGCTAGGCTGGGAATTCACAATCATACAACCCACATTCACCGAATATATGATGGTCATCGAAGATAACGCTCAAGAGCAGTCACCAGTTGTTAGATCTCTATATATGAAAAGGTGTCAGAAATATAGTTGAAGTTCATAGAGATCCTGGGCCCAGTCTGAAGACAAATAATCAGCTCCTTAGGGCTTCACCTCCTGATAAAGGTGAGGGTGTTGACAGATTTTAAAAATTGGCAGTTCCACTGTCTATCTTGCAGGACCACCACAGGCAGATACCCATCATTTCATTATTATCCACCATATTCAAGCTGATAGAAACACTGACCACAGAAAGAAATCTAACTGATTTACCTACCTCCCCAAACCAACATGAAGGGCTACTCCACCTGCACCCTTTTCTTAAACATTACAAGTGTTAAAGGGACTTAACAAGAAAGCACTACCAGGAAGAACAAGAAAGCACTACCAGGAAGATAAGTTATGATGGTAGTAGACACAAACAAGACATTTGATAAAATTGCTGGACACATACTATAAAAAATTTCAGTCAGACATTTACAACATTGACAAGAAATGGATAATAAACTTCTTAGCTTGCAGATACTGCAAAGTAACCAAAAACAACCAAATGTCTGAGACTTGAATACTGCAGTGGAGACTCCCAGTGGAAACTCTTGCCTGCATGATTTATCCTCTTCACAAGTGATCTCCCCACCAAATCCAGACCATAACACCAAAGTGCTCACCTATGAAGGTGACCTGATGAAGATAACCCAGTGTAGCAAGAACAAAATAGCTGCTAAGAATACCCAGACTTAGACAACAATAGTTTAGTAAAAATAGATGGGAAACACCCATTAGAAATCATCAGTAACATTGCTCATTCCAGACAACCGTGAATCAAAGAACCATCCAATGGTAAAATTGAATGACCAAACCCTTCCAATAGAAAAGGACCCTAAAATCCTGGGCCTCACATTTGATGCATGTCCTTCAGCTCGGACACCAAAGACTTGACAGTAAAAATCACCAAGTAAATAAACAAGATTATACGTAAGCACAGGCTGTCAGCAGAGGGAAGTTTTCATCACACTGTACAAACTTTTCTTGAAAATACTCAAATATTCTTTTATAGCATGGTTTCCAACAAAGAAAACATAGATACCCTACAAAATATGGCAAAACATTGAAAATAAAAGCAGAATACAACAAAACCACTGTCATAGAACATCAGGCTACAAGGCCCTTCTTATATCTCGGGTATAGTAATTGATGTACTTTTCACACTTCCACTTTTACAGTGAGGTACAGTGATAAACTATGCCAACAAAACCTTTTGTTCCATGGCAAGGTTGGATGCATAGTATGGGTCAATATAAAAATACATTTTGCTTAGATATTTATCCAAGTGAGTTTTAGAACTTATAACACTCAATTGCCTTACTTGAAAGTTTATTCCATTCATTGACAATGCAGTTGACCAAATTGTTTCTTCCTACTTCCAGATTAAACTTACATTTTGACAGCTTGAGGCCATTATTTATTGCCCTGTTAATATTATCAATTGTACCTTCCAATCTATCAATGTCTAATGAGATCTGAGAAGTGAGGACCATAGAGAAACATCATATTTCAAATGTGGATAGACCTGTGATCTTTGTAGTTGGCTGATGATGGTTGGATTTTTGAAGTTGGAAGATCATTCTACCAATATAAATATCCTATTTGGTATCTGTGAGGCAGAAATACAATGAATAGAAGTTTTAAGGTCAATACCAATAATTACAGTATCTTCAATCTTCACATTGGTTAAAGCTCTCAAGTCATTCTCATCCCTTCTTCCCCTCTCTCATTGTCTATCTCGCACACACACACACACACACACTTCAACGAATGGACGGCTTAGAAGACGTTCAGAAGAAAACTGAAGTCTGTGGATCCCAACGCAAAGAGAAGTGCCTAGTGTTTTTACAGGGTGGGGGGGAAATTGCTCGTGGAGTAGTAGGAAAGTAGGGAAAGAGGAAAGGGGGAGGGATTACTGAGGGAAATGGAAGGAAATGAGGAAGGAGTAGACTTGGCCCAGGCAGACAGGCGAAAGGTAAACAAAAGGCCTCCCGACGACGACGAAATGTCTAATAAAAATGTAAAGATTAGAAGTATAGATAAGAGCAATACAGTAGAAAGTGATGAGAATATTTTCAAGGGATTTAAAGAGGGTGGGGGGGACACAAACCCCCCCCGACTGACAAGACTAGAGGAGAAGGTTGATAAGGTGATCGAGGACTTGGAGAGTAGGTTAGGTCATATGAACACCATTTTACAAAGGGTTGAAAGATTGGAAGAACTAGAAAAGGCGAATAAAAACTTAACTGATGAAATAGAAGACCTAAAAAGACAGTTAAGAGAAGTAAAGGTGGAGAATGAGGAATTGAAGAAGAATAGTAAAGAAAACAGAGACAATAGCTAAAGAAACTAAGAATTGGAAAACAACCCAAGAAGGAAATAAGGTTTCATTCACTGACATAGTCAAACAGCAATTGAAAGAACATACTGAAGACTCAGTTATTAAAGTGATGAGACAAAAGGAGAATATAGTAAGAGATTTAGCAGACAAGAAGAAATGTATAATTATATTAGGAATGGAAGAGAAACACAACACAGATAGAACCACAAGAATCAAAGAGGAAAATGAAAAAGTAAGCCAATTACTAGAATCAGTTCAGGAAGATGAACCAGAAATTATGAAACAAATCGAAGAGAAATTTAGACTCTGAAAGTATAGCACAGACAAGACCAGACCAATTAAGATTAAATTCAAGTCACAAACAACGGCAGAGAATATCTTATCCAAAACAGGGAAACTAGCAACAAGTGAACAATATAAAAAGATATGGATAAAAAGGGAAATGAATAAAGAGGAAAGAGAGGAAGAAAAGCAGAAAAGACTGGAAGCTAAGGCAAAAAACGAAAACAGAACGGAGTCAGAGAAAGAGAGATTCTATTGGAGAGTAGTGAACATGAAACTAAGGAAGTTCGACATACAAAAGAAAAACATAAGGGAAACAGAGAACACAATGGAAGTGGCAGAAAACTAAGAGTGTCTTACACAAATATAGATGGATTAATAACAGGATTGAATGAGCTGAATGATTATTTGAAGGAAAAAGAACCGGACATAATGGGAATTGTAGAAACAAAATTAAAAGGCCCACTACCACCCAACAGTGTAGGACATGATGCATACAATTATTGGATTAGAAACAGAGAGAAAAAGCAAGGGGGTGGAGTTATGTTCCTGACTAAGAAGGATATAAACATGAAAGGTGTCATATATGGAAAGAATACAGTAGAGATGATTATGATAGAAGTGGAAGACAGAGATAAGAAGAGCAGAAAATTTGTGATAAATTATGTGCCTCCAAAAACAGCCTCATGGGAGGAGAGTGAACATAAAAGTATGTTAGAGGACACAAAGATAACATTAAATAAAATAATGGAAGATGGAGGAAGAATAGTTATGATGGGCGACTTTAATTGCAAAGAAATCTGCTGGGAAGAAATGACAGTAAAGGGTGGAGACGACTCATGGGGAAACGCTCTACTTGAGATGATTATTGACCACACAATGACACAATGGATACAGGAGAACACTAGGTATAGAAATGAAGAAGAACCATCGAGACTAGACTTATTAATTACATCTGAACCTAGAATAGTGGACAAGATTGAATATAAAACACCAATAGGTAAAAGTGACCACATATTGATTGAACTGGAACTTAATGAAGAAAAATATATGAAAAGAAATGAACAATATAGAAAAGGAAGAATGATGTATGAAAAAACAAACTTTGATCAAATAAGAGAATTCCTTCAACAAGAAAACTGGGAAGAAATATACAAAGAAGAAACATCAGTGGAAAAGAAATGGAATATTTTGACAAAAATTTACAAAAAAAGGAGTGGAAAAGTATGTCCCAAGACAAAAACAAGAAAAAGAATATGTAAAATGCTGGTACAACAAAAGTTGTAGGGAGTTAAAAGACAAAAGAGACAAAGCCTGGACCAGATGGAAAAAAGACAGAAGACCTGAAAAATGGAAAATATATACCGGTTATAGAAATGAACATGTACAAACGTGCAGAGAGGAAAAGAGAAAATATGAAAAAGACATCATAGAAAAATGTAAAGATCAACCAAAACTATTCTACAGATTTGTAAACAATAAACTGAAAAACAAACAGGACTTGGAGAAATTAAGACAAGGGGGAGTTGAATACACTGAGGAAATGGAAATGGCGGAAATTATGAACAAACATTTTAAATCAGTGTTTACAAGGGAGAACATACAACCTGAAGAGATTGAATGGAAAGAGAAAGTCCCCCCTATAGAAGAAATAGAAGTATCAAAGAATGAAATATTGATACACTTGAGTAATCTTGATGTCAGAAAATCGCATGGACCAGATGAAATAGCAAACTGGATTCTGAAAGAATGCAGGAATGAACTGGCAGACAAAATACATAGCATAATAAGCAGTTCCTTGAAAGAAGGAAAAGTTCCAGAAGATTGGAAAAAAGCAAATATAGTACCTATATATAAAGGAGGAAATAAAGAAGAACCTACCAACTATAGACCAGTCTCTCTAACAAGTACAATAGCAAAAATTTGTGAAAGAATTATCAAAAGTAGATGGGTAAAATACTTGGAAAAAAACAACGTACTAAATCCAAGGCAATTTGGATTCAGACAAGGACGATCATGCATCACCAATTTAATATGTTTCTATTCAAGGCTAATAGATATAATACAAGAAAGAGATGGATGGGCTGATTGTGCATTTCTAGACCTAAAAAAAGCTTTTGACAAAGTACCACATAAGAAGTTGCTTAAGAAACTAGAATCTGAAGGAGGAATAGAAGGTAAATTACTAAATTGGATGGAAGACTTTTTGCAAGAAAGAAAAATGAGAGTAGTGATAAGAAACCAGCACTCAAAATGGAATGAAGTAATAAGCGGTGTCCCGCAGGGAACAGTTCTGGCCCCAATAATGTTTGCTATATATATTAATGATATGGATGAAAGAATTGAAAGCTATATGAGCTTCTTTGCAGACGATGCAAAACTACTGAAAAGAGTGAAAACTGAAGAAGATTGTGAATCACTACAGAGAGATCTAAATAAAGTACAAGAATGGAGTAGGAAGTGGGAGATGGAGTTCAATACAAAAAAGTGTAGTATAATGGAATTTGGAAAAAGCAAAAACAGAATAACAGGATCATATAATTTGGGAGAAGAAGGAATAAAAAAAGTAGAAAATGAGAAGGACCTGGGAGTCATTGTTATGAATAATATGTCACCTGAGAAACATATAAATAAGATTTTTGGAGAAACTTATAATTTAATAAGAACAATCAAAGTGGCATTTACATACCTGGATGAAGAAATGGTGAGGAAAATCCTAATCACCCTGATAAGACCAAGATTGGAATATGCAGCAACGATATGGTCACCAAGTACAAAAAAATGTATAAAAAAACTTGAAAGAATACAAAGAGCAATTACAAAACTGGCACCAACACTCTCAAAACTATCATATGAAGAGAGACTAGAAAAACTTGAACTACAGACACTAGAGCAAAGAAGAGAGAGAGGAGATTTGATAGCTATTTACAGAATCATGAAAGGCATAGAAATTACTGATAGAATCTGATAAAATGGGATGACAGAAATACAAGAGGACACGGAAAGAAAATAAAAAAAGACAGCTATAGAAGAGATTTGAAAAAGAACAGCATTCCTCACAGAGTAATAGACAGTTGGAACAAGTTAGATGAGAAAGTGGTGTGTGCAAAAACAATACATGAATTTAAAAATTGTTTAGATAAAATGAGAAATGAAGACGGGACCCCACGAGCATAGCTCCCCTTCCCGTAAAATACAACTAGGTAAATACAACTAGGTAAATACACACACACACGCATGTGTGTGTGTATATATATATTTTCTCTGAGTTGGAACATTTCAGAAAGATTTTCTATATTGTACTTCTACATTTTTCATATAAAGGAAAATAGTTATTATTGTGGAGTCTTTTTCTCCATCTGTCATGCCAAGTTTTATATTAATATGTGGTTTTAGCTTGGGCTCTTGCAGAAGTTGATGCATCTGTATGGAAAATTGTTTTGTGATGTCTTTCACACTATTTTTCCCATGACCTCTAGTTCCCTCCTATCCCAAAACAAGATCTTCTCAGTCAATTTTGCTCACTTGCTCCAGTGATCTGATCTGAACACCACAATTATCAGCTCTTTCTCTTTCAATAAATGGTGGTAGGTCCAGTGCTTCCAGTCTGACCTTGTAAAGTTCATCTGAAAAGCAGGGAGCCAATATGGTCACTCATCTTTATATTTTTTAAATCTTGTTTATATCCTTCACATTGGAGAAATTACACCACTGCTAGCTCTTCATGATGATTCATATGTTCTGTACATATGGCATAGCTACTTCAATGAAACATTTTGGAATAGTGTTCTCTTAGCAAGATGTTTAGCTAGGAAAAGGATATCATTTATATATACAGTGATGTTTGTGCAAATTACATATGTGTAGCTAGTTTTAGAGTATATTTTGAAATGTATGTAAAAAGAAATACACTATCAGAAAAATACATATTATTTTCCATGTGTTTTATTTCATGGGGGGGTGATGGTGCATTATGGGTAAATTTCAGTATAAACAAGGAAATAGGCTATCAAGTCATTTGGTAGTCTTTATCCCTGGCAATGAAGAAGCTGACAGGTAGCTCAGAAAGCAGCATCTACCACTCCTTTTGATACATCCACTCCACTGCCAACAACAGACCCAGTCCTTTGATCAGCAGTGGCAGACACTGGAAACAACACCCGACAGACCATCTAGAAACAATCATGTCCTCACATCAACATAACTGACATTTTGAAATGGCACTGGTACACCCAAGAACAAGACATTACCACCTCACATATGGCCAACTTGTGACAAGAAATGACCCTCCCAGTTACCAATCTAAAGCTCCCCTCAATAACTATACTACTAAAATACCCAATTTACATAACACCCCACAACAACACCTACTGTGTAGAGCCGGAACGACAACAACAACAACACCTACTGTGTCATATACTCCCCTCAAGCAAGTGACTACACCAAATCCTAGACAACAAACACCAATAAGTTTATAATTTCCTACATAAAAAAATTAACTAAACTAAAAATGCCCTTGAATAAACCAGCATTATATATAAGATAATGCATGACAGTAGTGCAAGATTGTCTAAAAGAACAGAAGCACTGGTAAGTTACAGTCCATAACAACCAACCTATCCACTTCTCTTTATGAATGCAGATTCTGGACAATGAGTAATAATACAGAAAAGAAGACAAGCTATGGAAATGTGAAGATAAGTGTTGATGGTAACTTGGACAGAAAGAATAAATGAAAAGGTGTTATAAATGGCTAGAGCCAATATAGAACTAAAGAAAACTATATGGAGCCTCCACTGAATTTTCTGGGACACATTATAAGAAGGGGGTTTTGGAATATAGTGAGAGGAAGACAATGGGAGAAATTTATGGATGGCATACTAAGAATGTTTGGAGACTAATGCACAACTACAGGTCTCATACAGAAGTTGAAAAATAGAAAGTAATAGCAATCCATGGTCACCATTGTCCTGTAGGATATGGCACCTTGGATGGTGGTTTGAGTCTGCCTGGAGATGCAATGCATGATGACATTAAGGGCATATGGCTTTCCATTTCTGTAATACAGTACAGGTGATCCCTGCTATATGAAAAGGTTAGGTTCCTGAAACCCCTTTTGTATAGCGAATAAAGAAATACAAAAATAGGGGTTACGTTCCCAGACATTAGATTTTTCAGTCTAAACAATACTGTATTCACCCTATTAAAGTACAAAAAGAAATTATAAACACAGCAGCATGCATAGAGGCTATGAAAAAGCACTTGTACATACATTGTGTTCATTTTATTGCTAAGAGTTTAGTTGATGGGAAGTGGCTGAACTTGGTGTAGCAGATTAAGACTGGAGAACACTGACTTAGTTGATATAGACTCTGGTCCAGTAGCTTCTGATGATTTTGACTTGGAAGTGGAAGGACTTGGCATGGAAGAAGTGGATGGCCCTGACATGAAAGGAGTGGATGTTCCTGGCATGGAAGAATTGGATGGCCCTGGTGCAGAAGGGGTGGGTGGTGGTGACTTTGGAAGGGCCATGAAGAGGGTACTTATTGGTGATTGCTTGGCTCTTCTTTGCTTTTCTTCATACAAGGTGTGATAGATTTTGAGTTCCTTTAAAACATTGTTGCAAACTGTCTCACTCCGGACTGGATTTGGGTCTTTGTCCTTGAAAATTTGGAGTCCCTCATCAATCAATTTGAATGCAGCACAAAGATCTTTAGCCATGCTGCATTGTGACTTCTTGGGTTTGGGGCACTTGACTTGGTTGCTAGGTGTTTTCCAGGCATATGTAGCAGCACCTACAAAGCAAAAACAGCATTATTCACAATCAACATGAAAATCATACAAGCCTTATGGAATGAGTGGCCTTAGGGGTGATGAGTGGTTAGGGTAGGTTAGGTTTATCTGGCAAACAATAAAATAGAAATAAAACTTACAGGTGTTCACTAGTGATGGCAAGGTATGCACATATACCCCAGAGAAGCATAAATTTAGAAAAGGACAGAAAATGGACACCATATTCAGATTTTGCGTATTCAGAATAGTAAATACGAAAAGCAGTAAAACTAAAAAATGGGCATTACCAAGATTTTCATGATTTTTTCCATTGGCAAGGAACCTTATACATTTTCCAACATGAGTGATTAGGTATTTCTGGCAAACTGTCCTGTACTGTAACCCACAGGCTCTACTAAATATATTGGTTTTATCAAGCATAATTCTAACTAAACAGAGATCCTGTATTCAGGCGCAGATCCAGGGAGGGGGCTGAAGCCCCCCCCCCCCCCAAATTTGTTTCCATGAATCATTGTAAGGATGTCATTTAATCGATTTTAGTACTTTTTTATGTTTTGCCAGGTCCGGGGGTTAAATAAACTGACAGCATGTGTGCGGTATTTGGGCGGAATTGGGCTGTGTTTGGCATTTGTTTAATTCCATTTATATGTTTTGTGCTGCACGTGTTGTAGGGTTGCCAGGGTTGTGTCTCAATTGCGCTGAAAAGGGATAGAAAGGAGATATACCACGTTCGTTGGCTGTTTAACATACCTGTATTGTCACCTATTTGATTGTTTTGTGTTAAAGCAATCAAGTTGAAGCAATCAATCAAGAAGTATCATCTGCAAACAGTAAGTATTCAGGAATACCACAGGCTTTATAGATATCGTTAATGTAAATCAAAAACAAAATAGGACCTAGAATACTACCTTGAGGTACCCCCATACTTACACCCATTAATCTCGATTTAACACCGTTAAATAAGACAACTTGATTACGATTAGATAAATATGACTGAAACATCTGAAGTTAAAAGTCTCTTATTCCGTACTCAGCCATTTTCATCAATAGAATACTATGATCAACTGTGTCAAAAGCCTTTTTAATGTCTAGAAAAACTGCGGCACATATTTTTTATTAGATAGTCGAATTGCAATATATTCATGTAAGAGAGCAACAGGCATATATGTTAAGTGGTTTTCACGGAATCCAAATTGATTATCGAAAATGATCCCATGGTACTCAAGGTCATCTATCAATTGCTCAAGAATAACGGTTTCAAGTACTTTAGACAATACCGGAAGGATCGAAATCGGACGAAAATTCGATATGTTTGATGTGGGCCCATCTTTATGGATCGGGTGTACTACAGCAATTTTTAGGACATAGCAACTCTGTTGAAAGCACAAAGTGATTAAATGCATGAGTAAATGAATAATTTTGGGAGCAGCAAGTTTAAGGATCTTTGTATTAAGGCAGTCATAGCCATTGGACGTATTTTTAAGATTATTTATCGCCTCCTGCTTAGCACAGTAAAGAGTGTCGGCCTCAACATGGGCAACTGCCGTGGCCTCTGTTTTGATGGTGCCAGTGCCATGATGGGAAAGTTTTGCGGGTGTGCAGCTGTGGTAATGCGAGAATACCCGCTCGCAAAGACGATTCATTGTTTCAGTCATCGTCTCAACCTTGTCTTGACCAAGGCCTGTGACACCAAGGAGGTAAAGCTCGCTCTCCAGACTCTCAGCGTGGTGTATAACTACATCTATTCCTCAAACATGCGCTCGATGAGGTTTACTGAGCTCGTAAAAGACCACACGTCCACGAAGCGGAAGAAGCTGGTCAGCCTCTGCGCTACTAGAGGGGTTGAGCGACACGACTCAGTCATTGTGTTTATGGAATTCCTGCCAGTTATTGCCGTCTTTCTGGAGAACGAGAGCAACTCGGACGCGACGGCGGGACTACTACTAATAGCAATCCGAGAGCCGCGCTTTCTGATTGGTCTCGCCGTCGCTGAGTCTGTGCTAGCTCACACCAAGATCTAAGAATATAAGGTCTAACCACTTCCGACCGAATTTCGAGGGAGTTGGCGCAGCGGGCCCGTGAACGTCACCTGGCTGTTCAAAGTGGGGTTGGCGGATCCTATAGCTGTCAGTTGAAGCTGGTGCGTCGTTTGGAAAAGACGTTCCCTTCGCTCGCACCGCTCCACGCAATTAGTTATATTCTGACAAATATTATATAAAATATATATATATAAAATATTATAGTTCCTGTCTTCCTTGGCGTTTCACAGTTTTCTTCAGTGTTTCGCAAAGAGAAAATGGACTCAGCCTAATGACGTCAGAAGCTGCGCAGAAGAATTCAAACGGTCTGACCTGTATATTTAGACCTTGGCTCACACTGTGGAGCCGAGCCGAGCCCTGCAGTCCCCTATGGTCGATCTAGTCTCAGCGTACGCTACGATTGGTGATGTGGTGACGCATCTAAACAAGACCCGGGAAGGTGCACTGACCAGCTTCCAGGACATCTTCAAGAAGGCAGAGGGGCTCCTCCAGGAGATCGGTTTATCACATGACACCATTCCTGTACCTCGAGTTTGCAAGCGCCAAACGCAGCGAGCGAATTTACCCTTCCAGACAGCTGAAGAGTATTACCGAAGATCTGTATATGTCCCATTCCTCGACCATGTATTGACTGAGCTGCAGACCCGGTTCGGGAATGATACTATTCCTGTTGGCTTCAAGATCAAGAATCTGCTCAGCAGCGCTGACGGAGATGTTGCTGCTGTACTGGAAGCGGCAAAGGTTTATGAGGCTGACATCGAGACCTTGAGCCTCGTGAAGGCGGAAGCAGAGCGCTGGTATTCAACAACAATGAAGTTCGAATCCATTGGAGATGCCCTTGCCCACGCCCAGACCCGAATGTATCCGAACCTGGCCAAGCTGCTCCGAGTTTTGATCACGCTCCCAGTCTCGAACGCAGAGGCCGAGCGTTCATTTTCAACCCTGAAGCGACTGAAGACCTACCTAAGGAATATTATGGGTCAAGATCGCCTCAACGGCCTGGCGCTACTCGGCGTTCACAATGAAATAAATATTGAAATAGACAGTGTAATCAATGTATTTGCCCCCCCCCCCCCCAAAAAAAAAAACAGGAGGTTGATGTTCGTGTGAGATTCCATGAACAATGCTTTGTGTTATTAATGTAATTTAAATACTTTTATTAACAGGTTCAGAAGTTCATACACGTTTTTGTTTGTATTTCTGTTTTTAAAGCTACTTTTATTTTTTATTACTTCCATGAGTCCATGTGCACTAACACTACACACGGATCCTGCAATAATTTCTCTGTATGCGAGAGTATACGCGTGCCAGTGCCTTATCACTGACTAGCACAAGCGTGTAACAATATAAAACGAATATACATTCTATTATATATGTCTAAAATACAGAAAAATCTGAAAAACATGATTAAGTTAAGTATACCTCAGACTTCTTATACATCAGACTACTCAGAGGAAGGAATTCAGGTTAGCCCCCCCCCCCCCCCCATTTTTATCCTGGACCCGCCACTGCCTGTATTAGTTTTCCCACATCTACATGATTCACAGATAATAGACTACCAAGATTGTTCCCTGTACCCTCACAAATTATTAATTAGTAATACTATAATAAAGATAATACATACTATAGTACAATACTTAGAGTAAGAAATTGATGCAAAAATGATGAAAGTTGATTGTAGGCCAACTGCCAGAGCAAATAATGGGAATGGGAGTGTTTGTTTACGTTGTTGTGGAACTCCCTGCTGCACATTCTGGTGCCACTGGTACACCGGGCAGGGAATTTGAAAATTCATAAACTCTAAGCAAGTTCATATAAGCAGACAAGGGGTAGTAAAACATGGATTTCGTATGAGCGAAAATTCGTATAGCAAGGATCACCTGTACCGCTACATGGTTGGGGTGTTGGTGACTCAATTAATTCCACAAGTTTCTTGTCAGAGTAGAGAGTGTATTCAATGACAAAATACAGAAAAACTTCATAGGAGTGAATGACCATCCAGCCCCATTATGGGTCACTATGTGGCATCCCTGCAGGGCCTGGAGATAGGAGCCCTGGATGCTCAGCATTCATCCAGTACTGTGGTTGTGCTGAGGCACCCCTTGGGACTAGAAATGTACTTCTTTTTCCCCCGATTCAGGCTGGGATGGGTAGCCCCTCCTGGCATGGAGAGGCAAATTGGTTGAGCTGCTTGACTTGAACTTTGAGCTCGGGCACACCCTTAGCCAAACTGTCCCTTCCTAGACTGACATCCCACAGTACCAAGATGGTAGTTGCATAACAGAGCATGGTGGTTGCTAACAGAGCATTAGGCTTCATTGCTAGGACAGTTTCACCTACCCTGCGGTGGGGGATAGGATGCTGCCACCAAATATTCCCACTTGGATCGTAAGAGGCGAGAAAAAACGGGATGGGGATTGGGACTAGGCATCCTTCTCCCTGTAGCCCCACAGGGGACATTCCTAAAAAAAAGTAAAGGCATAAGAGGGTCTTTTAATGTGTGTGGATGTGGTACAGATGCGAATCAAAGGGAAGAGATAGGCAGTATGTTTGTGAGAAGATGGATGTGTTAGCTTTGAGTGAAACAAAGTTGAGAGGGAAGGGCAAGTGTAGTTGGGAGGTTCTCAGGAGTGAAGAGAGGGCAAAGGAGAGAAAGGGTGGCTATACTAGTAAGTGAAGAGATAGGTAAATGTGTAGTGGAGTGGAAGGAGGTTTCTTCAAGGTTAATGTGGATGAAGGTGAAACTGGGGAAGAAGATGTGGGTCTTTGTAAGTGCATATGGGCCTGGTAGTGAGAAGAGTGTAGACGAAAGGGAGGCCTTCTGGATAGATTTAAATGAGTGCATAGAGGGAATAGGGAGGAACATCAATGAAGTAGTACTGGGAAACCTTAATGTTAGGGTAGGAAATGAACCAATAGATGGAGTGTTTGGGAAATGTGGAGTTCCAGGAAAGAATTATAGTGGAGAGTTAATGGTGGAGATGTGTCTAGAGAGTTGATGATAGCAAATACAGTGTTTCGGAAGAAAGTCAAGCATAAGTACACATGGGAGAGGGTGGTGGATGGAAGGGTGATAGAGCATCAATGGACTATGTAGTGGTAGATAGGAGTATAATAGGAAGAGTTAGGGATGTACATGTTCTAAGGGGAGAGAGTGGGGGAATATCAGATAATTTTTTGGTGGAAGGAAAGTTGAGAGTGGAGGATAGATTGAGAAAAAGGAAAAGGACAAAAGGTAGGGATGTGCTTAGAGTGAACTCCTTAAATGAGAAGGAAAAGGAGAAGGGGTACAAGAAGCTGAGAGAGGAGTGGGAGGAAGGGAAAGATAGAGTAGAGCTAGGAGTGGAGGAGGAATGGGGATGGTTCAAGGAGGGAGTCACAAAGTGTGCAAAGAAGGTGTGTGGAACAAGAAGGATGGGAGGAAATAGAAGAAAGGGTAGTGAGTGGTGGAATGAGGAAACAAGGTTGTAGAGGAGAAGCAAGCTTTCACAGATTGGTTACAAAATAGGATGAGGGAGTCATATGAGAGGTACAAAGAAAAGAGAAGAGAAGTAAAGCACATGATAAAGGAGGCAAAGAGGAGAGCAGATGTGAAATGGGAGAAAATTTTGAAAGTAATAAAAAGATGTTTTGGAAAGAAATTAAGAGAGGAAGAGGAAGCAAATCAAGTAGAGAAGAAAAGGTAAGAGGTGCAGATGGAGAGATGATTATGGAAGAGGAGGCAGTAAGGAGGAGATGGGCAGAGTATTTTAGGGAGTTGCTAAATGTGAAGGAGGATAGGGAGGGAAAGGTAGTTGCAGAGGGAAGTGCTAAGAAAATGACCGTGGTGAGTGAGGAAGATGGAGGAGAAATAAGGAAGGATGAAGTGAAGGCAGTTGTTCAGATGACGAGAGCAGATAAGGCACCTGGTCTGGATGGATGTCATGCAGAATGTCTGAAAAAAGGAGGTACAGTACAGTGATTGTGGACTGGCTGGTGAGGTTATCTAATGTTTGTTTGAGAGAGGGTAGAGTGCTGGAGGAGTGCCTGTATAGTTCCACTTTACAAGGGAAAAGGGGACAAGAGTGAGTGTAGTAGTTTCAGAGGGAAAGCTTATGGGAGGATCTTGATAGGATTAGGAGAGGAACAGAGGGAGTAATTGGTGAGGAACAGTGTGGATTTAGGACAGGTAGAGGTTGCGTAGGTCAGATTTTTGTTGTAAGACAGTATGTGAGAAAGCTATAGGAAAAGGTAAGGATGTGGTTTTTTTTTTTTTCTGGAAAAGGCTTATGTCAGAGTAGACAGGAAGGCACTGTGGGAGGATTTGCAGATATACAGGATAGGAGGAAAGCTTTTAGGAGCTGTTAAGAGTTTTTATGAGAGTAGTAGAGCATGTGTCAGGATTAGAAATGGAGAGGGAGTGGTTTGAGATAAAGGTGGGATCTTTGTCAGGGATGTGTTATGTCACCCTGGCTGTTCAACTTATACATGGATGGGGTGGTCCAAGAGGTAAATGCAAGGGTGGTGGGTCATGAACTGGAGATGGTTAAAGAAAATGGAGAAAAGTGGGAGGTGAGCCAGCTGTTGTTTGCGAATGACACTGCACTTGTAGCAGGATCAGAGGAGGGATTGAGGAAGTTAGTGACAGAGTTTGGGAGAGTGTGTGAAAGAAGGAAGTTGAAGATAAATGTGGGTAAAAGTAAGGTGATGAGATGTACAAGGGGTAAAAGTGGCAGCAGACTGGAAGTGAGTATTGAGAGAGACTGGAGGAAGTGGATAGTTTTAGATACTTGGGTGCGAATTTGGCAGGAAAGGGAAGAGTGGAGGTGGAGGTAGAATGTAGATTGAGAGAAGTGAGTAAATGCCTTGGTGGATTAAAAAGTGTAATGAGGAATAGACATTTGGGAATGGATGCTAAGAGGAGACTGTATGAAGGAGTGATTGTGCCAGCAGCACTGTATGGGGCAGAAACATGGGACACAAGAGAGGAAGAGAGAAGGAGTTTGAATGTATTTGAGATGAGGTGTCTGAGAAGTATGATAGGAGTTACTAGGCTGGATAGAGTGAGAAATGAGGTGAGAAGAACAGGGGTGGTAAGGGAGTTGGGAGATAGGGTTGATGAAAGAATATTGGGATGGTTTGAACCCATTGAAAGAATGAGTGAAGAAAGACTAGTAAAAGAGGTATGGAAGGCAGATGTGGTGGGAGTGATCATGAGGGGGCAACATAGGATGAGATGGGTGGATGGGGTAAAAGGGGTTTTGGAAAAGAGGGGAATGTCTGTTTAGGAAGGATGGGAGAGGACAGAAGACAGGGGTGAATGGAGAATGGTTGTATATGGATGATGATGTGATCCATAAGGTGGAATGGGTGGGGGATTGGGGGTGAGGTAATATGAGTGAGAAAAATTTGACACAGCCCAAAGGGATTCCTCCCTGTCTTCTCCTTTTCTGCATGAGGGGGGGATCGCCAATTTAATGAAGCAGCCTGGCTGTGGATGTGTTGCATCTTGCGACACTGCTTCTGACCCAGGGCAGTAGACAAGATGCAGGGATGACCCGTCATCTAGGAGGTGCCAAGATAAGAGGGAGGGTGGAGGGGAATGGAGTGTATTAGGGATGGAATGGATGATAATGATTTTTATGCCTTTGTTTTTTGGCTACCTCCC
Source organism: Oratosquilla oratoria (assembly GCF_046742065.1). Taxonomy (NCBI): domain Eukaryota; kingdom Metazoa; phylum Arthropoda; class Malacostraca; order Stomatopoda; family Squillidae; genus Oratosquilla; species Oratosquilla oratoria. The sequence continues at coordinate 8,135,218 of NC_134806.1, read as the reverse complement.
TTGTAAGGGGGAAAAAGCCTTTGGTATATGTGCATACAAGCAAATTAAAAGATCCGCTATGCTAAGTTTGACAATATACTTGACCAGTACCCACCATGGGACACACCTATCAACCTGCTGCCTCAGATCTTTTACAGGAGATCTATGGTTCCCAGGTAACTGGGTGGGGTAGTGTAGATGAAGTTTTCATTGCCTTCTGTGTGATGGTTACATCTGGAGCAGTTGGTTTCTGTGGCCCTTGCCTATTAAGTGTTGGTATTGTCTTAGTGCTGGATGTTGACTTAATCATAGTTGTGCTAGTGTGGTTCTTGCTTCTCTTAGGATTTGATGGGATTGATTGGTGAGATAGTATTTGGTGGTTGATCTTGTAGTACTTATTTAGTGATCTGAGTGTAAATATGTATGGATATGTAGTGTAGTGTAGGTGGTAGGTTGTAGATGTTTTGAGTAATATGCTGCAGTTGTAGTTTTTTGTGTTTAGTTGGTTATGCTTGCATAATGTAATGAGATAAGTGAGAAGGGTTGAGGGCTCTTATATGTACCTATGGAGAGAATTTTGGTTCCTGTATGCAGGTGTTCAATTGGGGTGGTTTAGGTGTATTATGTTATTATTTCTATGCTTTATTTTGTATTTGTAGGGTGTCTGTTTTTTTTTTTTTTTTTTTTTTTGGGAGGGAACATGCTGTGGAAATTAGTTAAATTTGGTTCTCAAAAACTGTTTCTAGACTGTGATTAGAGTTTCCTTCTGCTATTCAAACCATGCTTGCTACTGATTTTAGTCAGAGCATTATGTATGAGCAATGTGTGATGCTGATGCACACATCTGCTGAAATGTGAGCTCATGTGAGAATCAAAAGTGAGGCCCAGAATTATTGGCTTCTTCATCAATGGAAATGTTTGGTCATTTAGTTGTACCATTGGATATTTGATTCATGGTTGCCTTGAATGAATAATGTTACTGAAGATTTCTGAGGAAAGGCCTCCACTCTGTTATTTCTTAGCCATTGTTCTAGTTCGTCTAAGTAAGTTTGGATGTTCTTAGCATCTGTCTTATAGTTGATGTGATGGATTGTAACAATTAGGTAAATTCAAAAATAGATTTCAGCAACTGTTGAGACTTCTCCATGAAGCCCAGTCATATGGTGATAAGTCTTCAACAAGTGACACATGCAGGTATTGTTTGAACTTGTCCTGCCATTTTCTTGAAAGCATCTTATTAAGTTGGTGACATGTGCTGATGCCTGAAAGGACACAAAGTGTGTAATCATCTGAACAACTTTGTAAAACTAGTAGGTAATATTCCTGTACATTACATATGAACCACCAAGATACAAAATAATGTGTCCTGGTTATTATGGTATGCGGTTTTCACTGAAAGTAGGCCATTTCTAAGATTAGCACAAAAGTAGTTAATTCCTAAACAAAAAGTTGTCACAATATCAAGTCGACCAAAAATCTGAAACGTAGAGGCATAACCCTTTCATAGAATTACAGAGGGATTCCCTTTGAAATTGTACAAAGATGTTGGCTTATGGACTCAAGTCTTGCAGGGGTTATTGCGATGTTCAGCGAGAGCCCAGTCGTGCGACATTTGACATGCTCTTTCCAGACCAATCCATCCTCTTGAAGACCTCAACGCCATCAAACTTAATTAAGTCATCCCTCACCATTTTAATTTGTCACTTTATTCCCGAGTTATATTTTGACCTTGCTGAGGTATTCACAATTTAGACGAACAAATAAAATAAAAATTTGCTATCGCCTTAATTCAGCATGCACATAAAAGAAAATTTAAGCAGCTGCTTGACCTGACCTACTTTTCTAGGAAAACGAGGATTTAGGTAAAAGAAAACTACGGTAAATTCCAATTTCGTCCACGCGGGAGTTTCGAAGATAGACGGTGCATTAGATATATGCATCGGCAATTTTGAGTCGATTTTACCGACAGAATCTATGTGCGCTTACAGTATCACCAAAGCCGTTTTCTATGATTACCAAGGGCACCAAGATCATGATAATTCCTGCCGGTAAGAAACCCTAATAAAGCCGCATTGTAAACAAATGCCAATATCATAACGAATTTAAATTTTCCGCGTTAAAAATAGTCAACCTAACGTCTCTGAGTAGAATATCGCATATTCATAATGGTAATGGTAAGCATAGTAATAGAAATGCGAAAAAAATTATGTAAAGTTCTGAATGCTGCTGATTCTAATATAGAAGGGGACCTAAATTGAGCCATTTGGTTTGGCCCAGGGAAACTCACATTTTTGACACGTCTAGCGATGACCTGTGCATGGCGATCTGCTACTCTGTTATTTCTGTACGTTATCTATTTATGGAATATATATTTAAATTGAACCAATTGACCCCGAATCTTAAATTCAAAATTGAATGGGAGGAAGGACATTTTGATTAGAAGAATTGATGATAATTTATTTTTTACAATGTACCGAGAGCCCACCCACTCAGGGAGTTACCTTCACTTTTTTAGTAATCACCCTGACAATGTTAAGGAAAGTGTTGCCTCTGGCCTTTTCTTGAGGGCTTTCAGGATCTGCAGTCCTCAGTTTCTGGACCATGAAATCGAGGTGATCAAATGTCAACTCAAGATGTTGGCATATCTACCTTGGTTTCTGGACCAAGCCCTCAGTAAGGCTAGGGCCAACCATTTTAAAACTTCCGTCCCCTCAAGTTATCACCGCTCCTTTAAGGATATCTTTAAAAATTCCATTCAGTAATGCCATCAGTTCTTCCACCAAGTTGTTTCCTCATGAGCGTCTCACTATTGCCTATCACTATCGTAACACCGTGCGTAAGCAAATTGTGAACGTTCAACAAAAAACCGATGGATGTAGAGTCACCTGGTGTTTATTGTTTGCCCTGCCAAGATTGTGATTTGGTTTACTTGGGTCAAACCGGGAGAGACTTGAACACTAGATTGGCAGAACATAAAAGGTCAATTAGGTATGGGCAAGAAAATTCGGCTGTATTTCTTCATGTCAAAAATAAGAATCATTCTTTCGACTGGGGTAAGGCCAGATTAGTGTTCAAGTCCCACTGCGGTTTCAGGAGAAAAATAGTTGAATCAGCATTAATTGAGGAATGCCCCAATATTAATATATCTAAAGGGCAGTGGACTCCTGACATTATTTCACGCGCGGCGGTTAGCAGGCTGGTACGGAGCTTACAACCCCCCCTCACCTCACCCTCTCCCTCCTCCGCCACCCCATTTTGCCCCGCGCCTGAGTGATGCCATCTGTCCACATTCCTTCTCTTTTCTGTAGCTTATAAGTCCCCTCTGTCCTCTGTCTTATGTACTTTCCTGAAGAGGGCTACAGTTGATAGCCGAAATATAGGATTCTTCTTTATTCGAAGTTTATTTTCTCCGACTGTGGGTTTCCTGTGTGATATATATATATATATATATATATATATATATATATATATATATATATGTATATATATATAATATTCATAACACAACTTTATGATGTTAGAAATAGCTTGACAGCAAATTTTCTATTTAATTTGGCAACGTGGCTGATGCGACTATGCCGCCCGAGGTATCACTGACTTGGACACAACTGGCAGGTTCGATCATTCACATTTACCTAGTTGTATTTTACGGGAAGGGGAGCTACGCTCGTGGTGTCCCGCCTTTATATCTCGCAATGTCTAGTTTGCTCTTAAATTCATAAATGGTTTTTGCACGCACTACTGTTTCGTCCAGTTTGTTCCAAGTGTTTTTCTTTAGATCTCTTTTATAACTTTTTTTCTTTCCATGTCCTCTTGTGTTTCTCTTGTCCCAGTTTAACAAGTCCTCTCTATCGAATATTTCTGTGCCCTTCATGTTTCTGTAGATGGTCAGTAGGTCGCCTCTCTCTCTTCTTTGCTCCAGAGTCGGTAACTCCAGTTTACCCAGTATTTCCTCATATAACAAGTTTGCAAGTGTAGGGGTCATTTTTGTGGCTCCTCGCTGGATTCTTTCTATTTTCTTTATATTCTTTTTGATACTGGCTGACCACAATGTTGCCGCATATTCTAGTCTAGGCCTTATAAGTGTGACCAATATTTTTTTTTAATCATTTATTCATCCATATATGTAAATGCCACTCTTATTGATCTTAGCAAGTTATAGGATTCTCCGACAATTTTGTTTATCTGTTTATCATAGGACAAGTCGTTTGAGATAATTACATCCAAATCTTTTTCGGATCCCACTTTCTTTACCCTCTTAGTTCCAATTTTATATTGTCCTGATATTCTATTTTTACTTTTTCCAAACTCCATTATGCTACACTTAATGTTGAAGTCAACTTCCCATTTCTGACTCCAGTTCCATACCTTATTGAGGTCTTCCTGTAGTGATTCGCAATCCGCTTCAGTTTTTACTTTCCGTAACAATTTAGCGTCGTCTGCAAAGAAGCTCATGTAACATTGCACATCATCATCCATGTCATTCACATAAATAGCAAACATTATTGAAGCCAATACAGATCCATGCGGAACTCCACTGATCACCTCTTTCCAACATGAATATTGTTCCCTGAGTACTACTCTCATCTTTCTACCAATCAGGAAGTCCTCCATTCGTTTTAGTAGGTTCCCTTATATCCCTCCTACATGTTCCAGTTTTTTTTTTTTTTTTTTTTTTTTTGTACCTTGTCGAAAGCTTTTTGTAAGTCCAGGAAGGCACAATCAGCCCATCCATTTCTTTCTTACACTATATCTATTAGTCTTGAGGAAAAACATATTATGAGTAAGTTTGTGGTACATGATCTTCCTCGTCTGAACCCAAATTGTCTTGGGTTTATTATATTATTTTCTTTCAGGTGTTTTACCCATCTATTCTTGATCATTTTCTCACAAATTTTGGCTACAGTGCTTGTTAGTGAGACCGGTTTATAGTTAGTTGGTTCCTCCTTGTTTCCTCCTTTATATATTGGTACAATGTCAGAGGAGGGATTGAGGAAGTTAGTGACAGAGTTTGAGAAGGTGTGTGAAAGAAGGAAGCTGAAGATAAATGTGGGCAAAAGAAAGGTGATGAGATGTACAAGGGTAGAGAGTGACAGTAGGCTGGAAGTGAGCATTAAGGGTAAGAAACTGGAAGAAGTAGATAGTTTCAGGTACTTGGGTGCGAATGTGACAGGAAAGGGTGGAGTGGGGGTAGAGGTAGAATGTAGATTGAGAGAAGCGAGTAAAGGCCTTGGTGGATTAAAAAGTGTAATGAGAAATAGACATCTGGGAATGGATGCTAAGAGGAGGTTAAATGAAGGAGTGATTGTGCCAAAAGCAATGTACGGGGCAGAAACATGGAACATGAGAGAGGTAGAGAGAAGGAGTTTGAATGTGTTTGAGATGAAATGTCTGAGAAGTATGATAGGAGTTACTAGGCTGGATAGAGTGAGAAATGAGGAGGTGAGGAGGAGAACAGGGGTGGAAAGGGAACTGGGAGATAGGGTTGAGGAAAGAGTATTGGGATGGTTTGGACACATGGAAAGAATGAGTGAAGAAAGATTAGTTAAAGAAGTGTGGAAGGAGTGAATATGAGGGGGCGTCCTAGGATGAGATGGATGGATGGGGTGAAAGGGGCTTTACAAAAGAGAGGAATGTCTGTTTAGGAAGGATGGGAGAGGACAGAAGATAGGGGTGAATGGAGAAGGGTTGTGTATAAATGAGGCTGTGATGTATGAGGGGGAGTGGGTGGGGGATGGGGGGTGAGGAAGTATGTATGAGAAAAAAATTGACACAGCCCGAAGGGATTTCTCCCCGTCTTCTCCTTTCCTGCATGAGGAGACGGAGAGGGGGGGGGGGGTCGCCGAATTTATAAAGCTGCCTTGCTGTGGATGTGCTGTGTCTTGCGACACTGCTTCTGAACCAGGGCAGTGGACAGGATGCAGGGATGACCCGTCATCCAGGAGGTGCCAAGATAGGAGGGAGGGAGGAGGGTGGAGGGGAGTGGAATATATGGGAAATGAAATGGGAGTGATTTCTATGCCTTTTTCTTTTTGGCTACCCCCCGTGTAAGGTGGAAAATGACTTTGGTATATGTATGTATGTACAATGTTAGCCTTTTTCCAGTCTTTTGGTATTTTTCCTTCTTTAAGTGAGCAACTTATTATGTATTTTGTCCATTAGTTCTTCTTTGCATTCTTTTAGAATCCAATTTGTAATTCCGTCCGGGCCATGCGATTTCCTGACATCAAAGTCTGCTAGATTTTCCATTATTTATTTATGTGTTATTATTATCTCGCTCATGGGGGAGATCGCACTTCATTTCCTTCGTCCCAATAATGTGCCATCTCTCTAGTGAAAAAAACAGACTTGAAGTGATTATTCATGACTTCGGCCATTTCTAAATCTTCTGTGTATTCTATATTTCCTTGGCGTAGTTTCACGATTTCCTTATTATTCTTAAGCTTACCGTTCACGTATTGATAGAATAGCTTGGGTTGCTCTTTGCATTTATCTATAATGTCTTTTTCATAGTTCCTTTTTTTCTCTCTTCGCACTTTTACATACTCATTTCTATAGTTTATACATTATACTTGCCATTTTCCAGGTTTTTTATCTTTTCTCCATCTTTTCCAAGCTCTGTCCCTTCTATATTTTGCCTCACTGCATCTTCTGGTGAACCAGCATTCAATGTACACTCTAGCTTATGTCTTGGTACGTGCCTATTCACCCCTTCGTTGTAATTTTTCATGAAGATGTCCAATTTCTCTTCCACTTTTGTCTCTTCCATGTAATTTTTTCCCAATTTGCATTCTGAAGGAATTTCTTTAGTTTTCCAAAGTCCGTTTTGCTGTACATCAATCTTCCTTTCCTATGCTTTTCATTTCTCTCCATATACGCCATAGCGAGCCCCTCTTATGTGATGGGGTGCTGTGGCAACAACGCGGACCCCTGGGGTTCCACCCGGTCGCGCCCAAAGGCTCAAGTTAAAACACCTATACTATAATATAATTATTAAGACTAATTCAATACACACTGACACTGAAACTGATATCATAAAATTATAATGACTTGATTAGGCAAAAAACAAGTTTTTTGCAATAATAGTACACATACATGTGTGTGTGTGTATATATATATATATATATATATATATATATATTATAATATATGTGTGTATCTAATATATATATATATATATATATATATATATATATATACACACACACACACACTCAGTGGCGCAGTTGGTAGAGCACTGAACTGCCACGATAGTGGCCAGCAGTTCTAGGTTCGAATCCTGCCCAGGGCCGAAATTATTTCGGTACCGCTGCGCTTCGAGTCGTTACTCTGACTCTCGTGGGCGGGGAGTTGGGTGTGTGTGTGTGTGTGTGAAAGGTCATAGCATTACCCATAGATCGGACCTACGAGCTCTGAGCTCTCTTCCAGGAGGGAAATAGCTGTCGATCACGAGTCCAACACGTGATCCAAAGACCAAGTGAATAAACACACACACACACACACACACACACACACACACACACATATATATATATATATATATATGTATATATATATATATATATATATATATATAAATATAGATATATATCCAAAGTGCAAATATTAAGCTTAGGACACCTATATCCGATATTTCTCGTATTGTGAAGTTTTCTCGACCAGTTATTTATTGATCAAGAGATACCCGTTTCTGAATCCTACCTGTTCTCATAGTTGTCTCTGGAAAAACGGAAAATACTTATTATCTTCCTGGTATTTCTTGTGAAATAAAATCATATTAGCATTGTCCCATAATTCAGGATCGCTTGGTCACTTTACTTTCAAGTATCTACGTTTATTCGTTTTATTTTATAATTATTAGGTCTTGGAGGATTAAAAAGTGTCATGAGAAATAGACAGCTGAAAATGGATGCAAAGAGATTATATGAATTAGGGGTGACTGTGCCGAGACCAAGCCGGCGTCCAAACATATAACCTACATTATCAGTAGCATAGGTTGATTTACTGGGATTGGAGAAAGTGAAACTTGGTGTGGCCCTCGTCGCTCACCGTGTAATGAGAGTTTAGAATAAGAATAATAGTTATTGTCTGTGATAGGAATTTAGAATAAGAATAGTAGTTAATGTCTGTGATATATATGTTAGCGTACTTAGAACTTCCTTGCTTCAAGTCCGGCCGGCAGGCCATTGATGCATAGTGACCCACTTCCTTGATTCGTTTATCCCCTTATTCAATCAAAAATATTCTTTGAATCCAAGTGCCGTATGTCCTCGGACCATTGTCACCACGAATTTTGTTGTATTGTTATGGAGTGAAATTCTCATAACTGATTCTCAGGAATTTTTTTTGTAAATCATGGATATCTTGAAATAAAGTGGGGAAAATTGCCCCTAAATTCTTTGTTTATCAAATGTTGTTTGTATTCGGTTTATTCAATGGAAATAAAAGAATAAGGGTATAAATAAAAAACCTGATAAAATGTAAGTTTAATTTTCATTCACCCAATATTACACTGAACTAGTAATGGTATCTTAACTACCCGTACTCATAGTTGATCTCAGTAAGCGAATAAAAAGAAGAGGGAGAGAGAGAAAAAAAAAAAAAGTTTCGAGCATTACAGATGGAGGGGGTGAAAAGGGAGCTGAGCTAGAGGGGAATATATGTTGATCAAGAGAGTAGCCAGGAGATAGGGGTGGATGGGGAACGGCTGTGTATAGACTGATGCAAGAATGGGAGGGGGTGTGGGAGTAGTTTTTTTTTTTTTTTTTTTTTTTGGGTGGGGTGGAATGTCACTCCCACGGGCTTTGTTTGAGCCCACGTTTATGGAGGACACACCTTGCAAGAGATGGTTTAGTTTGTCAGAGGAGCATGGAGGGAGGTGCAATGGAATAGAGAGACTACAGCTATTAGAACGGCAGCGGCCACTCTAATAGCTGACGGAGCTCATAAGGGCTTTGAAGGCGCCAGAGGCGGCTCACAAGACCTTCAGGGGGCGCCGGTGATCTCCGTCTGAGGAAAGAGGTGGCGGGGCAGTCGCTTAGGTAGTGCAGGAGGTTGGCATTTTCGGCACGGCAGTGGTTGCACCGGTGGTCTTCCTCGGTGCACCTAGGATTCAGTTGCCAGAGGCATAGGTCCTCGAGACCCAGCCTGAAAAGTAGCGTTTCTACCCGTCTGGGATTGGACCAGGGGAGTACTAGGGGTCCATATGCCGTCACCCTCTTTTACCACCTCGCCCGTTGTGAAACCTCTGCCTCCAGACTATGTTGTAGGTGCCACTGCGTGCGTGCTAATTCCCTGGTACGGAGTTTGAGCTGGCTACTGCTTGGGGGGGGGGGAACCTGGACGTCGACCCTGGGGCGTTGGCGAGCAGCCGCGGTTGTCGCGTCAGCGAGGTCGTTGCCATTGATACTGACGTGACTCGGCACCCAGTTGATAGTGACGCTCCGTCCCTTGCGGTGTTATTTGTGCAGGAGCGCAAGGATACTGGTGAGTAGATGGACTAGATGAGAAGGAGGAAAGGGTGGTGGATGGGAGTGGAATGGGTGGGACTGAGTATGTGCCTTTTGACTTAGCTACTTTCCTGGTAAGGGGGGAAAGCCTTTGGTATGTAGATAATCATGAATATGATTGTCATTACTGATATATATATATATATATATATATATATATATATATATATATATTTTTATATATATATATATATATATATATATATATGTGTGTGTGTGTGTGTGTGTGTGTGTGTGTGTGTGTGTGTGTGTGTGTGTGTGTGTGTGCATACATATGCAACATTGCACTCGACGGTGCAGTGGTAGCGTTCAGGGCCGCCACTACGGCGGTCCGAGTTTGAATCCCGCCTAGGGATGAAATAAATTTACTATCGCTGCGCTGCGAGTCGTTACTCAAACTCTCGTTGGCGAGGAGTTGGAGTGTAAGGTCACAGCATTACCCATAGATCGGTCATATATAAGCTCTGGGCTCTTTTCCGGGAGAGAAATAGCTGTCGATCACGAGTCCAACACGTGATCAAAGACCATGGTGAATGAAACACTAAGGCAGAAGCCGACAAGACTGTGAGAATCAACACCGTTTCGATCTCACACGGTGTTGATTCTCACACCATGGTGAATCACACAAGTGCGCGCACGTGTGACTCACCATAGTCTTTGATCACGTGTTGGACTCGTGATCGACAGCTATTTCCCTCCCGGAAGAGAGCTGAGCTCATATGACATGGTGAATGGTGGTAAATCACACACAAGTGCGCGCGTGCGTGCACATATTTCCCCTTCGCTGTTTCCTGATATTAGGTAAATTACAATTCATCTCAATGTTATCCTCCTTATTTCTTAGATCTTAAAACAATACTTAATATTTACCTGACTTTTTGTATCCTTTATCATTTCCAAGTTTATTTTGAAATTCAAGTTAACTGTGCAACCTACCATTCTGGTGTATGTTTACTTTATGGGAAAGTTACATTGCTGACGCTATTGCCCTCGCATGTATATATAAGTATATTTCATTCGTTATTTAGGCGCGCTTTTTTATCAAATGTTAATTATTCTTATGTATGTGTTATAGAATAAACCATTCGTAACAGCGATATAACCAGTTCATGAAACCCAAATGTGGGCTTCGTACCGAGGACCGCGTGCGCGAGCCCCGCACGGTACTATCCCTAAGAGCGTGTTTGAACATGATGTTGGAATGGTTGCCTAAGTATCTCGCAACCCTCGGTCCTTGGTTCGAAGCTCGCTCACAGTTGAGTTTCATGTTTTGTATGTGTATTAAAAGAACTTTAATTCATGGATAAATAACTGTCAATTTTATACGAAGAATAAAATATCGTAACTTAGAAGGGGTCGAGTGGCCTGCCTCTCCGACAAGCCGCATACTGTACTCTTGTTGATCGAAATTTCATATTACTTCAGTATAGTTAACGTCGTGGTGGCATGCTAAGTGTTGCGTTCGTCCTATAACGATATTGTTAGAGGTGTCGTACATCTAGTTGAGATGACGTCTATATCTTATTCAGCTCGTGGTGCCTGTGGGGTGCGCGGACAGGGTGCTGTGCCGGGTCAATAGGAAAGCTGAAGCCACGAGATTGGAGAGCATTAATTTCTGACGTGCCTGAGCCTTAACGAGTATTAGCACCAAAAGATTGAGCCAGGTGAGGAAGGAAAGGAAAAATGGGGTAGGTAGGGGGTTGCTAAGCTTTGCATCCTATGGTATCATACTAGGGTAGCCGGTTCACTACAGAGAGCACAGTGTGGCTGAACCCGAAGAGCTCCTTGGTTCCATTAACTCACATGCAACATGAGAAGCCTCCTTTCAGGCCTACACAGCCCATTTTGCTTCACAACATCTCGGTTCTCCTGTACACCCACTACCCTGCCCTTTCTTGACCGTGACCCACGTGCCAATCGCCGCATGCCGATTAGCAAATGCAATGTGATGCAGGTACAGCAACAAGTGAAAAGTATGACTGATGTACAGTGGCCTTATATGACAGTAGGCTTGGGCACTCAAATATACAATGTACCCGATGTGCAAATACCGAGGACATGCATGTCGTCCTTTGTTTACGCCAACTTCGAGAACCAATACTTGTTCGATTCTTCTGAAACGTCTATCGATGGTGATTATATTCCAAATAGTCTGAATTGTTTTCCCTGGTAACTTTTCTTTATGCATCAGTGACTACTAAAGGTAACCAGCTGTGAATACTTAGTTTACTTCTATAACTAATATGTAGATATATGTGTAATGCATCGCAGCAAATCAATGTCTCGCTTTAGAACACCGGCCTGGTAGGCATGGTGGTGTGGTAAAGCCGGCTGTTGGCCTAGTGAAATCTAGCTACCGGCTCCACTTAATGCAATCTGTTAATTTTATCATTCCATACTTATTGACAATTGGTACGTACATCAAATCTGAATATCTACATTGTACACTATGTTGAAAATAATTATTTACTTCAAATGTATGTATACTTACGCTAATCGTGTGCGTTTAATTCAGAAGTGCAGGCTCGTCATATGGCATCACTGCAGTATATGTACACCAAGCCTCAGTACTGCAGTTTTGGTGTCATTTGGCCAATTTACCAAGTTAATATTTATTACTGATGAATGACTGAATTATTAAAAAACAAAAATCCTTTTAAACACTATGCTACTAATTGGTTATATCTAAAACGTCGGGTGACTTGTATCGATCGGGGGGTAAACAGAAACATTTAAATATGCATTTGTTACTGAGGCAGCAAGAGTAAAGAGGGAGGGATGGAGTCTAGTGGGGGTGGGGGAGGCATGACCTTACGTACTGCACTTATACTATACTTTCAACAAATCACACATTTGTCGTCGACCCCGCGAACCTAAATTTGTGTGACTTATGCAATTTGCTAATGATTTCTATCTTATCAAAGATATGCTTGCACCAAAAGACTGGAATCACTAGGTGTTCCATTCTGATTTACTCGATTCATTGATAAACGACGTCTACATTTCCCACTCCGTGCGTCCTGGGTTTCCTCAATTACTATGTTTAAGATCCGAATCAAATACTAGTGCTGCAACCAGGATAAAACCAGCATTTACTGGGTTGGAAGAGGATAACTGAAAATGCAGTTTTTGACTTGCATTGCAGAAATCGTTCATTTTGACTTTTTTAACATGCCAGTCGTGACTGCAAAGCAAGTTGATAAAATAAGGATTTTGTTCTTGTACACTTGAATCACGTAACGCTGAACATTGTAACTAAAACTCCAAAGTTCAGTTTGTGCAGTTGTTAAAGATATCGGCTTGGAACACGTTTGTGTGGGGATGTACCCAAAATAGCGTTCTCAAAATTTGGATACTATTGTTTATGATGATATAGAACTTCACCCAATAGGGTTATTCCTGGCAGTCTTGTACATGCACATAGATAAAGTACGAGTCATAGTTACTGATTGTTGAATGGACGAGGAGGACAATGCAACAATTTGCTGAAATTCACAATGACATTCATTGACTTAGAAATTTTATTGTGAAAAGCTGCTGTAAAGAGGAATGCCAACGATAGTTCTGGGACGTGCAGTTCTCTGGGGTCGATGCAGTATACCACTTTGGTATAGTGGTGGTTGAGGGAAGAGTTTTTTTTTTTTTTTTTTTTTTTTTTTTTAAGCCTTGGAGAGGCTGAATGGTGGTTACTTGGGTTAAGAAGGTGCAGTCTAGGCCTTTCCTTAGAGTGGGGGGGTGGTTGGAGGGTGCATTTTCCGAGATGGACACTTCAGAGGTGCACCAATAGGCCTACTAAAACGCGCGCGTGCACGCACGCACACACACGCGCACGCACGCACACACACACACACACACACACACACACACACACACACACACACACACACACACACACACACACACACACACACACACACACACACACACACACACACACAAACAAACAAACAAATGAGCTAATTTGTGGAATAAGAAAGAGTAATTCAGTCCATTAGTAATGAATATGAGACAGTTAAACAAATGTATTATGAGGCGAGGTCCCATGAACACGCACGCACACACGTAAATACATATGTAAAACACGCGTATGTAAAGACAAATGCACTTGGGCGTGCGTGTACACAAAGCAAATGCACATCGTACAATTGCCCTTACACAAGCTCAAACACTGTTGCCAAACTTTGTAAAAAAAAAATATATATATATATTAAGAATAGATGGATGAAAGACCTGGAAGGAAACAATATAATAAACCCGAAACAATTTGGATTTAGACAGAGACGATCATGTGCCACAAATTTGATATGTTTCTACTCAAGACTAATAGATGTAATACAAGAAAGGGGCGGATGGGCTGATTGTACTTTCCTAGACTTACAAAAAGCCTTCGACAAAGTGCCACAAATTTGACATGTTTCTACTCAAGACTAATAGATGTAATACAAGAAAGGGGCGGGTGGGCTGATTGTGCTTTCCTAGACTTACAAAAAGCCTTCGACAAAGTACCACATAAAATTATTTTCAAAAATGGAAAACGTGGGAGGGATACAAAGTAACCTACTAAACTGGATAGAGGATTTTTTGCATGGAAGGAAAATGAGGGTAGTGCTCAGAGAAAAAGAGTTCAACTTGGGAGGTGATTAGTGGAGTTCCACAGGGATCAGTACTGGCTCCAATAAAGTTTGCTATTTATGTGAACGACATGGATGAAGATGTGGAATGTTACATGAGCTTTTTTGCAGATAACGCAAAATTGCTGAGGAAAATGTATATTGAAACGGATGGTGAATCACTGCAGAGAGACCTGAGCAAGGTTTAGAAATGGAGTCAGAAATGGGAAATGGACATCAGCATAAAAAAATGTAGCATAATGGAGTATGCTGCAACACTATTAACACCCTGTACCAAAAAGAATATAAAGAAAATTGAAAGAATCCAAAGAGCAACTACGAAGATGGCCCCAACACTTTCAAGATTGTCAAATGAGGATTATCAAAACTGAAATTACTTACTCTGGAGCAAAGAAAAGAGATGACCTACTAACCATCTACAGAATCATGAAAGCCATGGAAGTCCTTGATAGAGAGGACTTACTAACTTGGGATAAGAGAAATACAAGGGGACATGAAAAGATACTCAAAAAGGACAGTTATAGAAGAGACCTGAAAAAGAAAAGCTTTCCCCACAGAGTGGTGAATGTATGGAACAAACCAGACGAAACAATAGTGTGTGCAAAAACTATACACGAATTTAAGTCAAACTAGACACTGCGAGATACAAAGACAGGACACCACGAGTGTAGCTCCCCCTTCCCGTAAGATACAACTAGGTAATACACAAGCGTGCACACGCGTGTGTGCATTCGCCCATTACTTAAACACACGCACGTACACAGAACATTTATACATACATATAGACAATTCAATTCACACACAAGCGTGCACACGCTTACACGCACATGTATAATCAATTGCACTTGGAAGTGCTCGTGGACATCCCACCATACATATTACAAAACACATGTAAATATGTACAGACAATTGCACTCACGCGTGCTCGCGTACGCATACACGTTACACAGATGCACAAACGTGTCTATATATATATATATATATATATATATATATATATATATATGTATATATATATATATACAATTGCACTCATGCGTGCTTGCGTACGCATACACGTTACACAGATGCACAAACGTGTGTATATATATATATATATATATATATATATATATATATATATATATATATATAAACACACACACACACACACACACACAAACGCATGTGGTCACAGAACACACATACATACAGACATACAATAACACCTACACGCAATGGCAAGCGACCATAAGCACAAGAAGCATTGTGAGATTCAGAGAAAAGAAAGAGGGAACAGAGACTCAATTTCTAAAATAAACTGATGAAGGGGAAGAAATAAATTGGAAGAAAAGAGAAAAATCTGATTGGTACAGGAAATGCGTGGAATTATTTCCGTGTGGTTAAAAATAAATTCTGATGAGAACGTTATGACATATTCGAGAAATTTTCGTTTTAGCTCGGAAGTCAGACTCGAAGGAAATGAGGCACTCCCTGGAACAGATGGCGATGAAAACAGTACACTCAAACAGAGGCAATTCATGATATAATCAGCAAAAAGATAAAAGAGAGAGAGAGAGAGGAGGAATAGAAGATATCCAGGGAAACCAGGGACAATGACACAAACACACACACACACACACACACACACACACACACACACACACACACACACACACACACACACACACACACACACACACACACACACACACACACACACACATACACACACACATATGTATATATATATATATATATATATATATATGTGTGTGTGTATATATACATATATATATATATATATATGTATATGCAAAGAAATCACAAAACACACGTGATAAACTATTTTTGCAGAAACCATCGGGAAATTGAAAAAACAATTTTCCCGGTGGTTTCTGCAAAAATATATATATGTATGTATATATATATATTTATATATATATATATATATATATATATATATATATATATATATATATATATATATGCAAGGTAACCACTTTAGAAAATAAACAAACGGAGCAGAGCGCTTTCGTATAGTATATTTTCAGTGTAAATTACACTGAAGATGTAATATACGAAAGCGTTCTACTCCGTTTGTTTATATTCTAAAGTGGATACCTTGCATTTATAAAACACACGTTGCTAGTGTTTTTATTGCATATGCATATATATATATATATATATATATTATATATATATACATATACATATGTGTGTGTGTTGAGTGCATTATTAAGAGGTGAGGGAGAATCAACTGGACAAGCAAAGTTAAGAAACATTTGCTAAGTAAAGATAACAAAAAAAACAGTAGTTAACAACTTCAATGGCACTGTCAAATGAATCAATTGTTAATCACAGGAATACAGAGGGAACAAATCATTCAACTTTCCACTTGATGGAGATGGCTTGGCCTATATTTTATGAAATACAGAATGAAGTAAAGAGAAAGTGACATATGTAAGATAGACAATAGAGAAGGATTTACTAAATAGAGGAAGGTGGATAAAGAAAAAAACGGGGCTTGGTCCCATTTAGTCCTGATTAGTTTTGTACTGATTTTCTCTCCTACAAATACAGTACAGTAATACACCGTCGGTTATTGTGTATGGAGAAGGAACAGAAACATGAAAAGAAGGTGGGATCCAAGAAAAACTGACTGATTTAACTCCATGTCGTTCGAATTAGATCCACTCACCCACCCAGGTGCTGTACACTCGCCCAGTACAGTGATTCAGACACTGCCGGTGGTCAGCAGTGCTTTGAGGAAATGGATCAAGTAACTTTCTGGGAATTGTTCACGGCATTTTTCTTCACTAGAAGCCTTCGTAATCGTGGAATTAGTGGCCAGGTACCCTCTGCAAGGAAGAACAAAACCCACAGAAAAAAAAGTGTGCGTATGTGTTTTCTCATCTAATAACTGGTCATCACAGGCTGTGGATGAAGACCAACTGTTTTCGATGCAAGAGGGAAGGCCCCCATGGCCTTACATCGCCTGCGCAGGGGGGGGAGGGGGACAACAGGGGCAGAGGCATGGCGGCAAGGGCCACCAGCAGCACGAAGGTACCATTAGGAGCGGTACCTTCTCTATAATACGAGGAGAAGGGCAGATAAGAAAAGAGGAGAGCCGCCCAGTTCCCACATGGCGGTAGTGGTTGGCGGCGGCGGCGGCTGCGACGCGTTGGGGGATGATGGTGGTCCCCTCCACCCTCTCCTCCTCCTCCTCCTCCTCCTCCTCTTCTTTAGCGCCCCTCTCCTCCTCCTTGTCCTCTTGCTTCTCATCATATTTTCCCATCTTCCTTCTCCTACATCTTTCTACTCCAACACCTCTCCCTCGTCTTCTCCTATTCCTCCTCTTTTCTTTTCCTCTCTCTCCTCTTCCTCTTTTTCCCCTTCCCTTGTTCCTCCTTGTCCTCCTCCTCTTAATCTGCCTTCCCCCTCCTCTTCCTTCTCCTCCTGGGCCCTATCTTCTCCTTGTATTCTTCCATCTCAGTCCATTCATCTACCCATCCTCCATTTCCTCCTCCCCATCCTCTTCCTCTTCTTTCTTCTCTCCTTAACCCCCCTCCTCCTCCTATTTTTTCTATTCCTCCCTTCTTTTTCCTCTTATTCTTCCTCTTCCTCTTTTTTCTAATCCTTCTGTTATTTTCTCCTCTTCCTCCTCCTCCTGCTACCTTTTTCTCCACATCTCTTCCTCCTCTCCTTCGTCTCCTCTTTCCCCCTTTGTCTACACCTCACCATTGCCCTTCTCTTTCCCTTCAATTTTCCTTCTGTCTTTTCTCTCCTCCTCGCCTCATTTCATTTTCATCAGTTTCCTCTCCCTCCTTCTCATAATTTTACCTTGAAACTCCTCCTCCTCATCTCTATCCCTATCCTCCTCTTCCCCTCTTGCTTGTCTTTCCTCTCATCACTTCGGGGAGGGAAGGAGGGTGGTCGGCTTGATGACGCATCTTTCTGCTGTTCAGAAGCTAAGACCGCGCCTGCCTGCCTGCTTGCCCCGCCTCGAGGGTGACCCGGCCAGAAGCTGCTAGCGTGCATGGCCAGAGGACCCGTGTTGTCCATCGTGAATCCAACTAGCATCAAGCGAAGAGGAAATAGACAATTTACCCAAAACAACATGACGTTCGGCCGAAGCGTCGCGCGCTTTGATGGCGGCGCGACGACCCAGTTTAGAGGTTATAGCGACAGAGCGACCTACCCTGAGGCATCGCGACCATCCTTGTCCTTAGGTCACAGGATCTTCTTGGGTATGCGTCGACCGACGCCATTTTGTAACCATTATCCTTTGCATCACCCCCTGCTGCGTGTATACATCCAATTTAATTCACGGAATGAAAAGAATTGATTCTGTAGGCATTTCCTCCCTCACCACCTTGAACAAAGTGTGTGTGTGTGTGTGTGTGTGTGTGTGTGCGCGTCCGTGCGTGCTCATGGGGTCTAGTTCTTTATCTCCACTAACCAAACTCTGCCTTAAACTCGTTTATGCTGTTGACCTGGATTTTTCTTTCCACAAATTGACGCATCAGTGAGGAAAGCTGAGCTTCCTAACATCTCTTCAGCGATCTGTCCTCTTTATTTGTTCAATCATTTATTAGTACCATTTATTCATTTAGTTCGTTAGTTATCTAGTTATTTATTCTTTCCTATAAAATATTGTTCTTTCATCCATTACTAGCAGATATTTTCTGTTCGTCTTTCTATTCCTTTCTAAAATACTACTATCATATCACCTCTCTCTTCGCTCTTTCAATGTAGGTAGTCTGTTTCCAATCTCTCCTTCCTTACATGTCTTATCGACCAGTCTGGGGATCATCTTGGTTCCCGCCCTTTGTTCATATGTGTTTACAATCACCTTAGAATTGCGGGTGACATTATTTTAATTTCAAAAACAGCAAAAGACCTGCAAGATATGCTAAGTGATCTGAAGAATAATAGTTTCAAAGTAGGTTTAGATGGAGTGAGAGTAATACCAATGTAAAGTTCAGCCCAAAAGTTAAAAAGTTTAACCATTACAATCGATGGTAAAATTTTTGAAGAATGTAAGTGTTTAGGTCAAATATTAAGATTATCTAAAACTATTAAAATGAAACGAAAAGATGTTTCACAGTTGGTTAGAAAACGTTTGGTAAATAGAATAACATCACGAGAGGTTCTCCACCTACATGTCTGAAACACAAAGTTTATTAACAATCTATAATGCCAGCTATGATCTACATATGTGAGATTTGGAAATTGACGAAGGGGATGAAGAAAAAGCTAAAAGATGCTCAAAGAGGAATGGAGAGACCAGTGTTGCAAATAAAGCAGAAAGACAGAAAAATGACATGTTGGGTGAGAGAGCAGATTGGAGTGAAATATATTGTGGAGGCGATAAAGGAGCGGGAGTGAAATTAAGCAAGGAAGGTACAGCAATAAGGATGGGAGATGGAGTGTGTTCCCCACTAGACCCCGCGAGATGGGATGAGTGGAAGAAGACCAGACAGATGGTGGAAAATTAGAGAGGCCAGTGTTAAGTAGTGGACTATGAATGGCTGATTCATTTATTTGTGTACATGTGCACAAATATCCTTTCTTTTGTTTTTGATGCTTCAAGCAAAATGTGATTTTGTTTAACGTCACGATTTCTTGTGTTTTCGGGGCTACTTGGACCACGCCTAACAAAAGGAATTTTATTTTGGCGGTTGGGGATCACTGTCGTCATTGGAAAACCGTGTCCAGGAATCGAACCCGCCCACCTGACCCTCGAGTCCTGTGCTCTTCCAGTATGTAAAACTTCATGTAGCTTCTCTCTTCTCCCAGCAGGATAGAATCGCCCAACACTCACCAGAGCAAAATACTTCAAATATATCACCCTTGGTGAAAATGGTCTATAGAATATGATACTGACCCCTCCAGCTTAACCCCGCCCCCTTCCCTCAAACGAACAAAATTCTTTGTTTATGACGAAGGTTTCATGAGGGACTGGATCAGTGGGAGAGAACTCCCTCGTCTGGATAGCATTTCGGCCCATCTTTAGGTTGGGCTGCCAAGCGCCTCCTGGCGTGAGTTCACCTCGCATCACCTTAAATGACATCCCTTCGGACCAGAATCACCTTATCTTTATGACAGTAGATTAATCTCCAATTAAGAAAGTAATAATAATGACTTATAACCTCATTTCGGCTGTCCTGCACTCTCTTTTACCGCTTCCATGATTCCACCTCTTTAGGATAGAAACGCTGATTATTGCTGATATTATGTCCAACATAACTATTTATTTCCCTCTTCGTTGCCATGGTGATGCCTCGGACACAAATGAAATCGCCTGGCGGTAGATAGAATAAAAATGAATAAGTATTTCATGGCATATGGGATTACATAGCAGATATCAGATTGAATAGTATTTCTTAGCATAGGATCGCTCGGTAGCCCTGTGGATACCATATGGAATTCATGAACAGTAGGTTACGAGTTCTATTCCCGGGGTTAGTAGCATGCTTCTTGAGCTGGTTTCCGGTAGATCTGGCCATGTGAGTAGGTGACTCAAACAGTGGCCTTGGAAAAAAAAACGCTATTAGGGGTTTCTCACTTCCCACATAGTGATAGTGGTATGGTGAGTTTTGGCGTGAAAGGGGTTCGTGACTATGTCTACTTTGAATACCTTAAACGAGTACCAGACTTTTGATGTGCGATTCTTCTTCTGTCTTCTCCATTTAAAGTATGTTGATCACTTCTTGTACTATTCCTCCATTCTGGTACCTCCTTCAAATCTCTACTATATCTGTGGCTAATCTCAATTGCTTCTTCAGTTCGATGTTGCCCTCGGCAGATTTTGCCCTGGTTGGTTATAGTTGTGCTCTGCAACGGGTAGATGTACTGTACAGACAGCGCCCAGAGAATCGCTGTTTCCGGCAGGTCAAAAGTGGTATCACTGCTGACGACTGGCAGTCTCGGCACTTTTACAACCCAGATACTGACCTGCGTCACTGCCGGTGCTATTGCCCTGATACTGTGACCCTGAGGAGGGGACAAACCACGACACCATATGAATTGCGTCGGCTTGTAGAGTGTCACCCCTTCCCACTGTAACACCGCATCGCTTGGATGACCGTTTGCTCGCCCTTCAAGATGGACATATTCCTATGCTCGAAGGAACCGTACTTCCCCCGGAACAACAAAAATCTAGTTCGATGAGAACTAAATCATTGATATCGCCGGGAAGGGACACGAATCTGGTACACGGGGTACTCCCAATCTTGGAGGGGGGGGGGATGAGGGGATGGACAATAGAACACAATGGAGAAACATAAAGAAAGCATTTTGGCATGTAAGAACAATTCAAAGTATTTGTTGCTAATACATTATGTTGTTCAAAGGCTGGGAGTTTCTAGCTCTTCGCTAAAACATTGTGTATTCAAATTATTTCGATGCATTGCCAGGGGTTTGTTTACTTGTAGGAAGGAGTCGGCGCTATTTTGATGTTTTCCATTGCGATACACGGGCCACAAAGATTCAAGGGAGCAGTGATTTTTTTTAAACATGCCATTATCGTCGTTTGTTAGCTGGGCGATATTTCTGTACGGTTCATTATCCTGCCCATAAATCAAATACATCAACAGTTCAAAAACAGATCTACGGGTCTGAGAAAGCGAAGGAGTGTGGGAAATATTTCGGGGGTGGGAAAATGCAAGGTGGAAACCCATTAAAGAGAAGGGTGAGGAGAAGTTCTGGGAGGAGGAGGTGGTCTCCTCCACCTCCTCACCGCCCGGTTAGAAGAAAGCCTCGGGAAGTAAAGCAGCTGGGGTGGGACTTGGAACCCGCAATGTCAGGGTACGCGGGCCGACAGCGACGTGGCCCGCAACACGGTTGGACGGGGTGATGGTCTGCGGCTGCTACCAAGTAAGAAGAGCGCATGCGCCGCCAGATGACTGACTGGCTGGTGGTCTGGCCTGTGTGAGCGCAGGATGGCGTTGTCTTACCGTGGACTGTGTACTGCGATGGCATATATTTTTTTCCGTTGTATATGTGTATATATAAATATATATATATACATATATATATACATATATATATACATATATATATACATATATATACATATATATATATATACATATATATATACATATATATATATATATATATGTATATATATATATATATATATTCCTATCTAACCTAGCACGTTTGCACGAACTATAATACTGGGAAGCCTGCTTCATTTGCCTACATCTATTTCCAAAACTGTTTTACCAAATTCCCTCCGAAAACGAGGTCCATCCAGTTTAAATGCATTAGCTGTCCTGTCACTATTGTTTACTTTTGATATATTCTATTGATGTCACCCTCACGAGTACCAGTGAACCATCTGAATACATTTGATCACAACCTCCTTAACTCTATTTATTCCTTTCTCCTGAGTACAGGAAGATAACACTGCAATCCATGACCTCTATATATATTCTGACTGACGCCAAGCTATCTTATTCAAGTGAATGAAACGTCCCTTTCTCGATGAACCCTTTCGCCCCTGATCAATTATATATTTGATCTGGCTGCCGCCAGGCGATTTTATTCATCAGAAGGACGCACACCCCTCACTCCAGAAGGGAGAGGTCCGGTTCCTTCCTGGAGGAGGCTGTAGATGATTTATGGATAAATGGAACATTCTCTTCTCCTTCTCCTCCTTCCATATAGGGTGGCACTTTATCTTCCTAATCTGGCTGCCGCCAGACGATTTCATTCAGCCTTACGTTACTCTTTTGGTAACAATTCTCTTTCTCTCTCTCTTTCTCTCTCTCTGACTCCCTTTAAGCAACTGGTCTCTGTATGGTCCTAAGGTTCTTCTGATGAACTGATTTTTCCGTAGTGTCCCATCTGACGAATCCGTGAGAGGATGATTCTCAATTGATTTAATTGATACAAGATTGTTAAAAAATGGAGATAGAGAAATGTAATAAGAAAATACATACACAATTTTGTTAAGGAATGTTTGAATTGGGTATAATTAATTAGGACTTTTCTTCCTGTGACTATTTTTTTCTGGATTTCCACCATGTCCTCTTGAGAGAATCGATCTGAAGACTGATAACCTTTTTCGCCTCAGCGACGCTGACAAAACTGCTCTGTAACTCCAGTCAAAAATGAAATCTCAAGTGCCTGTCACCACTACGGCGAAGGTTTTAATTAATGGACCCAGTCATAACTTCCTCGTCTCTTCATTATGATGACTTTACGGGGAAAAAATCCAGAGCGATTATGTTCTGCTTTGAGTAGTGGTTGTGCTCTTTCACATTGACGGGTGGATTGCCTGCCTGCCTGTCTGTCTGTCTACCCTGTGCCCCTGATCTGCCCTGCCCTGTCCTGCTAACCCAAGTCAACTTCTCCGCGAGTCTAGTCTATCCACTTCTTCCCGCCTTCTCGCTTCTCTTTCCCCATCCCTCAACTTTTTCCAGTGATGGAGATAAATTTTGTAAACTTAGATGCACTCCAATGCTATCTAGGTTTCATTTTCGTAAATCATATATCCGCGAGAACCCAGACAAAATTAATAAAAAGTGGTAAATATGATAGATGAGTTCCCTGTAATTACCCGCTCATCAAATCGCCATACCCACCCGTAGCTTCAGAATCTTCCAGAAGGTTTACGAGTCGTCGCATGCGGACATGCGCAGTCCCCTTTGCGCACTTGATTCTGTCCACCGCCTTCTGCCTTGTACAATATCGTTTCTCAAAGTGGCGGTCCGTGATATGGCTGTTATTTTATCGGAGCCTGAATTCCACAGCAGATCTGATTGGGTAACGTTACTCTTTTTTCATTGGCTGTTGGGTTGTGACGTCATCTCTGGGGCATAACAAACAAAAACAGTTTAGCATGTATGATCATAATATAAAATTTGTATTAGAAATTGATAGTTCAAACAACAGTGGAAATAAGGCCATAAATAAGCATTTTTCTGGCTGATAGAACACCTAGCGGATGACGTCATAAAGTTGAAGCTGTGAGTTGCGTGGGCCAATCAGAGGGAGCGAAATACAGTGCTTCGCAGTGGACCCTTCGGTGCCGGCCGGTCCCTGAGCCATCGGCTGCCTGCCGGCCGCAAGAAGATTCCAGAAATAGCATTTGTTAATCACTGGAATTTCATACACGAACATTAAAGTAACAATTGTAAGTTTTATATTTTCTGATCTTAAATTTCTGTAATAAATTTGAGGGAACTGTGCGGGCTTTATATTATTAATCAGTTGTGTTATATTACTGTCTTGTTTACCCAATACACAAATAAGTAAATTCGTTACTATGCATTACATTATTTAAACATAATTTCATAATGCTGTGAATGATGTGGTATAAATATTACCGACCCATGAGACACCACAAAGGAAAACGGCTGGTCACCATACTAAATCGTTTAAAAAACTCAGATCTACAAGCAAAAGTAGAATTCTTTCTCAGGAGGCTACTTCCCCGAATAAGATATTTCGGGTGACATCATGTTTCCCAACGATGTATGGGTATTGTAAGTTATCCAATCATCCCACTGTCATTTTCTTTTTCTCTTTATTAATGGACTGTCAAAGAAGGTTAGGTTTGTTAATTGCACTGGTTCCAAGTTGGAGAAGATACTCGTTAGGAAAGAATTCGTGTTTGTTTTACACTTCACACCCATAGGCCTGTGGAGGGGAGTTGGGGGAAGGAGAGATGCTTACGCCAGGACGTACCTTGAGCTCCAGGAAGAAAGGATCGGGACTAGCTTGCATTGTGGTTGTTGATATATATATATATATATATATATATATAATATATATATATATATATATATATATATATATATATATATATATATATATATATATATATGAGGAAAGCAAGTCTTATAAATGCAAGGAAGTGCAGTTATAGATATAGACCTACACAAAAATAGATTTCTTTCCATCTGAGTCCCTTTCCCCGACCCCAGAACCAATACAACCTAAACTACTGTAACCGAAGGTGACCTTCATCGGCATAATGCCAAAAAATCACAATGATACGTGTAATGTATGGACAACAACTACAGCGTAATAATGGTAGTAGTAACAATGATGATGATAATAATAATAATAATAATAATAATAATAATAATAATAATAATAATAATAATAATAATAATAATAATAATAATAATAATAATAATAATAAAAAAAGATAAATCAATAAATTCAGCAAGGGGGAAGGACCCAGTGTATCCGAAGTCAGGGAAGGGTCCCTCTAGATCTAGATTCTAGAAAGAAATTCTATTCTGAGGACCAGAACCGAACTTGGATCAGTGTATGGCAAAGGATGTGTCGAGTTGCCGTTCACTATTGAAAAGGAGGTACGATAACATAATATTAAGTGAAAACACCTGAAAGGCACGATCGAATTAGTTAATCTCTTGTCAGGTTTGAAGACGTGTCTTGATACGTAGCTGATGACTCGAACCGCAGTAGCAGTTCCCCTCCTAGACCACTACCTAAGTAAGATGCTGTAATGATTATAATTTATCTTATATTAATTTTTAGTTATATGTCAATTTATTATTATTTACTATTTACCTGTTTGTTTATTGTTTAACTATACCTGTGCATTTGTTTATGTATTTTATTTGTTATTTACATTATTACAGTTTTTATTTATTATTTTATTATTAATATGATTTTTTTTCGCATCCGACCTAGATATGGATCAAAAGGTCTCCTGTCGGCATGCTCCGCCTTTGTAATCCTTTGTAATTTGTGTCACTCGCAGAGTTCGACCAACCCCGGGGTACAGGCGTTTGATCACCGGACAGGTATGCTCGTTTCGCACGTATCCACTTTTCGTCGTGCGCCGTCCACGACACGACGTAGTACTCTCAGGTGACTATAGGTATCTATGGACGTTTTCATAATTCATGAACACGTGCAAAATCGTCCATAGTTATTTAGGAGCACGGCGTCGTATCGTGGACGGCACACGGCGAAAAGTCGATACGTGCGGAACGAGCCTACTCAACAAAATCTAAAGGTCGGACAACTGTGCAGCATATTTTTCAGTTTAATTCTTAGCGATATATTTTACTGATAAAAGCTGTGTGTTAAACACTGATGTTATAGGCAACAGAAAAATATAACTAAAATACATATATTGAAACAAAATAATGTGCTGAGCAACTCTCCAACGTCTGACTGAATAGATTCACCATTATTCTCAGTAGATATTTACCACCAATCTTTTTGAAATACAAAAATATTGGAAGGGAACAATGGTTAAGATTCCGCCCCGCTAGAATTTCAAATTAATTTGAATAAAACAGCACACCTGACATTATACAGAATGTAATACATAGAAAATTAATATTAGTTAATGGGGTTACTATTCATCAAAACTGTGGAGATAAAAATGTTGTTAGGAATCACATTGGTCCACTATTATCTGCTGACGGTCAACTTGAATATTCAAATGAAGGAATGTGTAATATCTTAAACAATTATTTTAGCTCGGTATTCGTAAACGAAACACCTCAAAGTGAATTCCAAACTGAAACCTGTGAAAAGTCTGGGGTAAACTTACTCACTACGGTAAATATAACAAAAGAAAAAATTAAAAGGTATATAGACAAACTCAAAGTTAATAAAACACCAGGGCCTGACGGTTGGCATCCAAGAATCTTAAAGGAAATGAAAAATGAGATTGTTGTTCCATTAGAAATTATTTTCAAGAAATCCATCATATCCGGAGATGTCCCAAGAGAATGGAAGCTAGCTAACGTTACTCCCATATTAAAAAAAGGTGACAAAAAGAAACCAAATAACTATAGGCCTATAAGTTTGACCTCAATCGTAGGAAAAATAATGGAAACTATCATCAGAGATGTTATTGAATATCATTTAGAAAGTAACCGTTTGATAAATGATAGCCAGCATGGTTTCAGACGGAAACGTTCTTGCGTGACTAACTTACTCGAATTCTACAACACAGTTATCTCGAATTATGACAAAAGAAACAATATAGATTTAGTATATCTAGACTTTGCAAAAGCTTTTGATACCGTCCCACACGAAAGACTACTTACTAAACTAGCTTTGCATGGAATAAGTGGTAGCCTATTAGGTTGGACTAGTAATTGGTTGAAAGGTCGAAAACAGAGAGTTGTTTTAAATGGAAAAACTTCTGGATGGAAAAGTGTTGCAAGTGGAGTTCCTCAGGGTTCCGTTCTTGGGCCACTTCTTTTCATAATATATATAAATGATATAGACCATGGACTAAAATCTACTGTTTCCAAATTTGCTGATGATACAAAACTGTGCGGAGTGGCAAATGATCACTCAAACCAATTAGATATTCAAGAAGATTTAGATAAATTACAGCAATGGTCTGAAAAGTGGCTAATGAAATTTAACACAAGTAAATGTAAGGTAATGCACATAGGTAAAAATAACAGTAAGTACGATTACAAGTTATTTGGAAATTCGTTAACAAAAGTGGATAGTGAAAAAGATCTCGGCGTAATTATCAGTAACGACCTCAAATCATCCAAGCAGTGTATTTCAGCCTCTGAGAAAGCAAATAAGATTCTGGGATTGATTGCGCGATTTTTTGATTTCAAAAGTCCATCACTCATTAACAAGCTATATAAATAGTTAGTTCGTCCACATTTGGAATATGCTGTTTCCGTATGGTCACCGAATCTCATTAAAGACATTGACAGACTGGAAAAAGTACAACGGCGAGCCACAAAACTGATTCCAAATATCAAAAATAAATCATACGAAAATCGACTTAAGCACATGAATCTGTTTTCCCTAAAAAAGCGTAGACTCAGAGGTGACTTGATACAGGTCTTTAAGATTTTAAAGGGAATTGACAACATCAAAAGTGACAAAATTTTCACATTGAATGAGAATCAGACAAGAAACAATGGTCTCAAACTGTCCGGAAATAGATTCAATTTGGAAGTAGGTAGAAACAACTTTGCCAACCGTGTAGTTAATGAATGGAATAAACTTCCTGCACAGGTAGTGCAATGTAGTTCAGTTCGAAGCTTTAAGAATCATTTAGATAAATACCTAAGTAAGATGCTGTAATGATTATAATTTATGTTATCTTATTTGTTTATGTTTTGTTATAATTTGTCTGTCTGATTTTCATTTATTATCATTTACTATTTACCTGTTTGTTTGTTATTCAACTATACCTATGCATTTATTTATGTATTTTATTCTATTTGTTATTTACATTATTATAGTTTTTATTTATTATTAATATTTTTTTTTTTTTGCATCCGACCTAGATATGGATCAAAAGGTCTCCTGTCGGCATGCTCCGCCTTTGTAATCCTTTGTAAACTGAACCTTTTCTCCCATCAAGTTATTTGGTAATTCGTTAACAAAAGTGGATAATGAAAAAGATCTCGGCGTAATTATCAGTAACGACCTCAAATCATCCAAGCAGTGTATTTCAGCATCTGAGAAAGGAAATAAGATTCTGGGACTGATTGCGCGATCTTTTGATTTCAAAAGTCCATCACTCATAAACAAGTTATATAAATCGTTAGTTCGTCCACATTTGGAGTATGCTGTTTCTGTATGGTCACCGAATCTCATTAAAGACATTGACAGACTGGAAAAAGTACAACGGCGAGCCACAAAACTAATTCCAAATATAAAAAATAAATCATACGAAAATCGACTAAAACACATGAATCTGTTTTCTCTCTAAAAAAAAAAAACGTAGACTCAGAGGTGACTTGATACAGGTCTTTAAGATTTTAAAGGAAATTGACAACATCAAAAGTGACCACATTTTCACATTGAATGAGAATCAGACAAGAAACAATGGTCTCAAACTATCCGGAAATAGATTCAATTTGGAAGTAGGTAGAAACAACTTTGCCAACCGTGTAGTAAATGAATGGAATAAACTTCCTGCACAGGTAGTGCAATGTAGTTCAGTTCGAAGCTTTAAGAATCAGTTAGATAAATACCTAAGTAAGATGCTGTAATGATTATAATTTATCTTATATTATTTGTTTTTGTTTTGTTATCATTTGTCTGTCTGATTTTCATGTATTATTAGTTATATGTCAATTTATTATTATTTACTATTTACTTGTTTGTTTATTATTTAACTATACCTATGCATTTATTTATGTATTTTATTTGTTATTTACATTATTATAGTTTTTATTTATTGTTTTATTATTGATATGATTTTTTTTCGCATCCGACCTAGATATGGATCAAAAGGTCTCCTGTCGGCATGCTCCGCCTTTGTAATCCTTTGTAATAAACATTTTCTGGCTTCGTTGACGACTTGAGTTCGATTCTGAAGATGAAAAAAATCCACGAGTGAAATTTAACTAATTTTCTACAGTATCCCTCCGTTTATTATTATTATTGTTATTATTATTATTATCATTATTATTATTATTATTATTATTATTATTATTATTATTGTTATTATTATTATTATTATTATTATTATTATTATTATTATTATTATTATTATTATTATTATCATTATTATACTGTTATTATTATAATACTTCGGATCCCGCGATATTTTACGTAATTTTTTGTCCATTCATCCCATGGTTCACCATTGTCTTGGATCACGTGTTTGACTCGTGATTGACAGCTATTATCCATCCGGATGAGAGCTCAGAGTTCATATATGACCGATCTATGGGTAATGCTGTGACTTTACACGCACACACACACAGCGCAGCGCAGCGATACTGAAATTATTTCAGCCCTGGGCGGGATTGGAACTCGGACCGCTGTTACAGCGGTTGCGAACGCTACCACTGATATACGTGTTGATATGACCTTAAAGAAGGTTTTAATTTAGTGCACTCGTCGGGTACAAATTCCAATACATGTCGACGGGATTGTTATGACAAGAGTTCTGAATAAATGAACAGAAAGTCACTTGAATTAATATTTTATTTGCAATAACCATCGATTCCATCCTTGGAGGCAATATCATAAATATCTTATTGGAGGTTAATCTCCAGTTATAAAAGTGCTGCATGACTTTGGTCCATAAGGATGCCGTATGTGTTTTCAGCAAGGGAAGCATTTTCCTAGAGCAATGGTTCTTAACATTTTTCATCCTATGAACCCCCGAGACTCTTCAGGGTATTACCGTAACCCCTATCATAACATTTTAAACGGTGAACCTTGTGAAAAGGCAAAATAAAACACTGGTTGTGGTTGATATGTTTACTGTAGCAGGCCACCGCATTTGTGACCAGTGTAGCACTCACCAAAGTGAGTGCTACACTCATATGAAAATATGTTATTCTCCCGATCCAGAGACTATTTTAAATTTTCACTTAAGTACAAAAGACGATATCAAAAATACTGCTAGTTTGGATTTCCAAAAAAATATTATTCGACATCTTGTGATGGCGTCAGATGGGGGTTGGGCCACCGTGCGGCCCTGGAATATTTGAAGAAACCGGGAGAGGTAATGTGGCCCAACAGCAGCGGCCAAGAAGAAAATGGAGCATGTGGCCGTCGGGTGTCGGTGCATAGAAAATGGAAGATCGGACAAACAGTGGTCAACCTACCTGCAGTGGGAAATGGAGGTGAGAGGAGAGGGGGGAAAGTGAATCTCTATTTTTCAGTTTCCAGCGTCATTTAAGTGTGCAACACTTGCATTAGGAAAGTCACTCATTAGGATATCGAGTATGAAGATTTTGACGCAACACGAAACTCTCGAAATGTATACACGTGGCTACCCGGCCTGCACCCGGCCAATGCATCTCGGCTGGCGGGTGGAGCCTCCGCGGTGAGCACAATGCACAAGATCCGCCTCCCGACTGCAACCGCGATCCGTCTTGCCCGGAGAGGAAAAGAAAACCAGTTCCTTTGATTTACAGGGTAAGAGGGAGCTCGGAGTCCACGGGGGAGATGGACCCCACTTCATGCGTCGATTAGAGGGGGGCGGGGTGGGGGTGTTTGTCTGTCTGAATAAAATTACTTTCCAGCAACCAGAACGGAACTACAGTTAGATGGAGGCCTTCAACGACATATGTTGAGGGTCTGCCTTACTTGATTAGCAGTGGCGGATCCAGGATAAAAATTTGGGGGGGGGGGGCTAACCTGAATTCCTTCCTCTGAGTAGTCTGAGGTATCAGAAGTCTGAGGTATACTTAACTTAATAATGTTTTTCAGATTTTTCTGTATTTTAGACATATATAATAGAATGTATATTCGTTTTATATTGTTACACGCTTGTGCTAGTCAGTGATAAGGCACTGGCACGCGTATACTCTCGCATAGAGAGAAATTAGTGCACATGGACAACACAACACAAAACAATCATATAGATGACAATACAGGTATGTTAAACGGCCAACGAACGTGGTATATCTCCTTTCTATCCCTTTTCAGCGCAACTGAGACAACCCTACAACACGCGCAGCACAAAACAGATAAATGGAATTAAACAAATGCTAAACACAGCACAATTCCGCCCTAATACCGCACACATGCTGTCAGTTTATTTAACCCCCGGACCTGGCAAAACATCAGAAAGTACTAAAATCGATTAAATGACATCTTTACAATGATTTATGGTAGAACAAATTTGGGAGGGCTTCAGCCCCCCCTGGATCAGCGCCTGTTGATTAGAGTCGCGCAACGAGCGAGTCTGCAGTCGTGCAGCATTTTATATATAAAAAAAAAAGCCAAATCTCATATCTAGTCCCTCTTTTTTCTGTGCACCTGTTGAACAGTTTTTCTGTATAAAATGGGGAGTAATATACAATGCCTAGTTTATTGATTTCATTTATCTATTTTAGATTCTGTGTTAAAAAATTGACATGTTTCACATGTTTCGAACCCAGAACTAGGCGAACACGCTTCCCATTATGCCACCATTGTACATATGTATGAAAATATTTAAATTTTATTTTCGTTTTTGATGATAAGGCAATGAACACTGTATTTGTCCACACGGGAACGTTCATATATATGATTGAAATTGTTTTGTATTCGGAACAATGGAAAACATACTGAAAAGAAATGCGTGTTCATTTGTTGATACTCTATATAAGAATAAGTGAGCATTACGTTCTGGATACGGTAATCATGATTTACGCTTATATAGTTATTCTTGTTATACAAAGGTTTGAGAATTTCTGGTTCATTTGTTAATACTCTATATAAGAATAAGTGAGCATTACGTTCTGGATACGGTAATCATGATTTACGCTTTTATAGTTATTCTTGTTATACAAAGGTTTGAGAATTTCTGGTCAATATAGACAATTTATGTCATAGATGAATTTCAGGAATAACTTGCTGAAAGTAAGACAGTCACGATTAATTATCCATGTGTATTGTTTTCAAGCTTTTTGAGCTGTGATTTACAACAATAATGACAAGATTTTTAATTTTTTTCCTGCTGCCCCTTGGA
The DNA here is from genome assembly GCF_046742065.1 of Oratosquilla oratoria. Classification (NCBI taxonomy): domain Eukaryota; kingdom Metazoa; phylum Arthropoda; class Malacostraca; order Stomatopoda; family Squillidae; genus Oratosquilla; species Oratosquilla oratoria. The sequence goes on along the minus strand of NC_134806.1, from coordinate 8,102,708 downwards.
TATATAGTAAAGCGTCACTAAAACTGGTGTATCTTTTAAGGCTGGGCCGCGCGAGCACTGTCGCGACGGTTCCTGACAGCCCTGGTCAGGCGGGAAAGCGACCCAACACCGGCAAAAAAAAAAAAAAAAAAAAAACTGACAGGGTTTCCCACGTCCCGCTGCGTGTGTGGGAGTGGGATGGTGAGTGGTGAGAGTGAGGTCAGTGGTCTGACCTAGTTTGAAGTACATTTTTATTTCAGCTGAATGATGCAATTAATGGACATATTTTTTCACGTCACTTTTTTTCTATAGTAACTTGCTATTATTTCTATTTTCAGCGCGTCCCTCTGTATACAAGAAGACTAGAAATCCGGAGGACTGGGAAGAGCTTTTAGTGTTCTGTGTTATTCTGGACGTGAACCAGGGGTTATATCAACGAATGTCTGACAATAATAGTAATGATAATAATAATGATAATGATAATAATAATGATAATAATAATAATAACAGTAATAATAATAATAATGATAATAATAATGATAATAATAATGATAATAATAATGATAATAATAATAATAATAATAATAATAATAATAATAATAATAATAATAATAATAATAATAAATAATAATAATAATATCACAAACAGTGCTATGGCGGCGGTATCATGTAAACCTGCTGGCGAAATCTCCCGAGTGAGCAATCCGGCTTGATGGACATCACCATTTAGAAACGAAGACTCTCCAGTAGCATATAGTCCAACCGTTTGAAGATTTTTTGGGAGATTTTGACTCAAAATAAAGGAATATTGAATGACTGGTCTATATTTAGATAAAATCCCTAAAGTATTGAATGCATAAAACTAATACAAATAGTACCACATAATACGGATGGAGACACCCTTGATATCAAGAGCAGTAGAATTATTTTTTCAAGCTCGTTCCCAGGCGATCATAAGAATAATTTGAAAATGAACACTTTTCTGAAGGATTTGAAAAATATAGTTTCCCATACAGATGCAGAAACTCCTGGAACAGCATAAAAGATGCTGAAACCAAACATGAACATAAAACGAGGCATGATAATTGGAATATATGACGCAGAACCCTATGAGCTTAGTTTCTTCCATGTATATTACATTTCTGTTCAGATTGAGAATATTGCCTTATATATCCAGTGTATGATAAAATACATGACGCTATTTGTGTATCTGATGAAGACAAAACGGTGAAACATGAAGTAAAAAAAAAAAAAACAGAATCAGTGAACCCATGCGCAAGACAAACCTTATGGTTCACTGTGGCGCCAAGATTTCCACCAACCTTCACTTGAGGAGCAGTCTTTGTCAAGCAACAGAAGACCCTCAAAAGTCGCAGGTGGCATATAGGCTTACACGTAAACAAGGTTACTCTTAGGCTCTCCCCTCGGCCTATGTCGGAATAGTGACCACAATATTTTTGGTGACCACAAGAATCACCTTCACAAGGAAAATGGCCCATCACTAAAGTAGACTCGGAAGTAGGTATAATTTAGGATTATTAAAAACTTGTGTCGAGCTTCGTTTACCCCCCGGGAAGTAAATATGTATGACAAAATGTCACAATGGGATGTAATGACAGTGGAGGACAAAAGATCACGATGGGAAGTAATGATAGTGGAGAACAAAATATCATGATAGGATGTAATGATAATGGAGGAGAAAATATCACGGTAGGATATAATGTCAGTGAAGGCCAAAATATAATTTTAGGAAGGGATACCGGACAGAATGTCAATGAAGGCTAAAATATCATGATAGGATGTAATGTCGCTAGAGGACGAAATGTCATATTAGGATGTAATGTCATAGGACAAAATGTCACAATGGGAATGGAAATATGTATGACAAAATGTCACAATGGGATGTAATGACAGTGGAGGACAAAAGATCACGATGGGAAGTAATGATAGTGGAGAACAAAATATCACGATAGGATGTAATGATAATGGAGGAGAAAATATCACGGTAGGATATAATGTCAGTGAAGGCCAAAATATAATTTTAGGAAGGGATACCGGACAGAATGTCAATGAAGGCCAAAATATAATTTTAGGAAGGGATACCGGACAGAATGACAATGAAGGCCAAAATATCATGATAGGATGTAATGTCGCTAGAGGACAAAATGTCACATTAGGATGTAATGTCATAGGACAAAATGTCACAGGACAAAATGTCACAATGGGATGTAATGACAGTGGAGAACAAAAGATCACGATGGGAAATAATGATAGTGGAGAACAAAATATCACGATAGGATGTAATGATAATGGAGGAGAAAATATCACGGTAGGATATAATGTCAGTGAAGGCCAAAATATAATTTTAGGAAGGTATACCGGACAGAATGTCAATGAAGGCCAAAATATAATTTTAGGAAGGTATACCGGACAGAATGTCAATGAAGGCCAAAATATCATGATAGGATGTAATGTCACATTAGGATGTAATGTCATAGGACAAAATGTCACAATGGGATGTAATGACAGTGGAGAACAAAAGATCACGATGGGAAATAATGATAGTGGAGAACAAAATATCACGATAGGATGTAATGATAATGGAGGAGAAAATATCACGGTAGGATATAATGTCAGTGAAGGCCAAAATATAATTTTAGGAAGGGATACCGGACAGAATGTCAATGAAGGCCAAAATATCACGTTGGGATGTAATGACAGTGTAAGACAAAATATCACGATGGGATGTAATTATAGTGGAGGAAAAAATATCACGGTAGGATATAATGTCACTAGACAAAATATAATTTTAGAAAGGGATGCCGGACATAATGTCACTGAACGATGGGAGGCCGGCGTGAATCACGGTGACGTAGGGGGACAAAATGTACAAAATAGATCGGATGACCGTGATCGACCAGATGTCCGTGATGGGGGAAAGGTTAATTTTGATAGGAGAAATGTTAATGAGGCATTGAATGATATTGAAACTAAAAATGTGTCAAATCACGAGTTTCTTAAAACGCTGTACTTTAATGCTCGTAGTATTAGGAACAAATTTCAAGAAATACAGGCGTATGTCAAAAGCGAAAATCTCGATATGATAGGAATAACTGAGACATGGTTAAATGGTACAGAGTTCGAAGCTGAATTTAATATTGCGGGATTTAAACACTTTCATCAGGATAGAAACCACAAGAAAGGTGGGGGTGTTCTATTGTACGTTAAAAACAATGTTCATGCTTGTATTTTAGAGTGAAACAGGATGCATATGATAGTTTGTGGGTTGAGTTAACCCAAACAAATGGACAAAAAATGAATATAGGTGTAATATATAGGCCAAATACATTATCATTAGCAGACGACAAACTGTTATTTCAAGAACTGTCTAGTTTCTGCAACCGGGATTTATTGATAATGGGTGATTTCAATTTTACTGACATTGATTGGATGACCCTTCAACATGGCCATATAGGTAATCGCTTGATTGATTTTCTTGGTGACAATTACTTAATTCAGCATGTAAAAGAGCCCACAAGATATGGAAACTTACTCGATCTATTGATCACTAGCCGCGAAAGCATGGTAAGTGATGTAGAAGTCGGTGAATCTGTTGCAAATAGCGATCACAACTTAGTCAGATTCAAACTCCTAAACAATTTTAGAATAGATACTTGTGCTTCTAAAATACCCGATTTCAGTAAAGCTCAGTTCATAGGACTACGTCAGGAGCTTCAGCTTACAGATTGGGAGGCAAAATTAAACGAAAGGCCTGTAGATCAGATGTGGGAAATATTTCAAAATACGCTTACTAAGATGATTCAAACTTACATTCCTTTTAAGGACAGACGTCCCCCAAATCAGGCTTGTCCAAAGTGGCTCGACAAAGAAAATGAAAAAAGTATTGCTATGACTATGAAAGTTATGTATCAATACAGAGAGATTTAAAAAAGACAATAAGAAAAAGAAAACGACAATACGAAATGAACATCGCTGATAAATCCAAAGAGAATCCCAAAGAATTCTATAGTTACATTAGAGATAAAAAGGTTGTTAGGAATCACATTGGTCCACTATTATCTGCTGACGGTCAACTTGAAGGAGGAATGGGGATGGTTCAAGGAGGGAGTCACAAAGTGTGCAAAAAGTGTGGAACAATAAGGATGGGTGGAAATATATATATGTTAGGAATCACATTGGTCCACTATTATCTGCTGACGGTCAACTTGAATATTCAAATGAAGGAATGTGTAATATCTTAAACAATTATTTTAGCTCGGTATTCGTAAACGAAACACCTCAAAGTGAATTCCAAACTGAAACCTGTGAAAAGTCTGGGTTAAACTTACTACGGTAGATATGACAAAAGAAAAATTAAAAGGTGTATAGACAAACTCAAAGTTAATAAAACACCAGGGCCTGAAAATGAGATTGTTGTTCCATTAGAAATTATTTTCAAGAAATCCATCATATCCGGAGATGTCCCAAGAGAATGGAAGCTAGCTAACGTTACTCCCATATTAAAAAAAGGTGACAAAAAGAAACCAAATAACTATAGGCCTATAAGTTTGACTTCAATCGTAGGAAAAATAATGGAAACTATCATCAGAGATGCTATCGAACATCATTTAGAAAGTAATCGTTTGATAAATGATAGCCAGCATGGTTTCAGACGGAAACGTTCTTGCGTGACTAACTTACTCGAATTCTACAACACAGTTATCTCGAATTATGACAAAAGAAACAGTATAGATTAAATATATCTAGACTTTGCAAAAGCTTTTGATACCGTCCCACACGAAAGACTACTTACTAAACTAGCTTTGCATGGAATAAGTGGTAGCCTATTAGGTTGGACTAGTAATTGGTTGAATGGTCGAAAAGAGAGAGTTGTTTTAAATGGAAAAACTTCTGGATGGAAAAGTGTTGCAAGTGGAGTTCCTCAGGGTTCCGTTCTTGGGCCACTTCTATTCATAGTATATATAAATGATATAGACCATGGACTAAGATCTACTGTTTCCAAATTTGCTGATGATACAAAACTGTGCGGAGTGGCAAATGATCACTCAAACCAATTAGATATTCAAGAAGATTTAGATAAATTACAGCAATGGTCTGAAAAGTGGCTAATGAAATATAACACAGGTAAATGCAAGGTAATGCACATAGGTAAAAATAACAGTAAGTACAATTACAAGTTATTTGGAAATTCGTTAACAAAAGTGGATAGTGAAAAAGATCTCGGCGTAATTATCAGTAACGACCTCAAATCATCCAAGCAGTGTATTTCAGCCTCTGAGAAAGCAAATAAGATTCTGGGACTGATTGCGCGATCTTTTGATATCAAAAGTCCATCACTCATTAACAAGCTATATAAATCGTTAGTTCGTCCACATTTGGAATATGCTGTTTCCCTATGGTCACCGAATCTCATTAAAGACATTGACAGACTGGAAAAAGTACAACGGCGAGCCACAAAACTGATTCCAAATATCAAAAATAAATCATACGAAAATCGACTAAAACACAAGAATCTGTTTTCCCTAAAAAAGCGTAGACTCAGAGGTGACTTGATACAGGTCTTTAAGATTTTAAAGGGAATTGACAACATCAAAAGTGACAAAATTTTCACATTGAATGAGAATCAGACAAGAAACAATGGTCTCAAACTGTCCGGAAATAGATTCAATTTGGAAGTAGGTAGAAACAACTTTGCCAACCGTGTGGTTAATGAATGGAATAAACTTCCTGCACAGGTAGTGCAATGTAGTTCAGTTCGAAGCTTTAAGAATCATTTAGATAAATACCTAAGTAAGATGCTGTAATGATTATAATTTATCTTATATTATTTGTTTTTGTTTTGTTATAATTTGTCTGTCTGATTTTAATTTATTATTAGTTATATGTTAATTTATTATTTTATTATTTACTATTTACCTGTTTGTTTATCATTTTAACTATACCTATGCATTTATTGTATTTTATTTGTTATTTACATTATTATAGTTTTTATTTATTATTGTATTACTAATATGATTTTTTTTTTGCATCCGACCTAGATATGGATCAAAAGGTCTCCTGTCGGCATGCTCCGCCTTTGTAATCCTTTGTAATCAAATCAAGGAGTTGTAAGCTTCATTCAATAAGAAAAATGTATTCTTTCGCCAATGTAGTATGCAATGTCACCCCCACAATATCTTAACATGACCCCTCTTAGTGTACCAACTTTTGACATTAATTCCAAGCACAGAATCAGTTAGGGAAGATAAATCTGATGAGCCGAAATCCGGATTTTAGGGAAAGAATGCATCTAGGGCCTTTCACTTTCTATGAAAATGTCGTTGTTCAGTTTGGTGAAGCTTAAGATAAGGCATAAAGTAAATAGTACAAAAATAAAGCACCTAGATGAGCATCACTTTAAATGAATTTTGAGGAACCTTATTCCCATATATAACGTGACTGTTCATTGTTAATACTATATATATATATATATACTTATTATACATATACATACGCACACACACACATATATATACAGACACACACACATATACATACACACACTCGTAGCGCAGTTGGTAGAGTTCCCGGCTGCCACTACCGCGGCCCAGGTTCGAATCCCGCCCAGGGCTGGAATAATTTCAGTATCGCTGCGCTGCGGGTTGTTACTCCAACTTTTGTGGGCGAGGAGTTGGGTGTATGTGCGTGTAAGGTCACAGTATTTCCCATAGATCGGTCATATATGACCTCTGAGCTCTCTTCAGACTGGGAAATAGCAGTCGATCACGAGTCCAGCCCGTGATCCAAGACCATGGTGAATCACACATACATACATACATGTATACATACATACATGTATAAATACATACATATATACATACATACATACATACATACATACATACATACATGCATACATGCATACATGCATACATGCATACATGCATACATGCATACATGCATACATGCATACATGCATACATGCATACATGCATACATGCATACATGCATACATACATACATACATACATACATACATACATACATACATACATACATACATACATACATACATACATACATACATACATACATACATACATACATACATACATATAGGTGATGTTTGTACAATAGATAAAGCCCATCCAACCATCCCTCCTCAATAGCAACTCGCGGATGAAAGGGGCAATCGCTTCACCGAGTCCTCCTCCGAACAATGGCTTATCATGATCATAGCATTCCGTGACTGGCAAAAAATACACCAACTTCTGCCACATCATTCCAAAACGTCTGGGGTCAACAATTTCCTGAGGCCGAAATATCTAAGACCAAAACGCCCGAGGACAAAAAGTACAACGGCGAGACACAAAACTGATGCCAAATATCAAAAATAAATCATACGAAAATCGACTAAAACATATGAATATATTTTCCCTTAAAAAGCGTAGACTCAGAGGTGACCTGATACAGCTCTTTAAGATTCTAAAGGGGCTTGAATGAGAATCCGACGAGAAATAATGGTCTCAAACTGTCAGGAAATGAGTAGAAACAACTTCGCCAACCTTGTAGTTAATGAATGGAATAAACTTCCTGCAGAGGCAGTGTCATGTAAATCAGTTCGAAGCTTTAAATTCGTTTAAACATCTAAGCAAGATGCTGTAATGACTGTCATCTATTTTATATTATTTGTTTATTTGTTTGTTATTATTTGTCTTTGTTTATTATTTGCTTGATTTTTATTTATTATTATTTATTTGCCAATTTATTATTATCTACTATTTACCTGTTTGTTTATTATTTAACTATACCTATGCATTTATTTATTTAATTTATTATTATTATTTATATTATGATTATTTTCTATTTTTATTATTTTTTAATCATTATTATATATTTTTTCGAATCCGACCTAGTTATGGACCAAAAGGTCTCCTGTCGGCATGCTCCGCCTTTGTAATCCTTTGTCCGAGCACGCTCTTTCTTTCCCCGATCGTCATTAATTCGCGCCCATATCCACTTCATCTCCGTTACCGCATTCACAATATCTTTCACTCCAGTCTGATATATCACCCACACAAAATTATTCATAAAGCGAGCCTCAACTTACATACAAGGCTCTGTTGACCATAGGAATCAAACGCAGAAATATACTGAAACCAAGAAACGACGATATCTCAAAATAAAGTTGACGATGTGTATTCGGTCAAGTACCCAATACTCCATATATAATAATGATATATATAATTATGCATATCATGACCTCAGACTGCGTTAGCAACCGTCAACAATGGTTTGTCTTATTCCGATACAAAATAATGCACTTTTCTCACTCTCCATTTCACTTTCTCTTTGTCTATATGCATGGGTACTTTTTCTTATGTTTTGATAAAAAAAAAAAAACACGTTTAAGTTCTACTGTCTTTCTTTTCTGTTATATACACCACTGCTTTACCATCTCTATGACTTCATCTCTTCGGTGCGATCTTGTCCCAGGACAGAAGCGGTGGCTATTGTACAGTAGACGCAGCGTCCTCTCGTATTTCGACACAATTTTATTGTAATATTTCCTCATTTAGCTTTCTGTTGATAGAATTAATGTTTTCTTGTAAATGTGGTGCTCTTGTATTTCCAACAGAATATGCCTATGGTACTGTGACGCAGTTGCTGTTTTATTTCTTTCACTAGAACCAAATGTAAAAGGCTTGTAGGTTGTATTTTATTTCTCTCTGTTGGAGTATTACCATTTGCTGTACATGGCATTAACCACTTTATTTACTTCAATGACAGTGGAAGTCTTTTAAATAAAGAGAATCAACAGTGTCTTGTTTGTAATAGAGACAGTAATTGTACTGTCATTATTATCATTAGTGATGTTTTAGTACGGTTGATATCACTGTTATTGATATTATTATTTTACTACTACTACTACTACATTTTTAACGAATGTAGGACAAAAGGTCCCCGGACAAAATGTCCTGAAATCTGCACCCCCGGGACAAAATGTCCCCAATATTTAGGACAAAAGGTCCCCATTTTTTTTTTCAACAAATGTTGATTTTTATCAACTGTTTATACATTTTGGGTCATAGTTAATTGTGGTTTTATAACAACCCTTAAATTCAGGAGAATCTCTATATATAAACACAAAGTACAATAATATTTGATATTTGATATTTTATTAAATATCTTATACACGACCCAACCCATCAATCTATGAGCCAATTGTGTAAGCAAACGTTTCAGAAATGTCAATTGTATTTAGCTAGATACAATGTCAATTGTATTTAGTTAGATACAATGTCAATTGTATTTAGTTAGATACAATGTCAATTGTATTTAGTTAGATACAATGTCAATTGTATTTAGTTAGATACAATGTCAATTGTATTTAGTTAGATACAATGTCAATTGTATTTAGTTAGATACAATGTCAATTGTATTTAGTTAGATACAATGTCAATTGTATTTAGTTAGATACAATGTCAATTGTATTTAGTTAGATACAATGTCAATTGTATTTAGTTAGATACAATGTCAATTGTATTTAGTTAGATACAATGTCAATTGTATTTAGTTAGATACAATGTCAATTGTATTTAGTTAGATACAATGTCAATTGTATTTAGTTAGATACAATGTCAATTGTATTTAGTTAGATACAATGTCAATTGTATTTAGTTAGATACAATGTCAATTGTATTTAGTTAGATACAATGTCAATTGTATTTAGCTAGATACAATGTCAATTGTATTTAGCTAGATACAATGTCAATTGTATTTAGCCTAGACGTTGGGCTGGCCACCACGCAGGTTGTGACTGATGCCACACAGGAACTCTGGGATGGTCTTCCTGCCCTCCTTGTAGTCGGTCACCAGATTATAGAGGCGAACAAAGTTAAAATCAAGTTAAAAACCAAAAATTCACAAAAAAAACATATAAAGGAATAAAGTAAAACACATCTGACAAATTTTTAGAAAAAAAAATTGAGGACATTTTGACCACACACCTAGGCCGTTGGGGACATTTGTATCCAATTTATTAAATAATTACCTATGGGTGAACATGTGAACTGAAGTCGTTGTATTGTTTTGTCTGATTCATTTGATTAACAATTTATATATAGAATTGATTATTCCTTTGATCTACCATACTACCATAATCCTGAAGGAAAAAGACCTCTAATGATACTTTCTATAGGATTCTATACTCTACATATTGTTTACAATATCATTCCCAAATGTCCTTATCATAACACTCATCATTTGCATGGATGATTTGAGATCGTTACTGATAATTACGCCGAGATCTTTTTCACTACTCACTTTTGTTAACGAATTTCCAAAATAACTTGTAATCGTACTTACTGTTATTTTTACCTGTGTGCATTACCTTGCATTTACTTGTTAAATTTCATTAGCCACTTTTCAGACCATAGCTGTAATTTATTTAAATCTTCATTCCGCAAATTATGAGTACAATTACAGCACACAATTATGCTTTATTGAACTTATATTGTATGCCTATAAAAGAAAATTAAAAAATCAAGTTAAAAAACAAAAATTCACCACTCACTTTTGTTAACGAATTTCCAAAATAACTTGTAATCGTACTTACTGTTATTTTTACCTATGTGCATTACCTTGCATTTACTTGTTAAGTTTCATTAGCCACTTTTCAGTCCATTGCTGTAATTTATTTAAATCTTCATTCCGCAAATTATGAGTACAATTACAGCACACAATTATGCTTTATTGAACTTATATTGTATGCCTATAAAAAAAATCAAGTTAAAAACAAAAAATTCACCAAAAAACATATAAAGGAATAAAGTAAAACACATCTGACAAATTTTTAGAAAAAAAAATTGAGGACATTTTGACCACCCACCTAGGCCGTTTGGGACATTTTGTCCCAGGGGTGCAGATTTCAGGACATTTTGGACCTACTACTCCATCGAATGTAGGACAAAAGGTCCCCGGACGAAATGTCCCCAGACAAAATGTCCTGAAATCTGCACCCCCGGGACAAAATGTCCCCAATATTGAGGACAAAAGGTCCCAATTTTTTTTCAACAAATATTGATGTTTATACATTTTGAGTCATAGTTAATTGTGGTTTTATAGCAACCCTTAAATTCAGGAGAATCTATATATATAAACACAAAGTACAATAATATTTGATATTTGATATTTTCTTAGATATCTTATACACGACCCAACCCATCAATCATTAGCCACTTTTCAGACAATTGCTGTAATTTATTTAAATCTTCATTCCGCAAATTATGAGTACAATTACAGCACACAATTATGCTTTATTGAACTTATATTGTATGCCTATATAAAAAAAAATAAAAAATCAAGTTAAAAACCAAAAATTCACCAAAAAATATATAAAGGAATAAAGTAAAACACATCTGACAAATTAAAAAAAAATGAGGACATTTTGACCACCCACCTAGGCCGTTGGGGACATTTTGTCCCAGGGGTGCAGATTTCAGGACATTTTGTCCGGGCACCTACAAGGTTGACCCATCATCCATGAGGAGCTGAGATGAAAGGGAGGAAAGGGTGGTGGAATGGGTGGGATTGAGTATGTCTTTTGACTTGGCTACCTCTCTGGTGAAGGGGGCGTAAAGCCCTCGGTATATAGATAGATTCAGCCGAGAGCGTGTGCTGTCCAGCGGCTGCTTTCGTGCTGAACGGTAGGTGGGTGTGAGTATTTGAGGAGGCAACCGGGTAGGGGAGTTGTTGTAAACGCGTCACCTCTTCACGTGTTCCCGAATACGTGCCTAGTACGTCTATGCTCTTCGTGTGTGCGTGGAGGTGCTCACGTGTGTGTTTGTATGCGCGCATGTCTGTCTACTGGTGGACCGGATTCTCCACACGACGTCGTCCGATCGCGCGCGTTAGATGGCCGGGTTCCACCCCCACCCCGCCAGTCACCATAGCAGACGTGATGAATCCCACTTTGCTCCTTCCGTCCCAGGTGATGCATTCCTGACTATCGCCAGACTACTTCAGTAACCTCCATGGCACGCATAAGTTATCAAAGGTGTTTGCAGGCATGAACGCTTTCCATACCATGTGGCATGTATCCTATTTGTTTTAGAAAAATTCCTTCCGTAGGCTGTTTCTTTCATATGTGTTGCGCCTGGCGAACGTCTGTTTGGTAATCTTGTCTTGGTGTCTTCCTGACACCGCGCAGGCGTCGGAGAGACGCCCAGGAATCCTAACGTTCCCAACCCGGGATCAGCGATCCAGCGGAGCTGATAGAGTAACACATTCCAACGTGATTGTTGACCTCGACCTAGACCTTCAGCGATAAATCGTCACCACCCCGTCTTAATGACGCGATTGTGACGTCAGAGTTGATTCACGCACCTCTGATGACGCAGCTATGACGTAGTAGATTTTTTATCATTGAAGGCGCCATCGTGATGTCATCGTTGACCTTCCCACTGTTGGTGACGTATATGTTTGGAGCATCTTAGGAACCCGCGTTTGCAGCGATTTATTACCCTATAGTCTTCGACATATCGTATCCTAATCTACCATGCACCGAGGGAGCCTGAGGGAATGCATTTTAGTTGGCGAAGCAGTCGGAAGCGCATTGGTCTCGTGTCTTCATCTCCGATTTCCGGCACGATCACCTTCACGTATTCCGACGGTCCAAGCGTAGGCTGTTCGCCTCTGTGATCGACACATAGCGAGGTCAGATCCTGAATGGAAAATAAATCGACATTATAATTATCACTTAACCAAAACGCGCTGTTGTATATTATTTGGGTGATTTCTAAACTGGATATCGATAAAAAAAAAATCGACTTCTGTGACTTACAACAACCGTCTAGAGAACAGTTATGCTTATTGCTAGCTACGGGAATTGCAAATAAATTAATCACAGTTTCCCACTTATTTTTATTGGGTGCAGATTTATAACTTATTATTCATTCATGGTAAAGTTGAATCTCCTCTTTTCCTTTATGGATTTCGTTTTGATCCGTATTGATATTTGTGTTATGATCCTTCTATTTTTTTTTACTGATTCTGGGTCTTTTTTATGTTATTTTGGCTCTTTCATTTATCTGTTGGTACGCCAGAGGAAACACCATCATTCGAAAAGGAAGACTTGTATTTTTGGAACTTTATGACGTATATGATTTACTTGATGAAGTTCTGACAAGGGAAACGTACACGATTGATGGCGTTTCCTCTGCCACTAGCGCCTGCATTTGTCACCTTTACAGTATACACATAATATCTAACAAATATCATCTATGCAAATATTTTCATCTTTGATGTCCATATTTGACTCTTATTTTATTCTGATTCCTGCCAATCTATTTTATTCAGTTACATTATAATTGCCCTTTGGCTCGTGTCGCTCTGTAGTTTCTTTAACCTAAGGGAAAACAATGCAAATCTAACTCATTCCATCAGCCCATCTGTGTCTACCCCCACCCTTAATTTTTCTTCAATAATGCCAGGTGCCGTTTCTAACTTAACTAAAAAATTTAGGTTGTGTGATTTTATTTGCCCATGAAACTCCACATTTTATTTTTTTCTCATGTGAAGCTTTTGTTTTCCTTCGTGTACTGATACATCGGTTGGGGGTCACCAACAAGATACCGTATCTGTTTACTTCATGGCATTACGCCGTGATAAATGGGGTAGCAACAGCTTACACGAATCCTAACGTTACTGTTTGTCCAGGACTATGGTCGTTTCATGGTACATGTTCCAACTCTGAACGCTTGACGAGCTACAAGAATGATTAATTATGTGTGTAATGACTAACTCCCTCTTTTTGTTTTTGCGCGTTTACAATTTTGTTGTTGTATGTGTACATTTTTTAAAGAAAAATATGTTGTCATAGAAGACTTGAGATATTTCATTTAAGGTAAATGTTCAATAGGTATCCTGTGTGGGAGTGGGAGAAGACAATAACCTTCTTTATTACCTTTGCGTCTTCAAGACAAAGGTAATATTCTTGAAACTCAAGTTCAGTTTGTTCTTAGTACATTAGTTTAAGATTACACATATTTTTGTTAATGTTGTTTTACAAATTTTAGTTATTTTAATTAGTATAAAATTTCGTTCAATACTGTTATAGATCATTCAGGGATATCATCAGTTCGGACGACTGCATGTCTTTGCGTAGTACAGTCAAGGGTATGTATTTTTGCAGAAACCATTTTCAAAGGTACAAAAAGCAATACAGAAAGAAACAATAAATACATAAGAAGACAAGGATACTCGGAGAGGTCCCATGTTACATTTTATCACACACAATTTTGTCAATAATAAAATTGTCCAATTTAAATAAACCCAAACTCAAGTTCATGTTATTTCCAAAATTTATTTTTATAAGACAAGATTCAATAATATTTCTTTCTATAATATTATTACAAGAAGTAATTATTTTAGAATTTCCCCAGTCAATATTATGACCATAATCCCTTTGGTGGACAAATAATCCACTGGACACTTGCCCCGTTCTAATACTATATTTATGTTGGCCTATTCTTTTTTCTAAGCCTTTGCCTGTTTGGCCTATATAAATAAAATTTTTACATGGTATATTATAAATACATCCTTCTTTACTTCTTGGGGAATCTTTAATTAACAGACTCTTAATGTTGTTATTATTTTTGAATACTATCTGGATACAAAATTTTTCAAAAATGCTAGGAAGATGGATTAAATTTTCGTGGTACGGAATTGTTAGCATATTTTTATAATTGAATGGTATTAAGAAAACATTTCCTAGCTTTGATTTTTGTTTTATCAATAAGATGTTTTGGATATTTTAAATTTTCTCCAATGTCATAGATGAATTGTATTTCTTGATCCAAGAACTCAGGGGAACAAATTCTATAAGCTCTCAGGAACATTTAAGAAAAAACTGACAGCTTGGATTTTTGACTGTGATACGAGTAAAAATGAATGTACGAGAGGACATTGGTCGGCTTCCTGTAAACGTCAAATTTAAAGTATCTTCCACATCGGTAAATATTTACATCTAAAAATGGTAACATATTATTTTCTTCAACCTCTACTGTGAATTTAATGGAATGCACCAAATTATTTAAATCTGACAAAAAAGTATCCTAATATTGATCATTAGGCCAAATGCATAATATGTCGTCAACATACCTGTACCAAACTGCATTAATGTTTGGTAATAACTCTCTTTAAAAAAACTCCATATACAAATTGCTAAGAATTGGAGACAGACAGTTCCCCATGGCCATACCAAATGTTTGAGTATAAAAGTTTCCATTAAATTCAAACTTAGAGTCTATTACACATAATTTTATTAAACTAATAATAGTATGAGCAGGGAGTGTAAAGTCATGTTTCTTTAATTCTTTTTCTAGAAATCCTAACAAATCTAAAACCGGGACTCGGGTGAATAAACTTTTAATATCGAAACTAACCAACTTAAAATCAAATGTGATATTATGTCCAAGCAGCTTTTCGGTTAAGTCAACATTATCTTTGATATGAGAGTGGGAAATTGTCCCAACAAGAGGACTAAGAAGAGACACTAACCATTTTGACAACTTATATGTGCAAGACCCAATAGAACAAGTAATGGGCCTAACTGGATTATTAACTTTATGAGTTTTGATTAGACCATACATGTATGGAAGTGACGGAGATATAGTAACACATTTTTTTTATCAGTTCGTCGTTACCCTTTAAAATTGTTTTAAGCTTCTTATTAAATTCACTATTAACATTTTCTAGAGGGTTCTTGCTCAATTTAACATATGTCTCTTCATCACTTAGTAATATTTCAATTTTTTCTAAGTAATCCTTTTTGTTCATGATGACTAAGCAATTACTTTTATCCGCCTTTGTGATGTGTAAATCTTTATCATTCTTTAAATTATTAAAAGTAGTGAAGAAACGTTTAGGAACACTTGGAGGGCATGGCGTGGATAAAGCATGGTACACAAAACCCTTACGAATATTAATATCTTGATTTGAAACATCACTATATTTTCCAAATTGCAAAAACTCTTAGCAATATCTACATAGCTCACCTGCTGATTATTGGCAACGAATTTCAAACCATATCCTAGAGCACATTTCGCGTCGTCACTCAAAGGTTTGTCCGATAAATTAAGAACAAAATTAGGGTTGGCATCCTTATTCCAACCACTATTATTAATCAAATGTTGGAATAAGGATGCCAACCCTATCCTTGGAGATGTTAACGCGCCGTTAAGATGGATTAAATGAGGTTTCCACGAGATATTTAAAGTGGGCAATAGAATCTAAACGAGGCCTTTTTTTCTTTTGTCGTAAAAGAATTCTGAATGACTTGTTCCTATCACAATCACTTGGGAGCCAATCCAGTACATAATGTCTCCACCTAAAATGACTCCATACATACAAGGTCAAAAGTTCTCCTGGACATAGTGTCTCCATCCAAAATATCTCCTGCTCCCGGTAATTACCATAGGCATATCCAGGTGGATAAATCCCCAAAATAGGAGATCCACTATTTTGTGTCAAATGTTACCCCCTCTCCCCCCACACAGAGATAGATATCCAGCCTACGCAACTTGGATTATAGGTAAACGCTTCCGAACAAAAGAGGCTCCAGATGTTGGAAAAACATCTCCAAGAAAATCTTCAACAAATTTAATCATATATATATATATATATATTATGTTGAAATATGTATGACACAATGAGTGGTAAGGGTGATGAGGTAAACGCCAAAAAACCGTAGGAGTTCTATTACTAACGTTTCGTCCTCAAAGGACTTCCTCTGAGGAAGTCCTTGAAGGACGAAACGTTAGTTATAAAACTCCTACGGTATATATATATATACCACACACACACACACACACACACACACACACACATATATATATATATATATATATATAAATATATATATACATACATATATGTATATATATATACATACATATATATGTATGTGTATATGTATGTATATGTATATACATATGTATATATATATGTATAAATATATATATATATATATATATATATATATATATATATATATATAAACCACAATGCACTGTAATTCTAAGCCATATAAATGTATAGCTAATCACTGGGACCCATTCAGTGTTGTACATATATATATACATATATATATATATATATATAATTATAATATATATATATATATACACACATATATATATACATACATACATACATATACCTAGGCTTTTTCCCCCCTTACAAGGGAGGTAGCCAAAATGGAATAGGCATAAAATCATTCCCACCCATTCCATCCCTAAATACACTCCACACCCCTCCACCCTCTCTCTCATTTTAGCACCTCCTGGATGACGGGTCATCCCTGCACCTTGTCCACTGCCCTGGGTCAGAGGAAGTGTCGCAAGACACAGCAAGGCCACTTCATTAAATCGGCGACCCCCCCTCTCCGTCCCTCTATACAGAAAAGAAGACGGGGAAAAATCCCTTCGGGCTGCGTCAAATTTTGCTCACACATACTACCTCACCCCCCATCCCCCCACCCATTCCACCTCATGCATCACAACATCGTCCATATACAACCATTCTCCATTCACCCCTGTCTTCTGTGCTCTCCTGTCCTTCCTCTACAGACATTCCCCTCTTCCCCAAAGCCCCCTTCACCCCATCCATCCACCTCATCCTAGGACGTCCCCTCATGTTCACTCCCTCCACATCTGCCTTCCACACCTCTTTTACTAGTCTTTCTTCACTCATTCTTTCCATGTGTCCAACCATCCTAATACTCTTTCATCAACCCTATCTCCCAACTCCCTTACCACTCCTGTTCTCCTCCTCACCTCCTCATTTCTCACTCTATCTAGCCTAGTAACCCCCATCATACTTCTCAGACACCTCATCTCAAACACATTCAAACTCCTTCTCTCTTCCTCTCTTATGTTCCATGTTTCTGCCCCATACAGTGCTGTTGGCACAATCACTCCTTCATACAGTCTCCCCTTAGCATCCATTCCCAAATGTCTATTCCTCATTACACTCTTTAATCCAACAAGGCATTTACTCGCTTCTCTCAATCTACATTCTACCTCCACCTTCACTCCACCTTTTCCTGCCACATTTGCACCCAAGTATCTAAAACTATCCAATTCCTCCAGTCGCTCTCCCTTAATGCTCATTTCCAGTCTACTACCACTTTCACCCCTTGTACATCTCATCACCTTACTTTTACCCACATTTATATTTAGCTTTCTTCTATCACATACTCTCCCAAACACTGCCACCAACTTCCTCAATCCCTCCTCCGATCCTGCCACAAGCGCAGTGTCGTCCGCAAACAACAGTTGGCTCACCTTCCACTTTTCTCCATTTTCTTTAACCATCTCCAATCCCTGACCCACTACCCTTGCATTTACCTCTCGCACTACCCCATCCATTTATAAGTTGAAGAGCCAGGGCGACATAACGCATCCTTGACGAAGTCCCACCTTTACCTCGAGCCACTCATTCTCTCCCTTTCTAATGCTGACACAAGCTCTACTATCATAAAAACTCTTGACAGCTCCTAGAAGCTTTCCTCCTATCCCATATATCTGCATAACCTCCCACAGTGTCTTTCTGTCTACCCTATCGTAAGCCTTTTCCAGATCCATAAAAGCCCAAAAAACATCCTTCCCTTTTCCTATAGCTTTCTCACATATTTGTCTTACCACAAAGATCTGATCTACACAACCTCTACCTGTCCTAAATCCACACTGTTCCTCACCAATTACTCCCTCTGTGCCTCTCCTAATCCTCTCAATCAAGATCCTCTCATAATCCTTCCCAACTACCCCTCCGGGGTATTTCAGCTTCCTAAAGCTGAAATACCCCGGAGGTTTGATCACCAGGACAACGAGGAAAGCCAAGAAGATCTACGATGGCTCAAACGTCCGAACCCCGGGAAAGGATAAGTCTCATTTTATTTCTGTCCCTAATTCTATAAACACCATAGCTATTGATGATTATTTGTTAAAAGGTGGAATAAATATAGCAAAAATATCTTCCAATAAAATAGGAAAAATATTTAAGAAACATAATAATATGCGTAATAATCTCAGTGTCATTTACCGTATTCCATGCAACGGTTGTCCATCATCTTATTTCGGTGAGTCAGGTCGAGGGTTCAATAAACGCTTGAATGAGCACAAAAACGATCTCAGGGCTCATAGAACATCTAACTCCCTGGTTCGTCACCTGGACAAATGTGGACATCTACCTGATTGGAACAACGCAGAAATTCTACACGAGGGATTTGAGAAGAAAATGAGAAAAACTGTGGAAGCTGCACATATCGCCGCCAACAAGAACAACAACGACAGAGACGGATTTAAATGCCTCTCGAAAGCAGCAAGTGTCCTAATAATTAAATCGTTAGCCAAAGGGAAAACATGACGCTCATACCTTGGCGGGTTCCCTCTCACTACGAATATAAGAATTGTGATCCGTTTGTAATGCTGTAGTCCTCTGAAGAAGACCAAGTTGGTCGCAACGTTAGGGCAATAAACTCTATTCCTAACACATCTTCGTTTGCCCTTCCCCACCCACATTCTCTCTCACATATATATATATATATATATATATGCATACATATCTTGATGGCCTAGTTGGAAAGTCAATGTCGCACTTGTCATGAGGTTACCCGGTTCGAGTCCTGGGTAGTACCACATTTCAATTTCAAGCATGCTGGCCTTTGATGGCTTAGAATTAAAGTGCATTGTGGTATACATATACATATACATATACATATACATATACATATTGATATACATATACATATATTCAACAAAAACCCACTGTGTTGGATAAGAAGAAATGAAAAAAATTAATTCCATATATTTCGATCACGGACTGTGATCCTCTTCAGTGGAATACAGAAAGGTAGAGCAAAAGGCATGTCTTATATACAATAAAAATAAGGGACAAGGGTAGGACTCAGGTAGCGTCTAGTACTTTGCGGGGCAGGTCACCCGCCTTCACCAACGATGGTAACAATTTGTTGACTGCCCAGGTGGTAATGCAGTCAGGTGACCACTGTCCATATGATATATTAAAATTTGGAAATTTGTTAATCAGGGATGATTCTATTATTTTTCTTTAAAACTGCATTTTGAATTAAAGATAATCTCTCCAACCATGGCTGCGCTTAGGATGCTACAGTGGAATTGTCGGGCAATCAACACTGCCCGCGACTTACTAGTCCAACACCTCGCCGAGCACACCTACGATGTGGTTGCTCTACAATCCCTAGTTCGTAAGCCTAGGCTACTCCCCTCCCTCCCGGGTTTCCACTATCCACCTTTTTACGAGACGGACGCAGACGGGGAAGTCCGTGTTGCCACGTACGTCGCAAACGGACTCTCGTCTCAGCGCGGGACCCTTCCTGACAAGTTGGAGGAAGGATATGCGGTTGTCACTACTGTAAGTATGGAAAACAATCAGGACATATCCATACTAAACTATTACAACCCCACCACAACTCGGCACTTCGACTGGCTGGCAAAGCTAACCGGACAGTGGGTCGTCCTTGGAGACTTTAATTGCCGAGACGCCCTGTGGGAAGATGGCTACCCCAACACCTCACCAGCCATAGCCTCACAGCTGGATCTGGTTGACCTGGTTCTTCTCAACAACGGCAGTCACACCAGGATCCCTGATGTCTCATCCCACAGTACGTCAGCCATAGATCTCTCCTTTGTGTCACCAAACCTAGCTGGAGCAACGGAATGGTCCCCCCTGGATGACCCCCTTTCTTCAGACCATCTCCCCATACAAGTAACGATCCACCTGGCACCCACAACCTACCTACCTCCAGCAGGACAGCAGCTCAATCTCAATAAAGCAGATTGGAAGAAATACAAAGCATACCTCGCCAACTCCCAGTACTGTCCGGACCTCGCCAGAACAGCGGATGATATCAATGCAGAATTTACTGAACTTCTGCTCATCGCAGCACGCCAAGCCATCCCACTGACGAGGGACCTCCAGGGAAGACGTGGACACCCCTGGTGGACTCCTTCGTGCAAAGAAGCAGTTCAACGAAAACGACGAGCCTATCAACGCTTCATGGAGGAGGGCTCCGACGCCAGTCACAAGGCAATGAAACAAAGTAAGGCACAATGCAAAAGGATTATTGCACAAGCCAAACTACAGTACTGGGAAGACACCAAAGGGAAGGACGAAGACCTCGGTGCAGCCTGGAGGAAACTCAAGGTACTCAAGAGGCGTTACAACCCCCCCGACAGGAACCTGACCACCACAGACGGGAGAATCCTTCGCACACCTGAAGAAAAAGCCGAAGGATTCCTCCACCACTTCGGGAACGCCAGTAGCACGGATCACCTACCAGAAGCACAGCAGAGCAGGCGCCGAGAAGAGGAAAGCCTCATGGATCTCTCCCCTGCAAAGGGCTCAGACACCCACCTTACATTATTTGAACTTCGCAGAGCCTTGAGGGTCACCCAGGGCTCCACGGCATCCCCGGGAGCTGACGAAATCACATACCCCCTACTGAGACATCTCCCTCCTCCACTCCAGGACACCCTCCTGTCTATTTTTAACAAATATTGGGTAGAGGGAATAGTCCCGGGTGCCTGGAAAGTAGCCACGGTCACCCCAATCCCCAAAAACAACAAGCCACGTCACATGGTGGCCAGCCACAGACCCATATCCCTCACCTCTCACGTCGGGAAAATCTACGAGAGGATGGTCTTAAATCGCCTCACTCACACCATCGAGACCAAGGGTGCACTCCCGAAGCTTCAAGCAGGGTTCCGAAGAGGAAGAAGCATCAATGACCACATCGTGCGACTCGCAGAACATGTCCGTAAGGCCCAGTGGCAGAAGAGGATTCTGCACACCTGCTTCCTGGACATCGCCCGAGCCTTCGACACCGTATGGCACGCCAAACTTCTACCGAAGCTTAAATCTATCGGAGTCTCCCCAGCGTTGTATTCCTTCGTTCGCTCCTTTCTCTCCGGCCGCTCAATAATAGTACGCTGGAAGGGAGTCTTGAGCGGGCGAATGCCTGTCGACATGGGAGTTCCCCAAGGCTCAGTGGTAGCACCCACTCTCTTCGTCCTAATGTTAGCCGACATCGGGAAGGGGCTGAGGAAGGACACCACCATTACCGCCTATGCCGACGATATAGCCGTGTGGCGCCGATCAAGGCATAGACGTCCGAAGAAGGACTCTGCCCAACACAAGGCAGAACTCTACCTCTTCCAAAGTCATGTAGACAGTGTTGTTCACCACCTTGAAAGTGTCAGCTTCCTCTTCTCTCCAAACAAGACAGTGTACATGCCTGTGGACCGTTCTGGCTACAACAGAGGCCTCTATCCAACCTGGAACGTCCTCAGCATCTGCGGCACGGAAGTGCCCCCCTCACCCTCAGTCAAATACCTGGGCGTCATCTTTCAAAAAGATGGTCGCTGGACTAGTCAGATCCAACAAGCCATAAATAATGCAAGACGTGCCCTCAACCTCATTAGGGCCGTCCGACACGAATCATGGGGGCAGCGGAGAGAAACCCTCATCCACCTCACCCAGAGTCTAATCCGCTCCCGGCTTCTGTTTGGCGCACAAGCTTTGCACGACCTGCCCATGTCGGCCATCCGTCGCATGGCTACAGTCGAGTGCCAAGCACTTAGGCTAGGACTCGGACTCCCGCAGTCTGTCCCTCAGGAGCAAGTTTACTGTGAAGCCGGAATCCTCCCACTTTGGCATCGCCTGAAGAGAGATACCTGCAGGTACCTCTTCAGCTCAGCGAGGGTACCTAACTCCACGGACACTGAACTAGGCGAAGGCTGGAACCCAGCCCCACCTACTGTGTCAGGACATGGTCTGGTCTCCTCTGTCTTCGGTCTATGTTCAAGAGCGGGAATAGAGCCAGCCGACCGCCTCCTTGTCCCCCAAGCCCAAATCGATCCATACCCACCCTGGATCATGAAGCCGCCGGAGGTACGAACCAATGTCCCTGGAGTAGCAAAAGAAGATCCACCACATCAAATCGCCACCTGTACTCGAGAACTGCTGGCTAAGGAATACGCAGACGACTTCAAGATCTTCACAGACGGATCGGTACTCAGTGACGGCAGAACAGGAGCAGGACTGTTCTTCGAGACCACGCGAGAGCACTTCGAAGTGAAACTCCCGCCCACCACCATCCTAACTGCCGAACTCGTCGCCATCAGAGAAGCTTTGAATAAAGTCAAAACTCTCCCCCGTTCCCTAACGCAAATAGTCATCCTATCGGACTCCCAGTCCAGCCTATATGTAATACAGAGTGAGTACTGCAAAACAAGACCGGAAATCCTCAAGGAAATACTAATCCTATCAGAAGAAATCGAACGATGCGGACTCCGTCTTCGTTTCCAGTGGGTGCCCTCCCATGTAGGCATCCATGGAAACGAGATGGCCGACCGAGCCGCCAAACGAGGGGCCCTAACCTCTGAAGAGGATTGCATCTCGCTCTGCTTTTCAACAAGTGATGCCAACAAAAAAATTGACCAAGCAACATGGGAGCTCTGGTCAGAGGAATATGCCGGGACTGCCGCTACCCGAGGCTGGCCCATCAAGACATGCAATAAGGGAACCCTCTGGACCCACCCTCATCCACTTCCAGCCCACATTCTTCACCTCATCTCAAGAATCCGTGTCAACCACTGGAAAACCCGCTATCTGAAGACCGTCTGTGCCTGTGGGACGGAGCTGGTCTCTTTCCTCCACTGCTTATTCCTATGCCCCATCCTTCGCAACCACTTCCAACCGCTGCTGAACCTCCTTGGGAAGAGCCCCCCAAGAATGTTATATTCAGTCACCGACCACCACAGCATCATCATGGCAGCCCACCTAATCTCCACCTCACCAGTTGGACACTTATTATAGCACCGCTGGCGCTTGACATCTTCCCGGAGACGAATTAGATATACTAGATGTAGACACACAGCCAATAATGAGAAACTAAAAGACAGTCCCTAATCGGATCCCTCCGCTGGGACTTAAAAAAAAAAAAAAAAAAAAAAAAAAAAAAAAAAAAAAAAAAAAAAAAAAAACTTTCTGTATTCCACTGAAGAGGATCACAGTCCGTGATCGAAATATATGGAATTAATTTTTTTCATTTCTTCTTATCCAACACAGTGGGTTTTTGTTGAATCTTTACGAATGTGTTACATTACTTTATATATATATATATATATATATATATATATATATATATATGTATATGTATATATATATATATATATATATATATATATATATATATATATATATATATATATATATGTATGTATGGATGATGAAGGTGGAAAAAGAAGTGACGGGTCTAGTTCCGAGTTCCTGAGTTTATTCATGACCGGTTTCGCTCTATGCTTCTTCAGAGGAAGAACCATAGAGCGACTTCTTTTTCCACCTTCATCAACTTGTCACAATGTACCAGCATATATACATATATATATATATATATATATATATATATATATATATATATATATATATATATATATATATATATATATATACAGTCGTGGGCGTTGCGATAAGTAAAGCGATAATTTATCGCAAGACCGGAAAAAATTATCGCTTATATTTATCGCTTTCAAATTTCCCGCGATAAATCCAGCGATAAAGTAGAAGACGAAAAACCGTTACGGCGGGAGGTTACAGGCTCATTGCTACGTGGCAAACATATTTCGGGTCCTTTAGACTTTTATTAAGTTATATATGGTGTTTTAAGTGTAAAAAAAGAGGTTATTAAATGCATAAGTAGCAAAAATAGAGTATTTTTGGATTTATCGCAGGATTGATCGCTTATCGCTTTAAGGTATCTTGGAAATTTATCGCGCTATCGTTATAGGACTTAGCGGAAAAAAATATCGCTTTATCGTTATCACTTTATCGCTGCCCACCACTGTATATATATAAAATATATATATATATATATATATATATATATATATATATATATATATATATATATATATATATATTTATATATATATATATATATATATATATATATAGATATTTATATATATATATATATATATATATATATATATATATATATATTGCCTCCAAAGTAGCTCATTACAAATATAATATAATATAAATTCTAGTTAATACATGCATTTACTCCAAGTGATTTCATTCATCTCCTGTATAAAAGGTTTTGTGATAAGATAATAGAATTTTTTTTTTACCCCCTTCCGTACCGGGTGGCCCGTCTTTTGATGACCTGGCTGCCGTCAATTTATTTCATTCATTACAAAGGCAAAGCATGCCGACAGGAGACCTTTTGATCCATATCTAGGTCGGATGCAAAAAAAAAAATAGAAAAATAAATCCTAATAATAAATTAAAACTATAACAATGTAAATAACAATTAAAATACATAAATAAATGCATTGGTATAGTTGAATAACAAACAAACAGGTAAATAGTAAATGATAATAAATTGACATATAACTAATAATAAATGAAAATCACAGACAAATTATAACAAAACAAAAACAAATAATATAACATAAATTATAATAATTAAAGCATCTTACTTAGGTATTTATCTAAATGATTCTTAAAGCTTCGAACTGAACTACATTGCACTACCTGTGCAGGAAGTTTATTCCATTCATTAACTACACGGTTGGCAAAGTTGTTTCTACCTACTTCCAAATTGAATCTATTGGAAGCGAAGGACTTGTGGATTCTGGCTGATCAAGGCTGACCTCAGGAAATGCCTTCCAGGTTCCTTCCTGCGAGTTCTGGAAACATGTGGCAGGGTTGTTTTCATTTTTTTTTTTTTTTTTTTTTTTTTTTTTTTTTTTTTTAATATCCGCTCATCGTTCACTTGAGGCAATCTTGCAGATTCTTTTGTACAGCGCTTCTGTCTTTGGCAAAAGAAAGCTTTAAGGAGGGACGTAGCAGACATAAGGGATAGTAGAAGTTAAGAGCGACCAGTATTCTTTCTTGTGTGAAGATTATTCCCCATCCACTTGGTTCGTAATAAGACCGTTCAAGTTCCTAAAGTACTGACTATATAAAACACACATTCAACACTCTTTACAGATAAGTCATACGAGGAGAAGATAGAAGTACTAGACCTGACATCGTTAAAGGGTCGAAAAGAAAGTGGAGACTTGATTGCGGTGAAGTGGTCGGACATAGCTAACAAAGGAGAACTCTAAATTTGGAGGAGAGCATCAAGAGGTCATGGGGATGTATCTGAGGACTGCGAGGATCTAGAGGTCTCCATGCGGATGCGTAGACTCCTGGAATAACCCAGAAGATGGTACAGCTGGAACTATACCTGATATCCAAATGAGGTAGAGCTAGTTGGTTAATAAGAGTCCACGAGCGTAGCTCCCTTCCTCTCAATCACTCAATAAAAATACAAAGAGAGGAGATGGAAGGAGAAA